>NW_025335606.1:5902438-5951805 GCF_004798865.1 Varanus komodoensis
TTCTTTCTTTCTTTCTTTCTTTCTTTCTTTCTTTCTTTCTTTCTTTCTTTCTTTCTTTCTTTCTTTCTTTCTTTCTTTCTTTCTGTATTTTTTAAAAATAGGAACGATTATTAAAACCCCTGGGTGCCTTTGTTGGAATGACGGGTGAAATGAGAGAACTCGCGACCGTTGTGAGCAGGGTGAGGCCAAACCTCTCTTTTTCGTCCTGAAAATCTGGGATCTGCTCTGCGCACTAGGCCAAGTTGGTTGAGGAATTAATCCTCCCCTTCGCCACCTCTCGATACCAGAACCATGCAGGAGCAACAGGAGGCACGTCTACATACAGATAGAGGGGCCCGTTCTGGGCACAACCCAGTGGAGCGGTTTTCCACGTGAGCCTTGCTGAAAAGGATACGCCCTCGCATCCACTTCGGTGGGATCCATGCAGATGACTTTCTGATGGGTTACTGGCTCTCTGCACGCACAAAAGAAATGGTCACTGACCAATGCAGGAGATGAAGTTTGATGGTTTGTTAATGCAAGAGCGACTTGCGTGCTCGCTAGCAGCTGCACACAGCCTGCGAAGCACACAGCTCCCACAGCAGGAGCTTTGGGACCTTTTCTTTCAAATAGCAAAAAGAAGCCCTTCGCTTCTGGCAGTTCCCTGCCCTCAAACTTGAGGGACTCCGAGTGGCTGCTTCTGGTGCAATGCAGAGAATCGGTGCAAGTGTTTGTGAGTAATGGTGCCGTTTTACGCGTGTTTAGACTGAACAACGTCCCACACCTCCAGGTATTTCCTAGCCAGAATGCCTAACTGGTTGGAGCATTCTGGGAGCCACAGGGCTCTTTCCTGTCTAAACATGCTCAAGATTGCACTCTTGGGGGCCGCCTGATGCAGCATCTCGTGGCCTGCCTATAGGCCACAAAGGTCATACATGCAACCCTAAGCCTAATTACTGAGCAGCCTCAGCAGCTGCAGTGGAATTCACTCCTAGGCGAGCAGGCTTAGGATTTCCATTCCTTTGTTCCATTAGCAATTTAGACCTTGTGCTCTCAAAGCAAACAAGCAGTCTCTTTTCATCTCATTTAATTTTACAGCCCAGCATAAGCTTATTCTTCTGCATCCATGTTTATCGTGCTTGAGTGGGGAAATAAGAGTCCTGTTGTTTAAAAGAATCCAACCATCTCTTGCAGGATATCTACCTCCATAACCCTAATGTAAAGTGGGATGATATCATAGGACTCGACGCAGCCAAGCGGTTAGTCAAGGAAGCTGTTGTGTACCCCATAAGGGTAAGCAAATCCTAAGGGCCACTGAGCCCATTGCCTGGTGCTGTTTCTTTTCCTTGTGAGTCCACAACGTGGATTTCGAAAGTATTGACTTTGTGGGTGGAACGATGAAGAAGAGCTGGGGAAGACCTGCAGCTAGAGAGGAACTTAAGGTGGCATTGCCTTGCTTGAGGCATGCCTGGTGCTTGGGCTGCTTCTGCTGCCGGCCTGGCCAAAATCCATCTTATTGTGGCACTGCTGAGCTGCAGCAGTTGATGGTTCCTTGAGACCTAAAGACCTCCCACCCTGAAGGAGGCAAGAGCTGCCTTTTCCACCAAAGGTGATTACGTGGTAAAAGTGAGGATGAGGGAGGGTGGATCTTTCTTGTTCCCCCCTTGCATCAAACTCCCAGCACATGGAAAGGGGGGGAAAAAAGATCTACTGCTTCCCCTGTCTGCATACCAGGCATCGTCCCTTGCCTTGCCAGTGATTTCGGTCTCTCCCTGATCAGCACGTTTGCGGAGGACAGCTCTGAGCAACGAGAAGAGCTTCGTTCTGTACGGGCACTGCCCTCCTCCTTTGTGAGGCAACTGGAATGGGGCAGCGCAGCAGGATGTTACAGCTGCTGGTGCCAGACAGGGCATCTGGCGGTGGTGGCGGCTTGAATGCCGCGTGAGCCCTTGAATTCCCCACCCGCAAGGCGCGAGTTCCCTGCAAAGTCGAGGCCCACAGATGGACATGGATATTCATGTGGGGTGGCTGGTTGCCCCTTGCCTTTCTCGGGCTATGAACTCAGACCTCCCCAACCCTAAGGGGAGCCCTTGTCTGGCAGGGGCCATTGCTTCATGATGGAGCATGTGCAGAAGGGCTCCTGGCACCCCCAGTTAAAGGCTCCCGGGCCAAACTAAATTAGATGGCGAGTCTGGGAGGGTCCAAGATGAGCACTGGAAGGAGCTCACAGCCGAGCAGTGCAGGAACTGCTGCCTTGCTCCCTGCAGCTTGCCTTGGAGCCGTTCTCTGCACTGGAGTTTCAATACTGAATGAGTGACCCAGTTGGAAAAAGTGCTTGGAGAAAGAGGTTGCCCTGCAGGGGTGCGGGGCAGGATTTAGTGCCCAGGAAGGTCTGTAATTGATTGGCAGAGCACCTGTTCTGTGGGAAGAAGGTCCCAAACTAAATCCCTCACATGTTACCTGGCAGGGGAAGGCCACATGCAAGGCGCCCCTCTGACATTGAGCTGCAGCTCCTCCCCACACATGGCAGCTCCTTGCCCTCATCTGGCAGCCCTTTTTCCTGTCAGTTTTGGACTCTCTCTCTCTCTCTCTCTCACAAACACACACACAACTTTTCTATATCGTTGGAGCACTGATCTGCTTAATCATCTTTAGCCAGGGGTGCAGACCCTCAGGCCAGGCAGCAAAATCGGCCTGCCTGGCATCCCAGCTGGGCACTCCAGAAGGCCACAGCTCTTCCCCCCACTGCCAGCAGTTTCCCAACCTTTATGCAGTTCCAGCTCCCCATGTTAAAAGGTGCAAATGTCCCTCGGAAGGCTTAGCTTGCTGACAGCAACCGCTTTAAGCTAAACTGCTGGCCCCATATGTTCCCCTTTCGGCCTTGCCCACCACTGGAAGGCAGCCCCAAAGCTTGTCTGCACTGGAAGGCAGCCCTTGGGTTGGAAGTGGCTCAGGAACCCCAGTTCCAGCCACCTGGGAGCAGGCTCAGTAGAGCCGCTGGAAACATGGCCGGGCACAGCCAGCTCTATTGGCCCAGAGGGGCCAGTGGCCTGTTTCACCATGAGGCTGCCTCATCTTTCTGCTTCCCCTCCACTCAGTCGCTTCAGAGAGTGTTGGACCACTTACTGAACAGCAGTCTGCTCAGTCCCCCCAGCTTGTCGCTCAGGATGCATTACTCCTGCCCAAGGACATGGCTGTGAAGGGCTTTCGCCTCGTGCGCTCCGTGGAGTGCTGTGGCGTAGCTGGAAGCCTCAGAAGCAAAACTTTGAAGAAGCTACCAGTTCTTTCCCCCGCTCATGTAGCACATGCTGTTCAGCAGCCGCCCTCCCCTGTGAGATGAATGGCTTGCAAAGGAACAGTTGAGGAGCTGGCATTGTGGAAGGGGCGGCAGGTGGCAAGCCCATAGTCAATGCCGAACATATTCTGTGAGGAAAGGATTAACCGCTTTTCTAATTCTCAGTTCCCTCCTCTTCTTTCCCCAGTATCCACAGTTGTTTACGGGCATTCTCTCTCCCTGGAAAGGACTGTTGCTCTATGGACCCCCAGGTACTGACTACACAGCTGCAGCGGTTTGTGAACCCACTCGTGCATTCACTTGGGGTGCGGTCCTGTCCATGCTGAGGCAGGAATAAAGCCAGAACGCCCCAGCTGGGGTATGCTGGAGGTTTAGGACTTCCCCTATCTGAACACGCGCAAGTTCACACACTTAGACGTCTGCCTGGGTTCATATGCTCTGGGGGAAGGCAGCCATAATATTGGTAGCAAAGGTGGGTTCTTCATCCGTGGTGAAGATGTTACGCAGCCCCACATGCTTGCAAGATGCTTGCTAGATTAGTTTCTAGGTGTGACCCTTTCCTCATACTGTGAGTGAGCTGCCTTCCATTTTCTTTGAAAGCAAACTTTTAAGAGTCACATCTATATGTGTGCATTACTAAGCAAAAGAGTGACCCATTCAACACTTTGTAAAACTGTTCCAAGTGCTGCAGTCGGAAGCAGCATGGAAAATAGGCAGTTACTGTTCTGCTCTCTCTATAGCTATCACCAGAGCCTGTTCTTGAACATAGGATTTAAGCCAGCAGCAGCATGCTTAAACCAAGCCCATCATCTCTGAAATACAATATCCATCATTCCCTATAATCTAAGCTTTTGTAGACCAGCTGCCAGCCAGTCTAGGCACTGTGTCTCTTTTCTTCAGAGGCCTTTAAAGATCATTTATTTCATGTAAGAAATGCACCATCATAACTTACCTGTTGCAGGTAATCTCAGCAATAGCTCTTGCCAGGGCTTCCATTTTTAGGGAAATTATTTAATTTTTTAAATCCCATCTATGATTTCTTTGCTATTTAATAACATTCCCCAGCTTTGGCTGTGGTATAGAAATGGAATTGATAATGAAATTATTGTTATGGAACATTTCTGATGAAAAAAGACCCTTTAAAAAGTCTTCATTGTGGGATTTTTAATGGGGTAAGCTTCTCTTTAGCAAGTTACTCAAGATATTTATTATGAGAACATAATACATGTACAACTTCCAAGTGGGAAGGTATCTAAATTAAGCTTGAGAGTAAATGCCTTCTTTCCTATCCATTGTAGGTACTGGAAAAACTTTGCTAGCTAAAGCCGTTGCCACTGAATGCAAGACAACCTTCTTTAACATCTCGGCTTCTACTATTGTCAGCAAATGGAGGGGTGATTCAGAAAAGCTTGTCAAAGTAAAAAATAGTTTTTGTTTTCTTTGTACACCAATGGGATTGAACAGCAAAGAATTATCGAATGAGATGGCCTAAGGAAGGGCTGAACACGAGACGAGCCCTGCTGGATGAGGCTGAGGGTCCATCTAGCCCCGTAATCTGTGGCCATGCAGGCAACTGCCTGTAGAAAACCCACAAGCAAAATACAAGTGCGGCAGCACCCTCTCATTCATGGTCCCCAGCAGCTGGCGTACGTAGATACACTGCCTCTGGTTGGGAGGTAGCTTATTTATTTATTATGTTTATAGCCCACCTTTTTTTCCATCAATAACCCAAGGTGGCTTACATAACCCTCCTCCCCATCTCATCCCTGCAACAACCCGGTGAGGTAGGTTAGGCTGAGAATCTGTGGTTGACCTAAAGTCGCCCAGGGAGTTTCATGGCTCAGTGGCAACTAGTACCGAGAATGCCAAAGTGCAACATCCTTCCTTCCTGGTATATGGCCATCCACACTAGTAACCACTGATAGCTTTCTTCTCCATGAATTTGTCCACTCCTTCTAAACCTGTCCAAATTGGTGGCCAGCACTGGATTTTTTTGGAAGCAGATTCCATAGTTCAACTGTGTACTGTGTGAAGAAGCACTTCCTTTCATCTGCCCTTAGTATCCCTCAACCAGCTTCATGGGATGTCCCTGTTGGGTTCTAGTAACTGGAGAGAGGGCAGAAAACATCTCCCTCTCCACTTTCTCAAGGCCACAAACCCTGTTGTCACAGTGAAGGAAACTTAGGAAGGTGAACTCCCCAGTCTACTGCAAACACTGGTCTTTCTAAGCTCTTGTGGGAATGCAGGACACAAAGAGAACCATCTGGTAGCCGCTGCCACAGCAGTCTTTGAGAGGACTGGACTCTCAGTATGTGATGCCATTAACTGCAAAGATTAAAGCTATAACTTCATGTCAATTCCAGAGTTTACTTCATTGTGCATTGTAATGCAGTCATCTTTAAGTCAGAAAATCAATAAAGCATGGTTCGGTAAGTGACAGCATGTCAGACCTTAACTCTTGTAAAGAAGAATTCTCTCTGTAGAAAAAAATCAGCCATCTTTTTTAAACAACCCTTCTGCCTCATTTTCTGTAGCGGGGGATTCTTCCCATATTGTGCTGGTCAGAGCAGCCCCTCACCCCATGTTTTAGTTCAGCCTAACTTTATTTTAAATTGTATTTCTTTCTCTCCTTTGTAATCCTTATTTAAAAATCTAATGGAGCAACAATACCAAAAAAAAAAAAAAAAAAAAAATCATGTTTTAATCTCTGGTTGCTGCTTTAGGATTTGCCCAGAATTCCTTTCTGGTATAATTGTCTTCTATCCTGTTATTTCCTATGTACTTGGATAGGATTTAGGAGGAAAAGATTTAAAACATAAAGACAGGATTATTTCTGTATGTTTGCTCTTTCTCTCCTCTTTTATAAGCCAAGCAGATTTAAGAAATGGCTTGTACTCTGATACCAAGCCAGTATTTCTAATATTTGTTTCCTGAATAGTCTTGTCTAGCATGCATTTATTTCTCTCAGAATATTAGCAACTGTGTAGCAGAGGACAAAATATATAGCACATAAATACAATTTTAAATTTATTTTATTCTATCAATAGTCCAGCCTCCTGTTCCAGGGTTTTGGGGTGACTTACGGTGATTTCATCATTATCCATCTCTGGGTAGCTTATAAAATCAAAACAAAATGACCTGAAGAAGCAAATGTAGAATCATAGAAAGCTGGAGTTGGAAGGAGCCAGAAGGCCCTGGGAGTCCTGTTCAGTCCCACTGAAACCACCCCTCTCAGATGGCTGTCTGGTTGCATCCTGAACGCCCCTAATGTGGGAGAGCCCACAACTTCCCTGGGTCACTGTTTCCATTGTCATACTGCTCCAACCGTCAGGAAGCTTTTCCCAGTATCTAGCTATAATCTGGCCTCCTGTAACTTGAGCCCATTATCATGTCCTGCACTTGCGATAATCAAAACGGGATCCTGCCCTCCTCCTCTGTGGCACCCCTTGCAAGTTCTTCTAGAGTGCTCTTCTATCTCTCCTCGAGACTGAACATGCCCTGTTCTTTCAGTCTCTCCTCGTAGGGGTTTGTTTCCAGACCTGCATCATCCTTGTTGCCCTCCTCTGAACCCTTCCCAACTTGTCTGCATCTTTCTTAAAGCGTGGTGCTCAGAAATGGACATCGTACTCCAGATGAGGCATAACCTGTGCTGAGTAAAGGGGAACCAGTACTTCCCAGAATTTGAAAGTGATGCTTCCTTTAATACTGCCTAAGATAGCATTTGTCATTTTTGCAACCTCATCACATTGTTGACTGATATAATCACTGCAGTCAGATTACATTAAATAGCAGAATCATACAGAAAGTGTCCATGTTTATTTTTATTAGTTTAGCATTTCTAAAAAATTCCAAAGTGAGAGCAAAAGAGGTCCCTGCCGAGAGGGACATTGACTTTTGTGTAAATATATTCTGTAGACGGCATCCAAACTTGGCCACCAACTTGGATGACTTTAAGCAGGGGTTTGGACAAATTCATGGTGGATAAGGCTACCCACAGCTGTCAGCAGCTGGAGAACACAAACAAGAGAGTGCATTTGTCCCCTGGTCCTGCCTGTGGGCCTCCCATGAGGACACCTCTTTGGCCATGTATGAACTGAATGCTGGACTAGATAGGCCTTGGTCTGTCCAACATGGCTGCTTTCAGGTTCTGGAAATACACAGGGCTGTTGCAAGTTGTCCAGCCTGCACCAGAAAGAACATAGTAACTGCATATTGACAGTTCCGGAGAACACTGTATTTCTTATCCATTCTTTTTAGGCAATACTTTCCCCCTGGCTGTTATCTTATTTGCCCTCACTGCAGTTTTAGGTTCTAAGCAGAAGAATTCATTAGTATGATACCTTGCACATATCCCACTGAAAGGACTAGAAGTATGCAAGACCATAGTACTGGGGGAGCATATAACACATGTGCAGGATGTCCCAGCGTTTTGTGTTTGCAAGGGATGAGGCAGACCTCCATGTGGGATCATGAAGCACTGCTGCCAGTTAGAGTAGACAGTGTGGGACCAGACCCAGGGAGGGGATGAGGCCTCCCTTGCCAGAAGTTGCTGGACAGCAGCTTCCCTCATTCCTTACCTCTAGCTGTGCTGCAAGGGTGCGCAGGAGTTTCTGTCCAGCAACATGATTGGTGCACTTCAAACAAAGGTACCAGCATATTTTCTGCTGGTCACTATCTTTTGGACAGTGGCTTGTCCCAGCAGCACAGCCTTCCCAACTTAGGGTAATCAAAGAGAAGAGCCATGCAAGCCAGTTCTGCCTCTCCTGACTTGCCTCCTCTTGGTCTCTCGTTTTCTGAACAGGTGTTATTTGAACTGGCCCGTTACCATGCCCCCTCCACAATCTTCCTGGATGAACTCGAGTCTGTCATGAGTCAGCGGGGCACTGCCTTAGGGTAACTGTTTTCAAGTGGCACATTCTTATCAGAATAACTAGAAATACAGTTAAATAGGGGTGGTGTTTCACTTTTCTGCCAGGTTGATCTTTTTGCCCAATGGCTTAGAAAGAACCCCACCAAAATTGCAAGTTGCAGCACTGGAGGAAATCTGTTGCTTCTATAAAGCCCACTCCTTTTCTGTCAGTGAACATTGCTTTCTGTGCCTGAATGTTTGGCTGTGCTCATAAAAGCACACCTGGCAGGCAGAGGTGTCTGGTACCCCTAACTAGGAGCAGGTACTGGACACACCTCTATTAGAAGGAGCAAGTGTTTGCACCTTTCGTTTCTATTAAAAATCGGGCTGTGATCTACTCTTTATTTGCATAATGCTGTTGAAATGTGCTGTTGGTCCTACCCTGGGAGGAAAACACAAGAAAGCGGAGAAGGGCTGCTTGGGGTACCTGGCCTAGGTAACCTCCTTCTAGGGTTCTCTCTGAGAAGTGGAGAAATACAGTTTCTGCTGGCTATTGACCAGCTTGGGCCAGTCTTCCCCAACCTAGTACTTTTTAGATGTTGTGAACTTCAGCTTCCGTTAACCCTGGTCATTGACTATGTTGGCTGGGTCTGCTGGAAGTTCAAGTCCGAACCATCCAGAGGGCATCAAATTGGGGAAGATTGGCATAGTCCCTTTCCTGTTAGAGGGATCCCCTGGGGAGCCCTCTGATGCATAGATAGCATTCAGATATACCTTTGTATCACTGACTTCATTTTTTTCTTTTTTGCTGTATCTGCTGTATTTTAAGAACTCAAAAGCAGAGTTCTGTTAAAACTGTTAAAAATACTGAGCAGCTGCATAACTAACATAAATCAAGAGGGAAAACTTTCCATGTGATGGAGATAAGCTTCCCCTTAGCAGCTGTTTAGAAGATGGAGGCTCCCTGCCTTTAAAAGGAAGGATCCTGAAGGCATTAAGTACTGAGTGTGGCGCTCTCATTCCTTTCCTCAGGCGGGTTGGATGAAATGGGCACATTCACTGAGATGCTTATGCAGTATGAGAAGTTCTTCCAGAGCTCGAGTGGACTTGATTACGTGCATTAGCTCGTGCCGTGTTCACTCTGATCCAGCCCAACAGAGCTGGCCCTAAATGAGGAAGGATTTTTGACTGCTTCCAGTATACGCATGGCCAATGGCTCAGATGCTCATAGTCCTCGCTATATGACGCACACAGGCACGTACACACGTACACTCTAAACTTGACAGCAATCATGCTTATGTTTTTTTAAGGTTGGGTCCTGCGAGCAAATGAGGCCTTTTTGCTGGAGATTAGAAATTTCCCCAACATTCAGCTTCTCTCCTAAGAACTGGATTCATGGCATTCTTTTTCATAGGAACATGGAAAGCTGCCGTATACCATGTCAGTCCATTTGGTTCTTTTAGTCCAGTATTCCATTCCAGGATGGAAGATACTGAGCAAATGCTGTCATGTTTGAATGTCCAAAGAGTGTCTTCAAAATGTTCAGATAGAAGGGTCATTTATGCATACCTCTGTCGCTCAAATGCAAATAATGAGTTGCTTTGATAATCAAAACATGGAGGCCTGCTGTGCTTTTTTCTTTATTGACTTGTATTCCCCTTCCCTGTATACAAGAAATGGCACTCAAGGCTGTCTTCATTGGGATGCATTACCAGACAGGCAAGGACACTGAGCTGTGGCCTGTTTCTCTTCTCTGCGATTATCTTGCATGATCCAACTGAAGGCTTAATAGCCTTCTCACTAAATGCCAGCTCTGGCATTTGTTCAGTGCCTCTGGTATTAATCTGTATGCACAGATAAAACTCTGGAAGGTGCATTTGCTTTCATTCTAGTCTTCTGATGAGTGGATTCATCATGGAATTAACTTTGGGGGATTCGCCATCATGAGGTTCGACAAAATGCTTAGGTTTTAGCCAAGGGAAGCAAGTGAGCCACTGTTGGAATTTGGGATGGGGTGGGGTAGAAGAGAGACACGAGTAGGTTTCTGTATCTGAGCTGCTCCCTAAAAGGGATTGTTCTGAAGACACCAGGGATAACATTTCCTCCTTCCCCTCTCCCCCAAATGCATCCTGGTAGTGGCGAACATGAAGGAAGCCGGCGGATGAAAACAGAATTATTGGTGCAGATGGATGGCCTGGCCCGATCAGATGATCTTGTCTTTGTTTTAGCGGCTTCCAACCTGCCCTGGTAAGAGATCCAGAGGGTACGCTTTGAATACATTTGCGTGAGCCTCTAAACACAGATAAAGATTTTACTTAGACCCAGAGTAGTAAAAGCCTTGATATTTGCTTAAAGCCTTCAAAGATTAATTGGGAGCTTTTTACTCTTTTTTTTTTTTGGTGCTTCTGTAGTTCCTGTTGTTGGTACCGCAAGAGCACATAATCCTTTGTAAAGTCAACATATGCCAGCAGGAGCCAGCTGCTAATATTTAAAAAGGGACTTGATAGCCAAGTTATTTATTATGGTTAAGCTAAAGAAGGTTTTCAGCAAAGAAACTCTTAAAGTGCTTAAAACATGCAGCGCTCAGAGAAGATATGCACTATAAATAGGGGAGGTTGGATTTTATTGGTATTAAAGGGTGACTTGTAAAAGTTTCAGGATTAAACCCTTCAGGTTTTTTAACAGCATGTATGGAGGTGGGGGAGGGAAATGGGGCATAGTGGAAAATACGTATTCTTTAGTACCTTCAGTTATTTTGTACTAGTTATGATTATAATTATTTGATTTCAATACCACCCAACAACCAAAGCTCTCTGGGTGGCTCACAAAGCAAACCCTGATTCATCTGGGCCTCAGCAAGTCTGGGATCACCCCCCACCCCCACCCATTCTCAATTCTGTTCCACCATTTCAGTGATTCCAAGGAAAATTTTTCCGACAGTCCACCTGGCAGGAAACAGCAAACCTGGAAACCTTTTGTCCAACAGCTCTCTGGAGCAGAGAACCCCGACCCGGCACCTTTGCTGTGTGCAGGACTACATAACATAGCTGGCTGGGGGATTCTGGGAGTTGTGGTCCAACACATGGGGCTGGCACTGAGTTGGGAACGCTGCTGCAGGAAGTGTGCTTATTCCTCTTCATAGGGAACTGGATTATGCCATGCTGCGCCGGCTGGAGAAGAGGATCCTAGTTGACCTCCCAAATAAGCAGGCCAGGCAGGCGATGGTTGAGCACTGGCTTCCCCCGGTGAGCAACACTGGAGGAGTGGCGCTGAGGACAGACCTGGACTACACCTTGCTCAGCCAGGTGAGGGAGCAGGTCAAGCTGCCCATTGCACAGGCCCGTGTTGGTTATGACCTATAAAGCCCTAAAGGGCTTGGGACCTGGATATCTAAAGGAACACTTGCGCCCATATATGCCCTCCCGCCCCTTGAGATCAGCAACGGATGCCCTTCTCCGGTAACCCTCCGTGAAAGAAATTAGGAGGGTGAGTACCCAGAGGAGGGCTTTCTCTGCGGTGGCGCCCGATCTATGGAATGCGCTCCCCAGAGAGGTCCGCCTGGCACCGTCATTATTTGTTTTTCGGCGCCAGGCTAAGATCTTTTTATTTAAAAGTTATTTTACTTTCTAAATTATTGTATTTATTAGGATTTTAAATTAGCCAAAAATGCACCGGGGGGGGGGGGTTAATTGGTTTTTTTTTTTGTATTTTTTGTGAGCCGCCCCGAGGCTTTGTTGTGATGGGGGCAGCATAGAAACGTTTTAAATAAATAAAATAAACTCTATCATCGGTGACATTCACAGGGGAAGATGACTCCCACACACAGGAGAAGTCTGTCGAGGGCTGAAGGATGCCCACATGGGGCGGCATAGAAATTTTTAAATAAATAAATAAAACCCCCAAGCTCAGAGGCAACAAGCTTCTAGTCAGCGGGGAGCCAGGACCAGGCGGTCCGATGGGGCTGTTGCCAGCTTGTGCTGCTGGGAGCTTGCTGGAGGCTTCTGCCATGTCCCTGACCCAGCTGGGCTCCTTCATGCTCTCTTGACGGGCTCTCTTGGAGCAGGGCAGCTGGCTGCAAACCCGCAGAAGCAAACCCATCTTCTCAAATGGCAAGGATCCAAGGAACTGCACAGCTGGTTCCATGGCCCCAAAGGCCCTTTCCAAAAGGGGATGCACTGCCCTAGCTTTCCCTCCGCCGCACAGCCTTCTGCGCGTACCCTGTGGCAAGCTGAGGGTTAGAGGCCGCTGTGGATGGGGCTGGGGGAAGCGGCCGAGCAGGTCCGCATGTCAAAGGGCAGCCCTGAAGAGCCAGGTGTGGAACACCAGGGCCCACCGTGCCGCACCCCTCCCCTCCTATCACCGTGGCCTCTGGCTGTGCTTTCTCTTCCCAGCTACCCATCACGTGCTTGACAGAGGGCTAGGCAGCAAGGGGCTGTGCACTGCCCCCCTCCCCAGCCAGGGCAAGCGGCTGGGAGCAAGCGACAGGGAAGAGCAGGAGCATGCCCAGGAACTCTGGTTGGTGGGTTGGGGCCCAGCCATGCCACCCTTGATGGCCGACCTGCTCCTGTGTCTGACAGATTCAGCTCCGTTGTATAAAGTGCATAGAAATGTAAGAAAATCCCTGCCCGATCAGACCCAGGGTCCATCCAGTTCAGCAGTCTGCACACAGTCTCTGGTGAAGGCGACCAGCAAGATTAGTAACCACTGGTAGCCTCCCTCATATATCTGTCTGTCCCTTTATAAAGCCATCCAGATTGGTGGCCATCACCACTTCCTGGGCAGCAAATTCCATAGTTTATGTTGTGTGAAGAAGTCCTTCCGTTCATTTGTCCTAAACCTCCCACTAATCAGCTTCATGGGATGACTCTGGGCTTGAGTGTTCTGGGAGAGGAAGTAAAATCTCTGCTTCTCCACTTATGGAGCTCATTGTATATAATATATACTCCTCATATATATATGAAAGGCAGTGTGGTGCAGTGGTTAAGAGTGTAGGACTGGGACTCAGGCGATCTGGGTTCTAGTCCCCACTCAGTCATGGAGTCCACTGGGTGACTTTGGGCCAGTCACAGACTCCCAGTCCAACCTACCCCACAGGGTTGTTGCTGTGGGGATAAGATTCAGAGCAGGAGGAGGAGAATTATGTAAGCCGCATTGAGTTGATTGTCTGAAAAAGGTGGGATAGAAATTTAATAAATAAATACTGTAGTTAATCACTATATAGTCCCTTCTTCCTACCCCCAAAATCTCACCTGACTTAGAGGACAGTCATCTGCATATTAGTGACACCTCACTCTAACTCCTGACCACCTCCAGCTGCTTCATATAGACATGAAAAGCACCATTTTTCACCTGGCAGCTGCATTTTGAACTAGGTGCAGTTTTCAGAGGTCTCCACATATGCAACGTATTGCTGACCGGGACCTTGCCAGAGCAAGGATTGCTGGTCAGGATGTCTTTCTCCCATAGGGACGAGAGATGGCTGCAGCACCATGTTCCAGGGGCCTGGGAATTTCCTGAAAACATTTCAATAGTTCCATTTCTGAAAATCAGCTGTCCCCGGCTGGGAGACTGACCAGGAGCATCCATCTGTGGCACTTGGGGTTGCTTAGAATGAGAGGCACATGCAATCGTTACTTAAGCTAGAACAGCCCATCCCCTGACATTGTATCAGTGGGACAACTGCCGGAAAGAGGCAGGAAACCTAGGCCAGTAACAGGAGTGCCTAGCCAGGGTTTTGTAGTCAGGATGGTCCATTTCCTTCATTTGAATAGGGTGACAATTGGAAAAAAGTGCAATAAGAGGGAGACCCATTTTCTAAATGTAAGACTCATACAGGGGACAATTCCCCAATACCTCAGACACCCATTCTGCTAAACACTGGCTTTGTGGCTGTATGCAGTGGGAAGGAAGGTTCTGCTGACCAAGCCGTGCATTTGTGATTATATACTAGGAGATGGAAGGCTATTCGGGATCTGACGTTAAGCTGGTCTGCAAAGAAGCTGCGATGCGTCCCATGAGAAAAATCTTCAGTGCCCTTGAAAATCACCAGCCAGGTGCAGTAACCTTTCTGTCGAGAGTGCTGGAGTGGCAGGGTAGGGTGTGAGGGTCAACGATGGACTGTACGGATGTATGAATATGCCAGAAGGTGGCAGCGTTCAGTTTCCTGAGAGTCATATAATTTTGATTTGTGAGGAATAGTTATTCTTCTCACCTTCTTGATAAGTGAAGAAAATAGCAGCACCAGTCTCATACTTTTACAGATTTGTGGTGCAGTTACACTTGGAATATTGTATACAGTTCTGGTCACCACGGCTAAAAAAAGGAATTAAAAAAAAAAAAATTGGAAAAAAGGGCAAAAAGGGGCAGCTAATGATTAAGGGGTGCATGAGCTCTCCTACAAGGAAGGTTACCACACCTGGGATTGCTTAGCTTAGAAAAGGCAAGTGAAGGAGAGGTATACAAAATAATGCATGGACAGAGGCGGTGGAGGAGGAGATGCTTTCTCCCTATCCCATAATACCAGAACTCCGAATCATCCTGTGAAGCTGACTGGCTGGAGATTCCAGACAGATTAAAGGAGGGCTTCCTTCTCAGTGCATGCTTAAACTGGATTTCACTTCAACAGGATGCAGTCATGGCCATCAGCTTTAAAAGGAGACTGGCCAAATTCAGAGGGGGCAAAGCTATTTATTGAAGGTGACTTGTCCCGATGGCTAGATATTACCTCCGTATCAGAGGCGGTGTGCCCATGTATTCCAGCGGCTGGGGAACATGGATGGGAGGGCATTGTTGTGTTTGTGGTTTCCTGTGGGCAGCTGCTTGGCCCTCGTGTGAACAGCATCCTGGGCGAGATTGATTCCACACATGTTCTTGAGTCAGTATCAGCATGAATTATATCATTGGAAAACCCTCCTTCTCCCTCTGGTCACATTCACTGCAGCGTTAAACGCATGACAAAACTTGTTAGTCCTCATAAAAGCCTTCTCCAATCTAGTGTCCTCCGGACGTGTTGCAGCGAGTCTCCCAGCATTCTCAGCCAGTACTGATCATGCTAGCCGGGAGTGCTGGCAGTTTCACTCCAATGCATCTTGTGGGGTAGAGGACTACATGGATAACGTCTACTTTCTAGTGTGCCAAAAGACAAAATTTTTATGGGGGTGGGGGTGTTAATATAAGCGGCCGATAGAACAATCCCTCTGAAATCGCCACTATTCATCACTCAAAAACAGATCTTTTTTTCCATTGCCACATGCATATAATAATTTAACTTTTACAAGGTTCTCAAATACTGAAACTGCTTTGCAGACCTTGCTAACCATCCTTACAAAAGCCTTGAAGACAGTCCCAGGCTGGGCAGTTGCAGACCGAGGTGGATCTTCGCTGCCAGTCCTTAGAATGCATCTCTGCACCAGCAGCAGCATCGACCGCCAAGTGGCGATTGAGGGAAAAGGCTTTTGCAGTGTGGGATAGACTGGATGGTGACCAGAGGTGTGCTGGAAGGAGCTCTGCTCCGCCAGTAGCCATATCATCATTTTGGCAGCACACCAAATTTTCTGAGTGGCGACAGCTAAAATAGGTAGCCCAGTTTTGCTAAACAGGGCAGCAAAATCTGTCAACTTTCTTTCTCCAGACAAGGGGAACTTACCTGTAATTGAGCTGGATGTTGTTACAACTGAAGACTTCCTGGATGTGATCGCTCACACGAAGCCCTCTGCTAAGAATTTAAGCCAAAAATATACTGACTGGCAAAAAGAATTTGAGTCTGTCTGAGCTGCACTTAGGTTTTGAAACCTTAAGTCAAGATTTGAACCATCCCCCACAAAAGGCCATTGTAGCAAATTCCTGTGAGCAAGGGGCTGAATTTGTATATTAAAGCAATTTATTTTTACTTGCAAAGACAACATCAGGAGAAACTGAACAGACCCTTCTCAGAGACGTGTGCTAATTTTTATTTGGGGAACCCTTCTCCAGCTGGAAGCCCTCCATTAAGATACAAGAACATTTTTGCACTAGATGTTAACATTAAAAAAAAATCAGCAATTTTAGTATGTACTCATCCAACTGACATCTCCAATCCACCTTACAGACTGGCCATACAAGCATTTTGCTACTAAAGTGTTCCTTCTTGAAACAGCAAAGGCACTTTTGCAATACTGGACGTCATAGATAGTTAGTTGGACTTGCCAAGGATCTTTGTAACAATCCAAGACTAACAACGATGAAGAATAAATGGTTTGGTTCCCTCTCAGGGAAGTGTCTTGAGATCTTACTTACTTGAACATAAGTTTGTTCCCCTTGCCTCAGTCATTTAGCCATTTTAGGTAGAGTTTTCTAAGTCTGTTTTCCTTGTGTGGAGTAACTGCTGCAGTCTTAGGGCCAAACTATGTAGAACATGAGTAGCATCTCTCAACAGTTTGGTGTATAATGGAGCTACAGGGGCTCCAGATATGAGCAGGGCAGGGAATGTTAAAAAGTAATGTAACTGTGCGTTTGTGTAGAGGTGTATATATCAGCATTTGTCTGCGGATTAGCCACAGAAGAAGGAAAGCAATCTTTCCAAAAAGCATCAGGCTCAAAATAAAATCAGCCACTTTTTGATAATTTCTTCACTCCCATTTGTTTTCTCTTGATTTCAACAGGCTAAAATTTTGCCTTGCATCTGAAATCATTGAGAATTAAGTAACACTTGAGCTAAATGGTTGTGCTTGTTTTATAAGGTGATTTCTGATCAGCATTCCCAGTCTTGTTTTATTTATTGATCACAGCCTTCCCCAACAAGTTGCCCTGCAGATGTATCATCCCCAACCAGCAGAGCCAGTGACCTTGCTAGCTGGGGATAATGGGACCTGGTATCCAGCATGCCTAGAGGGCACCATGTCAAGATAGGTTGTCGTGTAGTAATCCCGGTGTTTTTTGCTTCTAAGAAAGAGGGGCATTTTCTTTCAGTAAAGCCAAGACTGCAATTACACTCTAATAATTTAACACTCAGGAGCATTCTAAAGTAATCACAAAGGGCTCCCATTCTTACAGTTCTGCAAATGGACCTAAAAAGCCATTTATTGCCATTACAAAAGTTAGTTCATTTTGGTGCAGTTAACATGTGCAGGAAGGGATGGGGTTTGGTTCAAATTTGCAATTTCATTTTACAAACGCACTAACAAAACCCCATAAAAGTGGAGAATGTGTCCCTATGGTTTCTGAAGGATTCCTCCCTCCACCTACATCTTGTGTAAGAAAAGGGGTGGCAACACCCCCAACCCAATAAAACCTTGCAGCTGTCAAGTTAACAGGGCCCTGGTGGCATCTAACTTCAGGCGTTCATGGTCTAGAGCCATTATGGACCAGATCTTTGCTTCCAAGCCATTCCTGTTAATAACCCCGCCTAAGTAAAACATCTGTAAAACTCTGATAGCTTTAATTTTTATATAAAATTTGAAAAACAACCCAGCTCCATATTAATAGACTAGTAGAAAATTGGCCAGGAATACATTTATGACTGTTCTCAGTTAAGAACCACTGCTTAAGCTACAGCTTCTCTGCATTTAAATTGGTTTGAGAGTGAGGAAGCGTAACCTAAACAGAATCCCTTGTTGTTTTTATGAAAAAAGGTCTTAATGAAGCATCTTTCATTTTTCTGTTTGCTTGAAAATAAAAATTGGTACCATAAAACGCTGAACTGAGGTTTATCAGCAATCAAGAGGTTCCTTTCAGGTAAGCAGGGAATCAGGTTGTTTTGACTGCATGTTTGGTGCTGGTAAAACCACACAAAGAGAGTAACTGCCCAGAGCAGCCTTGTTCCCATTTACCTATTACCAGCTTCAGGTAGTCTAGGCATGGATTTCTCCTGATCCCAGATCCTCCATGAGTTGCAGACACAACACCCTACAACAAGGGATTTTTACCCCCTTTTAACCTATGATGGGGCTTACTGACTTGAACGTGTTTTTAAGATAAATTTCACCTTTAGTAAGCCTCTGCACCAGAGATGCAGGGTTCCTGAGGACAGCTCTAGCTTGTTTTACAACTAAATTTGCACTTGGCAAGCCTCTAAAACAGCAACCACTGGTGTTTGTATTACTTTTTCTGGACATGTTACCCACCCCTGCAGTAACAGCATGATGTTCATGTTAGGCCCTTTCTGGCAGAGACAGCTCTGGTCAAGAGGAAACATTAGTCCTGGTAGAATCCATTCTAACACCTTACTTCCTTGGATAGTCTGAAGCAAATCTGCATTAACCTCCTTTGTTGTGTGGAAAAAGAAGAAATATAGGCTTGTTTACCACTTGGGCTGAGGCAGAAGATGCAGAAAGTTTATGGGGGAGATATCAGGCAGTTGCAAGGGCAATTGCTGTAATGTTTGCAGAATCCTGCACAGAATTGCATCCTAAATCTCTTGGCCTATTTCCTCTAGATAATTTGTTTTTTAAATCTGATCAGTTTCATCATCTTTCACCTAATGTAAGAAATAAATCTTTTTATTGGCTGTTGAAAAGCAAATGCCATTCTGTGTAGCATTTGGTTTGGCATTTTCCACAGAAATCTTGAAAACATTAGTATTTGTTGACACCAACCTGGCCTGGATAAGACACCCTTGCATTCCCTGCACATATAAACAAGGACAGATGGTTTAGGCTAATGTCACTGTATAGTATCAATTCTTCCTGATCACGAATAAGCTGCAATTGTCATATTTTAAGAGCAAAGAAAAAAGACTCAAACAACAGATTATTCCTTCCCCTACTTTATTAGCTTATTACTTTGGGGAAATGCCTAGCTAGTTTGAGATGTTTTCATTAGATCTATGCCTTCCCAGCCAGACACACTTCCAGATAGTCAATTCTTCTTGAGTTCTTCATTTTTATTGGCTTCAGCCATGTGACACCCCAGATGCGGCATTGCTCAACTATTACAGTCTAAGGTAGGGGCAGGATGGATCTAACCCCACATGGCATTTTTTAAAAACACATTTATTTATTTATTGCTTGCTTGCATATGCTGTCCTATTATGCAAGATCTCAGGACAGCTTACAATATAGAAAAAGACAATTAAAACAACCATTTCAATAAATAATAAAACAGAACAAAACAATAAATCACAAAACAAACAGAGCAACTAAACTTAAAAACTATTAAAGTTTAAAATACTGTTTAAAATCCTGCCCCTCCCCCACCAGATTTGTTGTGGAAGTGCCAGTGACAAAAAGTCGACAAATTTGTACTTGCAAAGCCAAAGTACATGCCAGGCAGTCTCCCACATGTGTGATTCCATTTGCAAACCATGCAACCAATCCACACACATCTAAGTGTCTTGTAAAATTAGTACAGTTTTTTTGGCACTGGCACTGCAAATTCAGTAGCATTTTCTGCGGCAGAGGTGAAGTGCGAACCTCATTGGGTTCTGGGGAGGCAATGTGGACCACCAACCTCCAGAATTTGCTCAGTCTTGCTCTAGGGCTTAACTGGAGCCAGGATACTCTGCCCCCAGCTACTGTTTCAGATGTGTGGGCTCAATCCTGCAGAGCATTTTTTAAAAGGACACCGTTTCCATCACTGCTGACCATAAAATGCCCACAAAGCAGGGGGCAGAGGGTGTTTCTTACCAGACAGCACTGAGGCCCTGATTCCCCCCGCCCCCCACAACCCCCAAAGCACTTAAGCACAGCTGGGAGCCAGTTGGAAGTTGTACTAACATCGCACCAGGCTCTGGAACTACTTTCTGCTTTGGAAGCAAGATTACTATCCTTAAAACAGTTCGGCTTCACAAATTAGACCCACACGGAAGCTCACAAATGGAGACAGACAAACCTGCATTTTCTCAACCTTTTATTGCATTTCTAGACATATGCATGTTAGATGGCTGAACTTGCTCCTACGGGAACTTCCTCTCCCTCCCACCCCACTGTTCAATACAGAAACCCGCTCTGAAGAGATGTCAGCTCTCACTTCCTGTGAAAGAACTGGACGAATGCACCAGCCCCAAAGCTGTTTCAGTGGTACTGTGGCCAGGGAGAGGCACAACCTGGCTGTGGCAGCAGGCCAAACTTGGTCATCTTTCCTCCTTTTCCATCTTTCCTGCAACAGGGTTGCAGTAGGAACTGAATGGTTCCATTCTGTGAAAGCTGGAAATCTCATGTTAAAAAAACCCACGACTGCCATTTCTCTGCATATAGCAAACTAGCATGCCAAGGCCAGGCTAGCACTTCCCTTGTTGGCATGCTAGTTTTCTATGTGCAGGGAGCTATGTATACAGGGAGAGCATTCCAATGGTCTCCCTACATTCAGCCCAAAGCAGTGCAGTCCAGCAAGGCTGTTGACCAGCCAGCACGGCCTGTGAAAGTTGTTACTGCATGTTCATCTTTGAGCATTCAAAGCTGGTGCTCAAATTCTGTAGGATTTCTTTTTACAGCAGATGCTGGAGAATGTGGTCTACGGCATGGGGGAAGCTCTCGCAGGTTAAATATGGAGGCGGGTTAATTTTGCCTTCATCAGCCGCTCGATACTTCCCTACAGCAAAAGCAAAAAGAAAATACTACTTTTTAAAGCTCAGTTAGTCTCAGCTTAACGTTTTTCCAGAAATCTACGCAGAGAATGCACAATGCATGCCCAGATTAAGCATTGTCCTTACCCACTACCATAAATACCTATAGATCCCCAATCCCCTTCCCCCATCACACCAGTTTTGTTGTTTCTGAAGCCTAAAAGCGACAGGTCCTCCCTAGCAACACGAGCTATTGTACAGTGCAACAGATACCCCCAAGAGGCTGTGAATGGCCCTTTGCTGGAGCGGCCTCAGCAGTGGCTGGGCCACAAGATGACTGGAATGCTGTAGTTCATCTTGCACTGCAGATCCTGCCTTCAGCTAGATGACCTCCAAGGTCCCTCCAACCCTGTGTTTCTATGAA
Organism: Varanus komodoensis; assembly: GCF_004798865.1. Classification (NCBI taxonomy): domain Eukaryota; kingdom Metazoa; phylum Chordata; class Lepidosauria; order Squamata; family Varanidae; genus Varanus; species Varanus komodoensis. Next base: position 5,923,464 of record NW_025335606.1, read on the forward strand.
AAGATTCTTTCTGTCCACGTCCTCCACATCATGTATAATTATAAAATCCGTACAATTTCCCTGCTTAGCCAACCTTCTCCATCTCCCATAGCGAATCCTGCACCCTAAAGCATTAATTTATTTCTCAAAGGGAAATGGTTCTAGTCAGTTGTCTGCTTTGAGCTCTGGAGAGAAAAGAGAGCAGGAAGAGAAGGTGAATTAAGCAGTGGCTCTTCAAATGCCCAGAAATGCAAGGAAACAAAAGGCACTTACCAGTCTTGACCAATATTCCCAGCATGCCAGCATTCTGGGCACCCCCGATATCATCCCTGCAGTCCTGTGGGGCACAGGGAGACCAAAAGCTAGCCTAGAGGAGCCTGCCAGAGAGTGGATCTCCAAACAACATTTCCTGGGGACTACAGAGTCTGGCCTCGCCCATCACTTGGAGAGGCTGCCCCTGCTGACTCCCCGGATAAAGATGACAACAGGGGGGAGAGCAACCTCACTGCATACATTGGAGAGGGACCGAGGGAGCTGCGTCGCCTTTCCCTGTCAGGAAGAAGACCTTTGAAACTAATAACCGGTGTCTGAATTTCCCTTTTTTCCTCCTCCCACCCAATCCCCTTTCCTTTCTTGCCGTGTCTTTTCGCCTATAAGCCTGAGATCTGGGCTGGCCACATTATTAATCTGGGGGCTGCTTTGGGCCGAACACTGGGGTAAAAGGGCTGTGAATGTAAACAAGTCAAGCACTCACGTCACCAATCATGACCGCCTCCTCTGGGGTGCAGCCAGTACCGCGAAGGGCTTCCAGGAAGAAGGTTTGCTCAGGCTTCCCCACCACGGTCGCTTTCACATCGGTGGCGTATTCGAGGCCGGTAACGAACGGTCCAGGACCGAGCGCTAGGCCATCTTTCCTCTTGTAGTATCTCGCTTTGTGTATGGCTATGAGTGGGGCACCATCAAGGATGAGCCTTACAAAAAGGAGGGGAAAAGAGGAATGCAAGTGACCCCAAAGTCCAAGAGAAAGCAAAAGTACTGAAAGCAAAAGCACGCGATACAGCAGCTCTTCCCAAAACCGTGAGAGCCTTGCCATTCCAGGAGTGTGCGGAAGTCAAAACCTGGGGGACACACTTAGGATTTGATTTTCATTTAATGGCCATATTTATAAGACTGTCCCTTACTGCTTATTCTCTGATTTATATAACAGAGAATAAAATACAATGTGGTATTTCATATATAGCAAGGCCAGGAAAATATAGCCTTCTTCGGCTGGGGAGAAAGAAGAGCAGTCCTAAAACTTTACAAAATCCCAAGACATCGAAAAGGCCTGGGTGCATATGAAGGTGTTCCTCTGGCACTGGAAGGAAGAATTAGAAGGCATCCGATGAGCCCCTCTGGGGAGGCTGTTCCACAGCGCGGGTGCCACCACCGAGACGGCCTTGCCCCAGTGGCACACATCTCGCTCCACCCAGCAAGGGCACGTGGAGTGCTGAGGAAGCCCTTGGAATGCCTTCTTGGGTGTCCCTCCTGTGCCCCTAGGCCTTCCTCGCAAGCATGGGGGCAGCAGCAGTGTCTCAGGCAGCACCAAGCAACCCTCAGTGGGGTTCTAGTAGCTACTATTTTAGTTCTCCCGTTACAGTACGCCTTTGCACTCCCTTCACAGTGGCTGTTCCCAGACTAGTACTGAGCTCCAACATATTTTTCACAATGGCCCAACAGGGCATAGCTCCTGGGCATGGTATGAATACAAAATACCATTAACTGTTTCGTTTCTGAATTGTATGCTGTTCTAGCATTTGTAAACCACCCAGAGAACCTTTGGGTTATGGGGCAGCATAGAAGTAATAATATATAAGTAAGTAAGTAAGTAAATGGCAGATCCCAGCAGGTGTCCCCATAATAAGCCACCATGCTACATCAAGGAGATTTTAAATGTTCTTCCAGGCCCCCACAATGCCAAGAAGCTAAGCTATGTTGCAGCAAATTAAAATGGCAGCAGGACAAAATGTTTAAGAGGAACCCAAGGCAGGCATCTGGGAGCATCTGCCCAGATGTTGCATTACACCCCTGCTTCATTCATCAGATCACATGGGCTTATTCCCCAGGAACACCAGTCCTTTTGCCAAACTACCTGCTGGCCTCTGTATTTATTTATATCCCAATAAACTCAAAGTGGGTTACATCATTTTCCTCCTGCTCTCAATCTTATCCACACCTCAACAACCCTGTGAGGCAGGCTGGGCTGAGAGTTATTTTTCCAATCTTCAGTTGTTGGACATTTCGCTTTTTCCATTTGGAAGCAACTGCAATTCTTGCTGGAGTTGTCATGTATTTAAAGAGCTCTGACATATTTTTTGAACAAAGGCAAGCTGGCTTTCAAGGAGGAATTGTGTGTTAGGAATGATTCTGGCAACCGTCAAAAGCCAGAACTTGCCCAGCGCCTCTTGCATGCCTTCTTTTCACTTCTATGTGCCTCAGCAGGAAAATTTCTTAAGGGAATTTTAATCAGCAGTTCCTTCCTTAGAGCCCAGAGTGTCACTGACTTTTAAACTGCATGGCTTTCCCACACAAGGTAACCTCTGGGAACCCCCTTGCACCTACAATCCCCAGAACCTGGCACTGTAATCCCTGTACTGCACACCCACCCAACGGAAAGCATCTTTGCCGGCCCAGTAACCGCTCAGATTCCATGCAACCTACTGGCAACAGCAGCTACCACTTGCTGTCCAAGTAGTTCACATCAACATCTTTGCACCTGAGCATCAGGACAGGGAGAGCATGGTGCTTCAAACTGGAAGGATTCCACCAAGCCCTGTTTCTCAGCTGCTTCAGTCCTCCCAGCAGCAACACCGTCGAGTGAATATTTCATGCAGTCCTCAAGAGCTAAGTCAGCATGCACCCAAAAGCATTTACTCCCACCCCAATGAGGACGGGAGCATGAAGGCTCTTGCAAAAACCAGGGTCGAATTACCCCTCCTCACCGAAAGGCCTTGTTCATCATTTGGTAATTGAAGTGGTCAGGAGCCAGCCCGATCACCACGGCATTGGGCTCACTGGTCTCAATCCCTGAAAGAGAGGAAAGGAGAACTGCCTTACCCCGGAGTAACTTAGCCCATGCTTAACTATAATAGCAAAACTGATTTTCAGAGAAGCTTTGGGGTAGCTAACATTCAGATCACCTGACAAAAGCCTTTTGCATCTGCTGGTGAACTTCAACAGTTTGGGCATATTTTAATTTCACTGTTTAGGAATTTTCCTATCTTTGCACTATTTTTTCACTATAAAAGGACAAAGGATGCTGCTGCTCTCCTGCAATGCTGCAAGGGACATTTGTCAGCTTCTAGGTTTGGGGCTGAGGATCATTAAGGGCGTGGCCCGAAGAATGGTGCTTGAATGGCTTCAAATTAAGGCCAACCTAGACCTTATCACAGGCCAGCTAGATTCCTTTTTTTAAGGGTACGGGGTTCCATCCCAGTGCCCGCCCCGCAGTGTTCTTGTGAATGTGTGTGGTGTAGAGTGGGGGAGAATTGGCCTGCAGGAGGGTGATGCTTAAGCTTCCCCCACTGCACAGCATTTGTCACCTTGTGGATGCTCTTAGGACCTTTTTAAGGGTCCCCCCGCCCCAGCTGATGCCATGAAATCAGAAGTCAGCTGGAAGAACAACAGCTCAGGTTGGGCATTTGTGAATTGGTCATCTTATTTGTCTCTTGAGAAACCTATATGCGGGTCAAGAAGCAACAGTGAGAACTGGACACGGAACCACTGATCGGTTCAACATTGAGAAAGGAGTTCGGCAAGGTTGTATACTGTCGCCCTGCCTATTTAACTTATATGCAGAGCACATCATGAGAAAGGCGGGGCTAGATGAATCTCCAGTTGTAATTAAGATTGCTGGGAGAAATATCAACAGCCTCAGATATGTAGATAATACCACTCTAATGGCAGAAAGTGAAGAGGAACTAAAGAGCCTCTTGATGCGGGTGAAGGAGGAGAGCGCAAAAGTTGGCTTGAAACTCAACATTAAGAAAACTAAGATCATGGCATCTGGTCCTCTCACTTCCTGGCAAATAGATGGGGAAGAAAAGGAGGTAGTGACAGATTTTATTTTCCTGGGCTCCAAGATCACCGCAGACAGGGACTGCAGCCAAAAAATTAAAAGACGCTTGCTTCTGGGGAGGAAAGCTATGGCAAATCTAGACAGCACACTAAAAAGCAGAGACATCACCCTGCCAACAAAAGTGCGTATCGTCAAGGCTATGGTTTTCCCAGTTGCAATGTATGGCTGTGAAAGCCGGACCACAAGGAAGGCTGAGCGCAAAAGCATTGAGGCCTTTGAATTGTGGTGCTGGAGGAGACTCCTGCGAGTCCCTTGGACCACAAGGTGATCAAACCAGTCAGTCCTAGAGGAGATCAACCCTGACTGCTCTTTAGAAGGCCAGATCCTGAAGATGAAACTCAAATACTTTGGCCACCTAATGAGAAGGAAGGACTCCCTGGAGAAGACCCTGATGCTGGGAACAATAGATGGCAAAAGAAGGAGGGGACGGCAGAGGATGAGGTGGCTGGATGGAGTCACTGGGGCAGTCGGTGTGAGCTTGGGTGGACTCCGGGGGATGGTGGACAGGAGGGCCTGGAGGAATGTTGTCCATGGGATCACAATGGGTCGGACAACAACAACAACAACATGCTGGAAAGGTTGAGCACCTTCCATGCGCCCTCTGGGGATGCCAGACTGGTCAAGGTAACATTTAATTTGGTCCTCTGGGCTATTTAGGCCCAGTGAATTCCCCTGAAAGGGCAGAGGACAAAATCCATTCAGACATTATGAAATGCAAAAATAAAAATGCTGAAACACTTCACGAGTGTGGAGATACAATAAATGCATAAAATCCATGCTGAAGTATTTATTTTGCAACATTCCCTGGGAGCATCTGGGTCCATTAACCAAAGGATGGATTATGCTCATCCAGCTGCGAGGAACCTTAAACGAAGATTATCCAAGAATAATTCCATAGTAGTTACTAACAGGAGCTTAAACATCTTTCAGCGTACTTAAACTACTGGAAACTGGAGGAAAAACTACATATGAAAGGGAGGGAATGTCATGACCCACTGAAATCAACATCTGGTTTATCTAAACTCAGGAACTGAACTGATTTAACTAAATTTATAAATTCCTGGGCCACATTAAGATGTTTTAATGTCAAATATACTGAAGTGGGACAGGATGGAAAATGTGCAAAGTAGACACTTGCGAAACACACATCCTGATTGGATGCCAGAATTTTGCAAGTGCAGGAAGCTCTGTGGTTACAGCTCTTCCAAAACCACAAGTTAAGCTTCTCGAAAGGCAACGAAGGCAGAAGAGTGTGAAATCCTTCATTAAGTTTTAAATAAAGCAAACAAACGATGCAGCCATTTCATCATGGATGTATGGGCTTTATGGATGGTACAGAATTTACTGAATGAAGCAAACAGGCCATTAAGTGCTCGGAATCTAAGTGTATGGGCTTGTGTGCTCCAGTTTAATTAAAGTCTGCAGTACAGAAAACTAATTCTGCCCAAGTGCTGTAATGCTCCCTTGCACTTCATACAGAAAGCAAACAGGGGCCACCAGTCCTGTATCATGTCCCCCTAGCTTCTTGCTCCCCTCCCAGATTTGTGCAGCCCCAGGAGCATCCGCCCTGCTGGATAAGAGCAAAGGCCTATTTACCTGTGCATCCTGTCACCTGCGCCCAGTGACCCATGACACATCTGCCTGGGCTCCCGTTTCCCAGGGCCACTGCTCCCACCCTTTCCTTCACATCACTGAGACATAACCTTCTGCATCTTTATGCCCTGTTCTCCTGTTTTTTCCAAAACAAGACCCCCCCCCACCCTCCAGTGGGAGGCCTGAACATTGTGACCTTAGTGTGTTTCCGTTATGGGTGTAACCTGCCCAGAGAGCGTTATGGCTAATGGGGCGGGTTAGAAACTTAATAAATAAATTAAGAAAAGAAAGAAAACTTTGTCTATACCTCCAAAACCCAAGCAACCCTTTGGCAAAAAGTAAGAAATATTTATTTATTAAATTTCTATGCTGCCCATTAGCCATGGCTCATATGACCCGTTCTTCAAAAGAAGAAAGAGTCACAATAGTGATGCATTGCAGGGAAATGTACTTTGACAACTTCAGTCATCTGAGGAATCTACAGCATGGATGCTGATTGCAAGTTTTGCCGTTTGTATTGGCCACACCGTGAATGCGAGCCCACACCTCCATTGGAGGATTATCGCTTCCATCCGTATTTTCCCCAACACTCTTACAGCCTGGGGGAAAAGGGAAAAAAGCTGGGTGCGGAAACAGCAAAAGGACTCCTGTGCATCCATGCAAAGCTAGATCCTTTTGTGAAAATCAATTATAATTGTTGGTTGGCTAATTGTCGAAGTAAAACCAAATCCTAATAAGACTGCCTGCATAAAAGATCTTGGGTGTTCTTCGGTTTATCTGAGTCTTGTTCAAAGGGGAACGTGTAGGGCAAAGGGAGGGACATGTTTCTGTGACCCACCAGATGTGGGCACTTCATCAGTATCACCAACATTTGGGGATAATGGCCATTGCAGTCCAACAGTACCTCAAGATCCTCAGGTTCCCCAAGTGAGAAAGGGAACCTCCACACCACTCTGGGTGGGCTTGCTCCTGTCACAAATGGACTCCCGCTCTTTCATCACCAGAGCAAAGAGGCATACCTTTGAAGTCACGGAGTGCGTTGTCTTCCACCAGCAGCAGCGGCCTGACCGCCTTCTGCTGTAAGAGATTCCTGGCTGCTGTCAGTGACGTGAAGATCTCATCTTCTGTAATGTCGAACTCAAGTTTCGCCAGCCTCTCCAGCAAGTCTTGCTTGCACTCCTTCGTAGTGTTGGTCACAAATCTGATGCTCACGGGAGCACTGCGCAGCCTTGTCCAGTGAAAGGAGGAGAGGAGGAAGGTAAGGCAGTGCCCTTTTTACGCAGAAAAATACAATCTTGTTCTCATATTTGATTGCATAACACTAATAGGGCTGCCAGGTTCAGATGCTAGGAAAACACCTGTGCTTTCACATGGTGAACAAAAAGGAAAATTCCACCAGGCTATAAGAAAGTTTCCCTGCCTACAACTGGATTTTTCAGGGTCTGCAAAAAGAGAAGGCTGCGATTTGAAACTGGATCACAGTCTGCATGTACAAGCTTCATGAGAGCAATCAATGGTGTGAATTCCACCTCCAAGAGAGGTTTGCCAGTGTGGAGGGCTCCTCTAAAGCTGCAAGGAAAAGCTGCAATGGGCGAGAAACCCCCTGACACAGTAGTCACCAGGCTGGTTGAACAACAGGGGTGTTAAACCTGTCATAGCCTCGAGGCCCAAATTCCATGTCCAAGAAGCTCTGGGAGCTGCATTCCACTCCGGTGGCAAAGCAGGTTGGCCCAAAATAGCAGCCTATTTCATCGTAAAGCTCTTATTGCCAGAGACATTTCAACCTTTTAAAACTGCACAAAACAGCAGAAAGGCAGAAAACCAACCAAGAATCGGGGGCTGGACCAAAGGGGGTATGAACCTCTGTGGAACCCCAGGCAGAAGCAGGGAGAACCTCAGCTCCCAGGGTTGCAACTGAGGTTTTGCATCCTATCACATGAGATTCATGAATGCCCTTGCATGCAAAAGCTCCTTCTTGGCGAATTGGCTGTCCCTGAGAAAATGGGACCTTCACGAGCTTGTCTTTCTTTGTGCTACATGGAAGAAATAACATGCCTTTTAAGAGCTTCCTGGGCCCCAGGGACGGCTGAGTCTTCAATGTGAAGTGTGCCACTGAGATCCACCAAGACAGCTTTTAGCGCACGCCGAGTTGCCATCCTTTGCCACAGAGAGAACGCAGCAGCAGAAACACAGGGAAAAAACCATCAAACAACAAACCAGTTAGCTAACAATGAGCCTTTTTTAAAAAGGACGCTCTATCACATAGCCCATTTGTGTCAAACCCGCTAATATTTAGAGTATTACCCAGTGTACTAAATGAGCCCCCCTAGACAGAGAAATAGGAGGCAGCAGGAAAGATATATGCATAATTGATAAAGCTAGATTTTCTCCAATTCAATATATATAGAACTTATCTTGCGTGTTTTGGGTAAACTCTAGAAATAAGCCATGGAGAGATGCAGCATGTCCAGAAGAACAGAAGACAGAGAGCCTCCCTCAATTCAAGGCTTCCATCGTTTGAGCTCACCTGCCAGAAAGGCCTGTGCCAAAAACAGCAGCATGGCACAGTTAAAAAACAATTAAACCACCCCCCTTTCATCCCTGCTGGGAAATCTTTGCAAGCATTCCAAGCCAAATATTGTGCTGGTTTTGTAGGTGGGGCCTCAGATGCACAGATGGGAAGGGGGCCTGCCTGAGCCGTGGAATACACTACAACCAGAAATAGGACCTCGGAGTCCCATCCTAACACAGCAGGTGGAGGACCAAACACTGCCCCATATTGCATTTCAAGGATGATGCCTCCATCCCGCCTCCCTCAGTTGAGAAAAAGCCCACAGGAATAAGCATTCAGAACCACCCACAGAAACTTGGTGAGAAGCGCGTTTGGTGTGTGCACAGGAGAGCTTTTCTCCCAGGAATCGTTGCTGTTCCAGAAATGCATAAATGTGAGGAAACAAGCCCTCGAGACTACCTTGAGAAAATCCTTATGATGATCAGCAAAATGAGAATTGTTCCGTGCTCTCAAACACATGCTAGGACTGACTAAACAATTCTTTCCAAGGGAACATTTAGGATGGTATGGAGAAGGGCAATGAAAATCCACGGAGAGTTGCAGCCACTCCTCCAAGGGGAGCTGCTGCAGCTCTCCGTGGAGGAGTGGCTGCAACAACCGGGACTGTTCAGCTTAGAAAAAGGCTACTCGGGGGAGACAATATAGAAGTATTTAAAATAATGCACAGTGTGGAGAAAGTAGAGAGGCATTTGTCTCCCTCTTCCATAACACTCAAACCTGAAGTTGTTGTTGTTATTATTATTATAACATTTCTATGCCACCCCTTGCCGAAGCCTCGGGGCGGCTTACAACACAATAAAATACATTGAAATACAATAGAACATTAACAGTATAACAGTATAAAATAAGTAAATAAAGAATATAGGAGGAGAAAAGAGAAGGAAGAAGAAGTTGCCCTGGCCAGATCATATATTTTAACAATTAAAATGATGTTTAAATAAAAAGGTCTTTACCTGGCGCCGAAAAACCAGTAATGACGGTGCCAGGCGGACCTCTTTGGCGAGTGAATTCCATAGGTTGGGCGCCACCGCAGAGAAAGCCCTCCTCCGAGTACTTACTCTCCTAATTTCTTTCATGGAGGGTTCCCGGAGAAGGGACTCTCCCACAGATCTCAAGGGGCGGTCGGGCATATACGGACGTAAGCGCTCGTTCAGGTAGCCAGTTATCTCATGAAGCTGATTGGTGGGAGGTTTTGGGCAAGTCAAAGGAAATACTTCTTCACACAGGTGGTGATGACCACCCATCTGGTTGGCTTTAAAAGGGACTGGACAGATTCAAGAGGGAGGAGGCTACTAGCCTTGCTGGCTATGGGCTACCTCCTTCCCCAGAGGCGACCTGCCTACATGCACCAGTAGCCAAGGAGCTGGGCAGGAGAAGCTGTCGCACCCTCCTGCTGGAGGGAGCCTGTGGGCGGCTGGTTTGCCACCATGTGCAAGGAGTGCTGGAGCGGAAGAATGACGGTCTGATCCAGCATGGCTTTCTTGTGTGATGCAAAAAATGCGAGGCATCTTGCCAGCATTTCCCAAACCTTTGGTCTTGACACCCCCCCCCCCCGGCATATTCTACCCTGGTTCATTTCCAACCCAGCACTAATGATCTGTGCCCCGAATAATAACTTTTTTGCTCAAACAAGCTTTTGCTTAATTTAAATTGAATTTTGTTATTGATTATTTATTCAATTTTGGTTGTTAATTTTTCTGGTTGTATTTGGTTGTGTATGGTTTTACATAATCTTTCTTATGTGAGACGTTTTAACAATTTACTAATTTTACTGTTTTATTGACTGTATTTCTAAGATGGTTTTAGCATTTGTAAGCTGCCTAGAGAAACCATGGGTTATGTGGCAACACAGCAGTAGAATGACAATAAATGAATAAAGCTAGCAACCTTTGCAAAACTCTGTGGATTAGGGTCAGAAATCCACCACTAACATTAGAAAGTAGAATCTTTCAGAAAAAGGCATCTGATAAGACCAGAAGGCAAGCCTTGCTAATCAGGCCTGTGTTCCTCAAGGTCTTACCCATTTTGAAAGCCACTGCCTAATATCAAACTTATTCAGCATTTTTGCTACTATACAGTGGAAACATGCACATTCTTAATATCTACCTTTTTGGAATTTTTGATGATTGCAAACTGTGTAACTGACACCAAAAAAACTTTCAGAAGCTCAAAGTTATTATCAGATATCTGCATAGCCTTGAATTGCATGTACATCTCTTATGCTGGTGGAACGCACAACAGGGCCAAGTCAGCCATTCATACACACACACACACACACACACACACACAGCAGAAATTCCTCAACTCTGATGGAGCTTCACAGTAAAACCAGATCAGTGCCTCATACAATGCACAACAGGCAATACTTTCAGGGGCTATTTCGGCCCTATTCCTGCAATTGAGAGACTCTCACACACCTATGCAGAAGCATAACAAAAATGACCCACCCCTCCAGGGGAGTTTGATAGGAGGCAAAGCCAGATCAGTGAATCAGGCTGAGGCAAACAGGTAGCCTCCTCCAGGACAGTCAATGACATTCAATTTCTAAGCCAAGCACAATGGAAGACGCCAATCCCATCTATCCCTGCAGAGGCACAGCAGCAATTCACCCAGTCTCCAGCCACTGAAAAGCCGGTAAAGCCCGAACAGCAATGCATACAGAAACGCGACAGGCAGCCTCCCTGCATTTGGATGCTCTGGGCTCCCAGGAACTTTTAATTCTTCAAGGACGTGCATTCTCATGGCATACATCTAGATAATTAGAATTTCCTCCACCCGTTCACCAACAGGAGGAAAAACATGCACTACACCCTTTATGTACCTCTTACACCCATCAAGGAGATCAATCAGCAAGAAAAGACTCGCTTAACGCTGTCACTCCCATCTCAGCGCACAGATGGTCCCGTCCTCCCACCGCCGAGAAACGTACCTTGGATTAGTCTATTACCTCCTGTGAGAACAAAGGGGGAACTACATGCTCCCCCTTAAAGACACAGTTGGTACTAACTCTCGCCCTTGGCTACAATGGAAGTCAGGCCGTACCATTGTGAAACGTGGGGTGGTCCATTTCGTTCCTCCCCCCCCCCGTTTGGCGCGCCAATAGTACGACGCGCTCCGTCAAAGAGGGAGGGAGCTGAGCCGCGAAAAGGCCTTCTGCTCAAGGACCCGCAGAGCTCCTTATAGTAGCCCAGGAAAACGCCTGTGGAGCTTGTGGGCAGGATTGTCTGTTTTGTTTACTTTCCCAAACTCTAAAGTAATTTCGCTGAGGAGAAATGCAAAATTGAGGTTTTCTAGACTTCGATCTTGCCGTCGCAGATAATAGCATTAGTGAACAGGCGTTAAAGTAGACGCCTCCTTGGCTTAGGAGCTGCTGCCGAGGGCAGGGCAACTCGGGTGGTGCGGCGGCGGCTTGGCCGGCACAACGGCGTGGAGCGAGGGCCGAGAGGGTTTCGGGGGCAGCTGCCTTCGCTTCCCAGCAGAACATGCTCCTGTTGAACGGCTACCTGTCTTCTGGGGGTCCAGATGGATACCGCGCCTTTAACCCCCTCGGAGGAGGGCCTTCTCTGCGGTGGCGCCCCATCTATGGAACGGGCTCCCCAGAGGGGTCCGCCCGGCGCCGTCGTTGTTTTTCGGCGCCAGGCCAAGACCTTTTTATTTAAGCGTCATTTTAATTGTTAATATTATTTGCTTATTTTATCTGGCCAGGGCGACTTATTTTATATTGTTAATTTATGTATTATATTTTATGTTGTGAGCCGCCCCGAGGCTTCGGCGAATGGGGCGGCATAGAAATGTTTTAATTAATTAATAAACAAACAAACAAACAAACCACCTGCCAAACGCAGAACCTGGAGTAGCCAGCGCGCACCAACGCGGCTGCCTCTAAAGGGGCAATTGGGAAAAAATAACGGAGGATCCCTGGCTCCTGATGTGCCACCTCCAGGACCAGAGGCAGTGTGCCTGAATGCACCAACTGCTGGGGAAGATGGGCAGGAGAGTACTTTGCACTCCTGGCCTGCTGTTGGGGTTCTCTGTACAGCTGGTTGACCACTCTGTGACCAGAATGTTGGACGCTGGGTCTGATCCAGCAGGTCTGTTGCGTGCTTGATAGGCACCTGTGCCAAAATTGTACTAGCCAAAACATTTAAGGTACTGGAAAGGCCCTTGCTCTTTTGCATCAGGCTACCCTACCAGGTAAAGGTTTCAAAATATGGAAACTTTAGGCAGTAACTGGACAGGTTCACCAGTTGAATTTCTACCTGGCATTCAACTGCTAACACAGGAACCTTGTTTTTGGATCATATAAGCACCTGTCAACAGTTGTATGCAAAAAGTCAACATATGCAGTTGTCATTGCTGAAATTTTACTTCTTTGCCTCCTCCCACTAGGAATTTTTTCATTCCCAAAACACAAAACAGATATTTTCTTCCAAATTATGTTACAGCCTTTATTTTAAAAAGCATGGTCAGTGAAGCCACCTGTTCAGTTAAACTCTATAGTAAAGGGCAAGTACCTTAAGAAACCCCCATTACAATAATTTTATTATGGGTGAAAATTGGGAAGGGTGAAGTACATGGAATAATCTAACTCTCCATGTATTCCTAGCCTAAAAATCAGCTACTGTTCTTTATGTTGAACTTGCAAGCACACAGTGCATTTTTACTCCAGTGGCTTGCTGCTTATCAGTGACCAGTCACCATCTTGTCTTGATATGCAACATGAGGGGTTAAAGCCCGTCTAGTCAGGTGCTGTATCGTTGTGTTCAGGAAGATTTACTCTTAAGTATATTTAATATTGCAGGCTTTTAAAAGTGCAGCCATGATTATTTAGGAAGGTTGTGAACTGCACCCCAACACTAGGCGTGGCATTCCACTCATCTTCATAAGAAATATTTATAATTTAATCTGCCCCAAGGAAGAAGTTCTAATTGTCACACCATACAGTTCAAATTGCTGCCCTGACATCAGGGTCTTGTATTTTCCTAATCAATCCTATTCGGTGCTATGCTTGCAATACTGCTTAGGATAAACAACATTCATATTTGAGGTGAGAAGTACTATGAATATAATGCAGCAAATGTTAAATAATTTTACATTTCATTCATTTCCATCTGAGATACCTGAACTTGTTTTAACTCTCACGCTGGAATCAATTCCTGTGCTCTTAAATTGAGCTAGATCATGCTTTTTAAAAGAGCATGAAGTTAATTTGACAAGCCTACAGATGAAAATGTGTTTCTCATTCGACTGCCAAACTTCAGCAACACTCTCAGTGCCAACCATGCCTTTTTCTTGTGTTTTCCTTCCTGATGCTGTATTAATCAAGAAATTTTATTTTCTGCTATCAGCATATTCATTTAATCCGCAGAAGACAATTACTTTGTACATTTTCTGCTTTTCATGAAAAAGAATGAATTGCAGCCATTTTCATAATATTGCAGTTTCCCCCCAATATATAAAAATGCATCTCCAGAACAGACTGCGCAAAGTATGCATAGTACATTTCATACAAACGGCTACTTTCACATATTTTAAACATAAATACTTTAAAAGAAAACAAACTGTAAAAGAGACCAAAAATTCTATTTTCTTAGTTTCTGCAGTGACATTTACACTGTTTCCTCTAATCCTTTCAACTTTTGCTACATAACAGTCACAATGTATACTCAGTTATCAAACCGGTTAGCTACCATCAATATCTAAATGGATCAATTGTATTCTACTCTCTACACTACCAAAGCATTCAACACTTTTCATATGTGACAACATCCAAAATTATTCTTTTATATTCAATGTAAAGCCAACATACCATATCTGATCCATTGGTCCTCACAGTTTACATCATTTAGCTATTTATCAATGGGGTCATTATTACTGAAACAAAATTCAACTTAAAAACAGTTTATTTTAGGAACTTAGCCCACAGCAACACGAAATTTAAAGAACAGCACCATTAAGTAATTGGTACAACATGTGATGATGCATAATGTAAACACCTGCTGTTATTAAGAAAATGTTTCAAGTTCTGCATACCTACAGTGTTTTGTATTGGGTAATTCTCCGGTATAATGATATAGGAGTGATTCTTAAGGAATACAATAAATAGAAACACTGTCTTTATTGAGACTCATGTGTGGCTCCAGTAGTCAAGCCAGATTGGATCCCATTGAGCAAATTGGTCTGCAGTCTACTACACAGGTTATTTCCAGAGGACATCTTCAACCAAACAACAAGAGCAACACGATTGTAACCGTGTTCACTCCAATTAATGGCACTGTAAAGAAAAAACAAAGAGCATCAAATACGAGCATCTCATTAAACTGAGAACACTTTAAGAACAAGGAAATGTCACCTCTACTCCTACCCTTTCACAAGGTCAAAAGGCTTGTGAATAATAACAGGCTGATCTTAAGGCCTACTAGGCAGGATAAGATGTACAATGAATCTTCTGGGTGCAGTGACATCTGTGCTGGTGTTGCACTGCAAGCCCTCAGGTACTGTATGGATACAGCAATCCAGGACAATCCCAATTAGATCGATAAATAATTCTAGGTCGATCGACAGATGGCAATGTCTTTAACAGTTACAATGATGCCAAATATTTGGGATGTGGGAGACATGAAAAACAATACCAGTGTCTTACAGAAGAGAATTGTGTCTGCCTTACCTCTCATAACTGTCCGTACAGATCGGATAAGGTTCATTAACTGTCCTTTAATTCCTGGCTCTTCTCCAAATCCTCCAAGTCCCTGGTCCGTTCCCCAGCCAACTGTATAATGCACAAGTTTTATTAGTGTTAAACATAAAAATACTTCCTAAAGATCATCACACATTGAATGAACAATCTTGGAAAGATGGTTCTTTAATCCCAAACATAATAAAGATGCTTTTGATTCTTTGTTTCAACAACATGTAACCACTTGAAATCATTATTTAAATGGAATATATAAAATGTATTATGAGATACGTAACGGCCAAATAACAGAACTTTTGCAAGCTGGAAGCCTTTATATTAGCAGACACAGTTTTTTCCTCTTATATGGTCACATAATTACAATGTTCACATGAAAAGCTGATCGTCACCCTCAAAAAAATCTAAGGACATAATTACTCCAATGCAGGGAGCCATAATTTAATGGCCTGGCCAAACTATCAAAAGCAAATCTCTCAGAGCTATTACATTTGGTGTGCTCTTCAATACAGGAAGTCCCCTGCATTCGAACCTTCAACTTGCAAACTTTCAAAGATGCACAGGTGTTTTTGTCTATTTACTGTAATAATCGAGAGAGGCGAGTCCAGCAAAGTGTAACACAGGTCACACCAACCCAACAGTAATGCGATAGGAGGAAGACCGCATCAGTTAACATGGGTGCACATCCGTACTGCCATCTCCCCAGAAGTGTAACTTCTGGAAGTCCTCCGGTGTCATTATAAACCTATTACAATACCCTACTATATAGCCCTTGACAGCAAAAGAAGAAGGGGATGGCAGAGGTTGAGGTGGCTGGATGGGGTCACTGAGCAGTCAGCGTGAGCTTAGGTGCTCTGGGGGATGATGGAGGACAGGAAGGCCTGGAGGAATGTTGTCCATGGGGTTGTGATGGGTCAGGCACGACTTCATGACTAACATAAATACAACACTAGGTATATAGCCCATTGTGTTAGTTGGGTACCTGGGCTAATTTTGTTGGACTTATGAACAGACTGAACTTACAAACTCACTCTCAGAACAGAACTGGTTATATGTAGAGGACTTCCTGCAATTGCTTGCACCAGAGTTTGACTGACTTGATTTCAAAGCTTCACAGTCATAGTTAATGGGATTACAAAGACCACTCATCTAGACCAGCATTCCATTGTCTAGATGTTAATATGACAATGGTAAAACCAGGTGAAAATATTTAAAACTGGCAACTGACATGTGCAATCAGAAGTAAAGCAATAATTTAGGCAGAGAATATAATCAGAATTAATCCACCTTAACCACCCTTCCCCCCATGCTAAAAAGAGTTTGTTTATTTGATACAGATTGTGTTTCATATTCTTATTTTTATTTTCTGCATTTTCCCAGGTTTTCTATGTTAATTACTGGGAATGGGAGTGAGAACTATGTGGTACCTGCAGTAGCATTTCTGAATACATTTGTGTTATATACAGCAGGCAGGCCATCAAGCTGTTTCCTGAGGCCATTAGCTGTTGCACGCCCCATCTGCTTCTGCACCAGAGACAGCTGCAACTACCCTAGCTTGAAAGTCCAGCAGAGCACTAGGAAGACTGCAAGTGAACTCCATCTCTTCACTTTACAGATTCAACACACCTAGAAGGCTAGAAAAGCAAACCCAAAGACATTGAAGATTAATGCCATGATTCTGTTGTTATGTTCTGTCAAGTCATTTCTAACTGATGGCAACACTACGAATGAAGGGACTCCACAATGCCCAGTCCTTGACAGCCCTACTCAGCTCTTGTAACTTCAAAGCTGTGGCTTCCTTTATGAAAATACACTTTAATAAGAACTGGAATGACATCACTCCCAGATGACTAGTCTTGTCTTACTGTCACATCTACCAGTTCATTCCTATCCCACAGTAATTCCAAAGAGCCTTCATGATGTTTAGAATTGGAATTCAAACATTCACTGTGAACCATAAAACTTACTGGGTGAACTTTGGCCAGTCACACACTCAACCTAAGCCTTCTCACAGGTTGTGAGGGTAAAACTGGAGTTGGGGGAAACTGTGGATGAACGAGGAACATAACCCTAATAAATAAAAAGTAATTAGTGTGTTGATTTCATAAACACTCATGTGGAGTAAAAGGCTCACTTGATCACAGTCACACCTTGAAAGAAGAGAGGGGAAATTACTCTTTAATTCCATTTGATCTTCGCCAATTGCAATTTTGGCAGAATGATTAAAAGGGCATTAAGGAGAAAGTAATATTCAACAAAGGGAGGAAATCCAATAGTCAGTGTTAATACAGTCAACTGGATGAAGATTAAGAGCATAAAGTATGTGCAAGAAATCACCAATCCCCATTTCACCTTTATCCTGATCAAGCTATCAAAAGAGCATGTGATAATGTGTCTTTGAGCACTTATGAAAAACACCAAACCAACAGAACAATTCATCCACATTGCTTGCTCGGGGCTCGACTACTGGGGAAGCCTACCTATCTCTCTCCATCTGATTTTCAACTGTTCATACATAATCTGGAACTGAGGGTACGAAACAAGGCGGCCAAGTTTACCAAGGCGGCCTCTAACCCAAGAGGGTGCTACTTATATCCTTAACGTTTAATAGATGCATACAGACTTATACAGATACATGTATCCCTTAACATACAATCTACATAGCATGACTTATAAAAGTGGCTACGAGCATTGCATCTTTCTACACACATAGTTAGGCTGCTGAAAAAACACTCAACCAACAGAGATGCTCAAAGTTCGGGTGGGGCGGCAGAGACCAACGACCCACATTCATCTGACCCTCCCCGACAAGCTTTACTGGCGCAATTTTGGAGTTGCGCCGTTCGGGGCCTGCCTTGGTTCCTTCACCTAAAGCACTGGCCTGGGGCGTCACTGCCCTTTTGTAAATAATCGGCTCGCCACCCTTATTTGTTATATTATTCAACGGCTGAGCTGCCCCCAGGGCCTGCCCTTGTCCTGGGCACACTACTCTTCTCCCCGCGGCCGGAGAAAAGGGGGGTCGGGCCCGCTGCCGCCTCCCTGGTCGCCGGCAGGGAGACCCGGTGGGCTCTCTTCCCTTCCCCGCTCCCGCCTCACTCACTCCTTCGGAGGAAGCGCTCCTCATGCAGCACCGCGATGGCGTTGACGAAGAGCAGCGCGGCCTGGAGCAAGGCGTACAGCGTGAACGCCATGGCCGCCGCGGCTGCGGCCCGACACGCATGCGCGACGCTCGCCGGGACGTGGCGAGGCGAGGCTGCGGCGTGACGCAGGGGAGGGCGGGGCCTCGTGCAAGCCTTTCCTCCGCCCTCTCAAGGGCCGTCTCTCACTCACGGCCCTTTTCCCGCCTTTTTTTCTCGCCTCTTTATGGAGGCGTCCATGTTGTGGACTTCAATTCCCGTCGGCCCTTATTAGTGGGGCCAATAGCCGGGAGTGCAGGGGGTGGTTGTCTAAACGGCCTTGAGGGCTCTAGATGGGCTGAATTGCACGTCGTGCGTGAAAAATGGCATGTGTGTGGGCTAGGCGAGCTTGTTCTCCTTACATTTTATCTCTCCCTGCCTCTCTCTCAGACACACACACTTTAAAAGCAGTTTACAAGTTTGCCTTAAAAAGGCCTGCAAACCAGAGGAGCTGCTCCTGTCTATTCCTTTGATGCTCTTCCTGGACTTCTAGGCTGGCCCTGGGTCCGACTGCAAGTGGGGCTTTTGGCTGTTAGGAAGCCAACCTGAGGTAGATGTGCATTTTTTTGACATGTGTACACAAATAATGGTGCAATTCTGTGCAGGTTCAGACAGAAAAAGGCCTACACTTCCCAGCATGCCCGAGGCAGCTTGGTTGGGGCATTCTGGGAAGCACTGGCCTTTTTTGTGTCCAGACTTGCATGGTTTTGTGCCATCTCTCTCTCTCTCTCTCTCTGGAGGACACATTCCCTAACCCTTCACAACCAACCACTTGACAGCCAAGGCTGAGAAAACCGTTTACGAGGCTGGCTGTAAGCCAACATGGTGGAGGAGAAAGGGTCATTTTAACTAACGAACTGCAGCCTGAGCTCTCCTTCAGCACCATCATCCTGATGTGAGTAGCACAGACCCCTAATAGGGAGGTGCAGGACCTCTGGCCTACCTGGGGGTCCCAATCCAAGCCTCTTGGCTTGCTTGGAAGACCATGGGTCCTTCCTCAGTCTCAATCCCCTTTCTGTAATTATAGTTCCTTGGCTTATGTGCAGCTCCCCCACCCTTTGCTAATTCTAAAAGGATGAAATGCTTCTCAACTACTGCCAATAAAAGCTTTGCACTAAAATATACTGGGATTTTGGGCTTTGACCCTTTAGCCTGTGCCTGCCCCACCCCCGAGCGCTTCTCCAGTATGAAGATGTGATCTAAACAGTGTATTTCTTTATTGGGAAGAATAAAGAATAAGAGTTCCTTGATAGTTTTGGCCAGTTTTGTAGAGTTCTCATCCAGATGTTGTTCATGCAATTTACTTGCATGTCTTACAAATCAAGTGAGAAATGTATATTAAGGAGATTCCTTCATTAGTCCAACTCAAAAGTCAAACAAGCAAAAGGAAATCATTTTTTCTCTATCCAGTGTTTAATTATCAGAGTGCAAGACACTGGGGAATACATTTCTGTATGCATTTAAACTAGCGAACAAAATTATGCTGTTATTACTGCTTGTGTATTCATTAGTCAATACTTGTATAGGGTTTTAAAATGCATTTTCTGTGAGTAGTTAGTATTACTATGCTATTTAGCTGGTGAATTTCATTATTGTCTCTTTTAATATTTTTATTTTGTTGGTGATGTAAATAGATTTTGAAATAGTAATTAAAAAACTCATCAGGTCGTAATTGTTATTTACCCAAAATGCAGGTGTCAAGATTAATAACAGATCCCAAGCTAAAACAATTATATTTTGCATTGTATCAACGGTGCCTGGCCTCTGGGCACTACTGTAGTACAGATAACAAAGCAAATAATAACCGGAGCTCAGGGATACTATACAGCTATTGATGCATAAATCGACACATTTTTCTCACTTATATCTTCCATTTTGATTGGTGGCAGGGTCCTGATTTGCATCATCGCAGTGATTTTATTTCGCAGTAATCATATTGTGTATGAACGCCTTAATTCTGAATGGTTGACAGGTTTTATTACCCAATCAGACCACAATGTCTGGCAATATGGCTGTGCTTTGATAGCTGCTATGAAATCCTTCTGCTTTGATAGGAAGGCTCATTTAGCAGTGAAGATGCAGGACAGAGACAGTGAGACATGGGGTTTCATTGTGTTTCCTGCCAGAGGCCTCCTGCGGACCTTGAATAGGGTAATCACATCTTTCTAGGGGTATTTAAAGTGCTTCCAGTGACTTTGGGCGCTTTAACCCCAGAAAGCATTTGCTCCAAAGGCATTTTCATAAGTGATAATAAAAATGTGCCTCTTGCCCTGTTTTGCAGCTATAAGGTTTACATATAATTGCGTCCATTGTTGTACGACTGACTAGACAATTCAGACTTACAGTGAGGCTTAAGTTGGTCAATGGAACATAAGTTGGTCTGACTTAAGTACCCTTGATTGCAACTGATTTATTCTAAGTATGACTAAGTAGATCCAATTCTTGTTTTAAATTGTTTAAGACAGAGCAAGTATTTATTCTGCTAAATACTTTACTGCTAAATGCATTCATTTCTAAATGTATGCTGTTTATCTGGCATGTATTTATAGACCAACAATTTCTGCAGACCCAGCTAATGAGTTCTAATAAAATAGGGGTTATGTCATTAGGCATATGTGCAAAAGAGGGGAAATAACCACTCACAGAAAAGGCCTTGGGATGGTTTCAAATACATGGTAAAACTTAAATGTGTTGGGCTAAACTCAGGGAGACCCAAGTTAACCCTCTCCTATCTGCACACAGCTACCTCTGAACCCCCCCCCCCAACCCCCGTAATCAGGCTTAGAAGAAATGGACCTGTTTGTGCAGGAGGGATTTTTAGGTGGGGGCAGCTAGCAAGGGAAGGTTTTATGTCATGGAGGCACCCTCCTTCCTTTCTCATGGGAGCATCAGTGCAGGGAGACCCTACTTTAAGAAATTCAGCTTGAGCGCCATAAAGGATGACAAAGCTAAGTTATATTTGCTCCCCTCGTTACACATCTGTGGATCCCATTAGTGCAAATGGGATATAAATGTGTATATATTGAGGGTACAATAGGCTCACAAGAAAGGATGGACAGGTAATGCACAACATTAAGAGCATGGTACATGTGAGTGGTGTTGGGGAAATAGATAATTTTGCGCTTTACAAGCTTTGGCTCTGTCATTAGGATAGATGCTATTCAAGTTCCATAATAGATATGTATAAACTGCACAGATCTCAGATGAATTTCTTCTTTTAAAGCTGAAAACAGCTCCTGGCTTACCTGGGGACAAACTTGTATGGGCATGTGGTTCTGTCAGGGAGGAATGATAGCCACCTGCTTCTCTTTTCCTCACCAAAGAAACCAGGCACCCCACAGCTTTGTTACCAGGTAAACTGGGGGCCTTATTTTGGTAGGCAGCATGTAGATGGGTCCTATCAGAGAAGGAAGGAGAGGTGAACAAACAAAAACATACATAAACCTCGATGGGTTAACAAAGAGCCACAATTTCATTGGTCTCAGCCTAGCCTGGAATATTTTTGAGTAAGTCACCTGCCTATGGACAGATTCAGCCATCCTGGCCCAGTAGCCTTAATGGGGAGGCAGAAGTCATGGACTTATACCAGGCGCACATCATTTCTGCAGCCCTGTGGTGTGGCTCATTAAAATACAGGGCTTTGTGTCATAATTAGTGATGTTGCCAAAGTTCAAAATTAACAGGCTTAACAGAACTTTTCCAACTTACAAAACTTGACTCTGTTGTGAGTTGAGCTCTGCTGAAATTCTCAGCACTTTCCTATTTCCTAATAAAGAGATGCAACAGCTTGGGCCCTGGGTAGCTAAAGGAACACTTGCGTCCATATATGCCCTCCCGCCCCTTGAGATCAGCAACAGATGCCCTTCTCCGGGAACCCTCTGTGAATGATATTAGGAGAGTACTCGGAGGAGGGCCTTCTCTTCGGTGGCGCCCCATCTATGGAATGCGCTCCCCAGAGAGGTCCGCCTGGCGCCATCGTTATTTGTTTTTCGGCGCCAGGCTAAGACCTTTTTATTTAAAACTTATTTTAAGTGTTAATTTATTATGTAGGATTTTAAAAAAATTTAAGCTGAGATGCACCGGGTTTTAATATTTTTAGTGTATAACTTTGTTTTTGTATAATTTTGTATGTTTTTGTTTTTGTTGTGAGCCGTCCCGAGGCTTTGTTGAGATGGGGGCGGCATAGAAATGTTTTAAATAAATAAATTCTGAGCATTTGTGCTAAGCTGGGGCTAGCTTGCTCAGCATTGATCAAGCATCCTAAAGCAGTAGTCACTGATTGTATAAGTTCAGAACAGAAGATCAGATAGAAAGCTGTCCATTCTTGCCGCAATTGACTTGCCATTTTAACATGGGATTGCATTACAACGCTTTGAACTTTGGCTCCTGACCAGGCAGGTGTTAGGTGTAATCCTATTCATGTTTACACAGGAAAATGTTTACAGCTCCCAGCATTCCAAACAGCACGTGAGCTTTTACTTTCTACTTACAGATAGAATTGTACCCGTACTGTGTTTGACTAGACTGGGCTGCATATGTACATGTGTGTGAAGGAGGTGGGGATATCCCCCACTGTCTGGAAGTTTTCCTGGAAATTACCGGGAAGATTTTCATGTGTTTCAAAGGTGCATGGTTAGCTTCTGTGCACAACAGGCAGGCTGTGAAAGCCTCTTGGACCCCTTGCAGCCTGTCTTGCCAAGCAAGGGAAGAACTCTCCCAATTCAGTTTGTGAGGATGGGGTAGCTGGAGGAGCAAGTAAACAAGCAGTCAACCCCCCCCCCCCCCCGCCAAACTTACATAAATCACTAAGAATCCTCTGTATGAGGGTTATTCAAGTCAACTATGCCTTGGTTGCTAGTTGAGATGAAGTCTCCGCTTGCCTCAGGGTATGCTGCTTATGCAACTGGATCATAGTTCACATATGCATTGAAAGCAATGAAGTTCTGTTCAAGGCCAACAGAGAAACAGCATGAGAAGCTTAAGCACAAGGAGCGAAAAGATTAAAGATAGAAAGCATAGCGTAGTAGTCAGTGCTCACAAAGGGACTTTTTCAGGAATCAGAATGCTATTTTTTCATCTGTTGTGTCTGAACTTTGTAAGTTCTGTGAACTGAAACTCGTGCAAAACAAATGTGTGTAACATTTGCATGCTGATTTACATATGCATATGCAAATATAGAAATAAATACTAGAATATAAAGTTCACAAAGCACCCCAACTGAAAAACTTTCTTTGGCACCAGCTGGACTAGATAGATGCTTAGACTGATCCACCAGGGATCTTATGTTCTTATGCTTGTTGTTGTTAGTTGCGAAGTCACGTCCGACCCATCACGACCCCATGGACAACATTCCTGCAGGCTCTCCTGTCCTCCACCATCCCCAGGAGTCCACCTAAGCTCACACTAACTGCTTCAGTGACTCCATCCAGCCACCTCATCCTCTGCCGTCCCGTCAATATGTTCTTATGCTACACAGGGTGTAATTTTGGAGGATCACAGGGCACAAGATGGGGAGAGAGTTTCTTCTCAGATTCAGCTCCCTGGAAATCTCCCTGCTCTTTGGAATGGGGTTTGAGGGGGGGAGCCTTCCATTTGCACTAACGGACACTCAGTGCTCTTGGACATAAATTTAGAGCCTTAGAAAATACATTTATGGCCAGGGGGCACATTCCTAGACCTAACAACAGTTCTGATACATACCCTGAGCAGCGCAAGTATTGGCCTCTCAAGGGTTGCACAGTAGTCAGATAGTAAACCAGAAACTATGCAGGTTGTGTAGGACAGGGTATTTAATCACACCGTTGCCCTGTCTCATCTACTGAGTTTTCCAGGTGGTCTAGCCCAGTTTTCCATGCTTTCTCGTTTCTTTTTTAATTCTTCTTACTGCAAATAAATAAATAAATGTTGGAATTGCTGTGCAATGCCTCCTCCTTGCTCATACTAGGAGCCCACTGTTTGGAAGCATCCCAGAAATATGAAAATACAGATATGGAGAAGATTGGAATGACTTCACCTCTAGAAAGAAACTTGGTTTTTCATTTTGTTGCATATTGACATTGGTGTTAATAGGGAAAAAAAGAAACAATCAACTTCTGCTTATATGAAATCTGTGAAGTTTTTCCAAACAAGATCTTTTCAAACATTTTAATTTCAAACATATTTTAATGATAGGCTTGAAAGGCATCTTGGACCCATAACTTTTCTGGATATGCAGCAAACATTATGATAGCAAATCAAATGAAAAAAGAAGTATTGAACTAGTATCAGGTTCCCCTTCAGAAGTGAGAACTTCAAAGGGTGACAGTTCATTCTCCAATATATATCTTATGCACTCCAGTCCGATAGCCTGTGATGTTAAATTTATTAATCTTCACTAGGCTTCTCAGTGCTATTTACCACCACCGTTTCAACTACAGGAAGAGCTTTGGCTGAGCCACTCAGCTTGCCCTGGCTGAAACCACAACTAAATAAGAGTACAAAGCAAAATTAATGAACTTCACCCAGACTGGATAGGAACAATGTGTTCATCTCTTAACACCTGTTGAAGTTTACCTGAAGTCTTTGCTATATCCAACGAAGCTATTCCAACCTTTGCGAATCCAGGCCCAATTGCTAGTAAGTGATAAAAAGTGTATCTCATGTGGGGAACCTGAAAAGGAACTCGGTGGAGCTATCAGATTAGAGCTTTGACCAACATTAGTACAACCCAAAAGGAGCCAAAGGCCAACACTATCCCTGTGAGGGTCACTAGTAAATCAGATGCAAGTAAAGGACTAGTTTTGAGCTCCTGTGATGATCATAAAGCAGAGGCAGAAAGCTGGGAAGTATTTCGTGCTTGCTTAGCATGCCCTTTGAGCAAATCCACTAGGGGCCCTCAGGCCACCAGGTGGCTGCATCTTCCTCTTCCTTGCCATCAGCCACTGGGGGGACCAACCTGGCTACATCTACAGAAGGAACAGTTGCAGGAGCAGTTCCTTCTCCCTGGCCGAAGGAAAACTTGGCTGCAGTTGCCTGCCACTGTGGAACTGCAGAAGTAAAGGGAAAGAATCTGATAGCTCCACCCCCTCCATTGGCCAAAGGAGCAAGAGCAGCCATTGCTTTTCAGGAAGGCACATCAGCAAGGGGAGATCAGTGCATTTAAATGTCCACTTACAGCTCACCTCCTTGTTCAGGTCTATGAAAACAGATCTCTCTCCACTTCTTTTCCTACCATTGTGTTTCCCTTGTGTGTCTTGTCTTTTAGTTTGCAAGCCTGATGGGCTTTTTTAATGACATGAACTAGCTTGGGAGACGGTTATCATCTGAGAAACAGGAGAGAAACATCATATTAAATAAATAAGTACATGTGTAATGGGCAGCGAATATGCCAGAATGAGGGTGGGCATGACTCTTGTGGGCGAGAAAAGTGGAGGATGACCTCATGGTGACACATTAGGCCCACCCACCAGCAAAGAGGTCCATCTAGAGCCGGTGGAGCAAACCGGCAGCTTAAAGGGCAAAGGAACACCACTAGTTCCTGTGTAACATCCTAAGCCCTGAGATGGTAACATCCATTCGTGATGATGGCCATACACCTCCAGCCCCATATCTGGAGGGCACTGAGTTAGGGAAGGCTGGTATAGACCACCCTGGGCTTGATGGACCAGTGGTCTAACTCTGTACAAAGCAGAGTCATGTCCTCATGAAAGCCGGCCCACCTAGTCTGTTAGCAGGCCACAGAAAAGCAATCCCTCACCTTCTGAAATAACCAGTGGAAAATGGTATGGTTGGAATGCTCATTACAAAAACCTTTTCCCCCAGAGGTACTGATCAACTTATGGAAACAGCATACAAACATCATCTAAAATCACCTACTATTTAATATTATTTTGTCTTGATAAAATCATTATAATATATGATAAGAAGGAAGAACAGAGAAAGGAGGAGGAGGAGGAAAGAAGAGCAGATACAGATAATTTTCATTACCTGAAGCTGACTCAATGCGTGTTTCCAAAGGAAGCTTTTATCAAGCAATTGCACTGGAATTACATTTCTGGACCATTAGTAGTCTTCAGATGTGTTCTCACCAGTTCTTCTCTGTTTTCTTACCAGAAAGAAATGTGTTCCGGAGGAAGGAAAAGGATTTTCGTGTCTCATCAAGATGCTACCCAAAACCATCTGCGGCTAAGTGCCTTCGGTAATGTTTGCATCAGAAAAGGAGATCAGAGATGTTGCCTTCGGGGAGGAGCAGAAAAGAAAACTTGTTAGCACGTTGATACACTTGTGGGTTTACCTGGCACAAGAGGCTTTAGTGGCAATTAAGGTCTGAAAGTGCTTTAGTGAATGGAGTTCATTCATTACCGAATGAAAATATGATCCGTTTTGTAGGAAAGGGCTCCATGAAGCTCCATGAAGTGTACTTGTTTCCCACAAGTTCATGGATGCTGTGTAAAAGAAAAGAGAACAGATTGCACATAGAAATCTGTAAGACATCTCCACGACTCTTTAGGGGTGACAGTAAAACAGTAAAGAAGCTTGTGACATCTTGAAGTTAGCATTTTTTTATGGCATAAGCTTTTCTGGACAAGCTTTTGTGCCCCACTTCTTTGGAGGCATGGAGTGTGATCAGTTGTTTTGCACACTCACAGATGCACATTAGTGTGAAAAGGGGGAAAAGTAATAGCTGAGGTTAACTAGAAATGGAATGCAAAAAGTACAGACTATGATGATTCAACCAGAGATTAAATTTATGCAAAATGGCATCCATGATTTGTGACATATTTGCCTAATCATTAAGGATTACACTCTGTGCATCTGATGTAAAGGGTTCTAGTCCCATTTTCAACCCTCAGAGCCCTTGCAGTCCAGATGTCCATCATCACCACATTGTTGAAATGCAGAGCAGCAAAAAAAATTTTTTTAAAGACCAGGTCACTGCCAACATTTGTACTTTTAAATAGCAGCTTGTTACTAAGTTCTATAAGCAAACCTGCACATTTCTTCTGCTGTGCAGTGTGGCCAATTTTGTCAGTTTGGTAGCAGGATGCACAAAAGAGAACGGGAGAGCAAATAGGGTTGGGTTTACCATCCCTGAACTGGATGGACTTTTGCTCTGATTCAGTGAAACTCTCTTTTTATACTCTTACCCTCATCTAGCCCCAGATCTGGGAAAGGTGCATCAAACTGCAATAGGCAAGACACAACCTCACCTTAATACCATTATCTTTTTCTTGATGGAAGAAACCCTCTCTCTCTCTCTCTCTCTCTCTCTCTCTCTCTCTCTCTCTCTCTCGCTGTGAAAGTGTTTACTTATCAGGAAAAATAATATATGTGACAACAAAACTCCCCTTCAACATTATAGCAAATAATTTCAGAGCCCGATTCAGTTCTGAGCCTCCATTAAAACCCTGGGATTTAAAGGCCTTCCTTTCCCATCAATTCATCCCAAGGCATTTTCGTTTGTCACTTGTGCGTTAATATAGTGGTTTCCTTGTGGCATTTATGCACTGACCCCGGCTGCCCCTTATTCCAGATTATAAATGAGGTGTGGAATTACAGAATGCGTATCCTGATAGCACACCTTTAATAAATATGTTAATCAACTGTCTCCACGGCATATCCCCAGGGGCTGGACAGTTTGAGCCTTGCGTTACGTATGGGGCACTTTAAATTCTATTCTCTTTGCAGTGACAACCTTCAGTTAAAATGGATTTATTGGGTGTGGGGGAGGGAGAACCCATTAGGCATATATGAAAATCATACACTAGAATCCTGGATATGGTTTTCACTGGATCAGCTGGAAGGTCTGGGGTGGGCAAATGAAAAAGGCTCAAAAATGGTGCTGTGGGCTTGAACTAGACACTTAACAGGTCACAGAGTTGAGCGATCTGGGCCACTGGCTGAAAGAGGGAACGGCAGGTACTCTGAGCCCAAGCGCTAACTTCACTTCCCAGAATCCTGTTGGTGGTCAGGCCATCCAAAATAGCCATTCACACTGCTTCCTCCCCCCCACCCCTCCGCCCCCAAACATGCACGCAAATCCCTGCTCTGGAGCACCCCCTCTTTTCCAGGAACTTGTCCTTTAGCAATGCCATTAGGCCGGGGTGTGGAACCTGTTTCACCCTGAGAGCTGAAATCTATTTCAGAGAAGCACTTGGGGGCTGTATTCTGGGAATGGGGTATGGTAGCCAAAACACCAAAAAAAAAAAAAAAAAAAAAAAAAAAAAAAAAAAAAA
>NW_025335606.1:5951905-5996364 GCF_004798865.1 Varanus komodoensis
AGGAAAGAAAGAAAGAAAGAAAGAAAGAAAGAAAGAAAGAAAGAAAGAAAGAAAGAAAAATTAAAAGACAAGGGTCCTCTCCGTTGCCCTAGCTTTTTGATTCAACTGGTGGGAAAGACCTCTTTTGCAAATGGAAGGCATGCTGACCATTCCAGTATGATTTGGATATACATTTGTATGCCACCCACTAATTTCTTCTTGTTAATAATGATACTTTTAGTATATATTTTAAAGAACTTTGCATTTCTCTTTGCTTTGTGGGGCTTGCCTTGAACAATTAGGAATGATAGGCTGCAAATGTTTCAAATAAACAAACACATGAAGAAATATACAAACACTGTATGTATCAAGATTTGTACAAGATAATGCAAAGCAGGGATGAGATAGCATTGCTAGTTGGAACAGAGAAAGAAAATGCTGGCTGTGTGGCTCCTTCTTTCCTCTGCCCCCCACGCTGCAACATTTTATTGCCGTATGTTTCTTTAGGGCATGCATTTATGTGTGCAATTATAGATAATGGTTTGGATGTTGCATTGCCCTTTCATTCGCAGAAGGGCCTAAAATGCAGCAGAGGCTCCTGCTGATGGAAGTTGGGGGTGGGAAGTGGGTTTTGCCAGTTTTTCCTTCCACCTGCAGTCCTGTATGCCACTTCCCCACAGTTCTGGATGGTCCTCAGCTCTCTGGAGGCTGCAGTGGAAGGAGAAACAGCAGCAAATCATTGCCTCCCTTCCTCCAGGATCTCATGAAAGAGTTCTGCATGCAGGATCGCAGGATCATGCCCACTGTACAGTGGGACCTCAGCTCATGAACGCCTTGGTTCACGACCAAGTCGGGTTGTGAACAAAAATTTCATGAAAATTTTGACGTGGGTCGCGAACTCCGCATCGGTTGGCGACCAAGATCACAGCCACCTCCCCGGCGGCCCGAGTGGGGAGATGGCCACGATCACAGTTGCGTTCGTGCAGGGAAGACGTGCGTGATCACGGGATTGCTCCTGCAGGAAAGACAGGCGCGATCGCGGCCATCTCCCCACCCACCAGCATGATGGCGGCCATCTCCCCACCCCCCTGAGTGAGGAAATGGCCACCATCGTGCTGGGGGTGGGGGTGGGGAGATGGCCGAGATCGCGCCTTCTCTCCCTCCCCCAGCACGCCTGCGATCACGCCTGTCTCCCCCCCACCAGCATGCCGGGATGATGGGTGCATGCAGGGATGACAGGCCCGATCTCGGTCGTGAGGGGTGGGTGGGGGGGGGGAGATGGCTGTGCTTCTGCTTGGGGTGGAGGTGGGGTGGCTGCGATCTTTGTTGCTCTTTGTCACTTTGCTTCACATTTTTCTGATTAAAAAAATGGTTACAGAATGGATTAACCTTATTTACATTGAACCTTCTGGGGAAATTTAACTTGACTCACGATCAATTTGGGTCACGACCAGAGTCCTGGAACGGATTAAGTTTGTGAGCCAAGGTACCACTGTATTTTGCTTGCTTGATTTTATAAGTTTTTATGTTTCTCGCTTGAAAAGAAAAAAATCAAGTGATGACAGTGACTATTTCTTGAATGCATGGATATTTAACATTTGGTCCAGTCCAAAATGAATGCTAAAGCCAAAACTACTCAGGTGGAGGAGAAAATGTTGCCTGTAAAGAAGCCCCTAAATTCCACTGAATTCGCTGAGGTGTATTTCCGTCTGCTTGTAACTTTTCTTGGTGGGCCTGGATGAAATTTACCAAGGTACTTGTCCCTTTTGAAGTTATTAAGTCAACCAAGTTTCAGATGAGTAAGGGAATTTTGTGCAACTCCAATCTTTGTAGTTTGAGAGTTTCTAAAAGAGATGCCTATGTTTTTTGTGAGCAATTATTAAAGATAACATGCAACACAGAGATAGCCCTTGATGAAAAACCTACAACATTTCAGAAGGATAGATTTAGCATTTGATTGCTTCTTTGTTTTTTGTTAGTTTGTTTTAATGAATGAGACATGCTCAAAATTTGCGGGGTCTTCATGATTTACTTTCCCTGTAAAAATACCAATGCTGTATATTTTGGGAGGGGCAATTTGTATGAAAATGTCAAATGTCATAGGGGTATCCCTAGAGAAGAAATCTGCATCAGTTCAGAGGGTTAGGTGCAGGGAGGATAGGCGACTATGATAAAACAAAGCAATTTAAAACTCTTCCGCTTTCTGTTCTGTTGGCATCAGAGCCCCAAAATTTTCAGTAGAACAGGATGGGTGATTGATGTGGATTATGCTGGCTGAGGTGGAAGGCCTTGAACATCCAGGATTTCCCGAACAAGCTTCCAAGGATTTACCATCCCAGACTCGACAAGCCACTTCTAATGTCCTTGCTTCTTGATACCTGTTCTACTTCTAGCCATGGACAGCCAGACTTCCCTTGCAAGTCCCACAGGCAGAGCCAGGGTAACCATCCCCTGTTCCTAATTGTTCACATCTCGCATAGAGAGGTAAGTTGCTGTAAAGAAGCAAGCTTCAATTGATTTGGTAGAACATGGTTTGGTAAAACATTTGGTAGAACATTCTCCCAAGCTTTTCATCAGCTTCTTCAACCCTATTGCCTCCATGAAATGGCCACATATGAAAAACTGTTTTGCAAATAGATCAAAGTTCCCATAGACACGGAGTTAAACAAACTGTGCTAGGAGGGTAAACAAACAAAACATTATGATTTTAGGCAGCAGCAGAAGAAACATGGACCTACCTTGTGGTGGTAAAGTGTCCTTCCATGGGCTTCTCCTGAGAGAACTCTGTATAAAAGAGGCTCTTGCGCACAGCTCTCATATTCCCTTTTGGCGCCTGCTTTCTCACATTCCTGGTTCGCACGAGGAATTCAATTGCCCGTAGCCTTTTATTGAACGGTAATAAGAGAGAGGTGGGGGCCTCTCACAATTTGCCACTCAATTAGTTTCTTTCACAGTGCTTTGCATAAATAACTAGACTCTCTCTACAGGCTTAATTCTTCACCTGTGTCCCTCCTGCCAGTAGTAGCAACAGGAGTGTGGAAGGGTAGATGTTCACTGCAGAAAGGAAACTTTTCCTCCCTTTCCCATGGCTTACTTCTTCACACTGCTGTGGAGTACCAGGGCTGTTCTTATGTGCCATCAAGTCCTGTCCATGGCACCCCCACTCATCTCTTCAAGCTTGAAGTCTGTGGCTTCCTTAGTGGAGTCCATCCATCCATTGGTCCACCAGCCATTATTTTGAAGAAGTACGTTGAAAAATATCTGGACCAGCTTACTCCAAAGAGAAGCTGCAACTGAGTTTGGTAGCTGCCATAAGCAGAAAGAACCCAGGAAGGTGATCTTTTCAGACGTGTTCGAGACATCCAAGGCTCTTGGATGTGAATTTTGGCTGAAGTTCAGGCCAAGTCCATTCAGGAATGGAAATGGCCTCTGTTGGTGCAACAGCCTAGTCCAGGAGAGAGACAAGGGCCTTGTTGACCACGTGCCGCCTCTGTTAGCATGCCCACATGCACCAGTTGCTGAGGAGTTCAGCAGGCAGGACCCTTGTACCCCTCCTGTTTGGGGGATTCTGTGGGCGTGGAATACTGGACTGGATGGACACTGCTCTGATCCAGCAGGGCTTCTCTTCTGGAGCGTGGCTGTGTTGATATTCCCAAATCTCCCAATGCATTTGATACCATTGGCCATGATATCATTCTGGGCTACCGTCAGACTGGGGGGCACAGCATCACAGTAGCTCCACACCTGCTTGGAGGCTGTCTCCAGAAGGTGGTGCTTGGGGAAGGGATTCAGCCCCATGGGCTCTCCAGCAAGGATTCCTCAGGGGTCTCTTCTGTCTCCCATGCTATTCAACAGCTACATGAAACCACTGAGTGGGGTCCCCTGGAGCTGTGGACTCTGCTCGCATCAGCATGCTTATGAAACACAGCTCTATCTCTCCTTTCCATCTTCAGCTGGTGAGGCTGTGGATGTGCCGTACCAGTGCCTGGCCACCACAAATGGACCAGATGAGGGATCCAGACAAGACTGAGATGCTGTTGGTGGGTGGTTCTATTGCCAGAGTTTGAACATGCAGTTTCACCCAAGAGGGTGATGGGCTGAGGGACCTGAGATTTATGACCAGATACGAGTCTAGGGACAAGACTATGCGCAGTTCACGAGCTTTATTCCAGTGCACTGTGAAGCAAAGCAGAGACAAAGGGGACGCTTGCCCAAAGGGGATGCTTGTTTTATATACTCTACGTAAGCAACTGATCATCTGATATGCACCAGATACATCGATACATCCCCCGGCCCCTCGCTGCCTAGTTCAAAGAGTCCTTTCTTCTCCAAGGACTGGCCATCGCTCATGTCCATTCCTTATCGCCTCGTAATTTACACTAGCCTGGCATGGTGTGCTCCCTACAATTAGCAAAACATATTGCAACTTTCTGGCAGTGCTAGCGGGTTCTCACTACCCCTTCGGTTAAGTCAAGGTCATCTTAGCTTGTCAGCTGCAGGTTCCACAAAGTTCATCTTGCTCTCATTGCCCCCCCCCCCACCCAAGACAGGAAGTCCAGTATGGCTGCTGTTGTCTGATTGACTACTACTGTAATATGCTCAAAGATATTTAGGCAAGGGCCAATTTTGGCAACAGTTCCTTTGACCAGATGGGTGATGTCCAACCTGTTCTAGATGGGGTTGCACTCCCCTTGAAGGAGCAGGTTCATACCTTGGGGTGCTTCTTGATTCTTCTTTATCATCTGAGGCCCAGAGACCTCAAAGGGATACAGAGACTTCCACAAGCTTTGGTGTGGGGGTCATCTCTGCCCCTATCTGGGCAGGGATAGCCTTGTTCAGCAAGCTATACTCTGGTAATCTCAAAACTAGATTACTAAAATTCGTGCTGTGTGAGGCTACCCTTGAAGACTGCACGGAAGCTGCAAGCCTGTGCAACATGCAGCCGCCAGATTAATGACCCGAACTCGGCAGTCTGAACTTACAACACTAGTTTTGGCCTGTCTGGCTGCCAAGCAGGCTTCAGAACCTGATTCAAGGTCTTGTTTTAATGTATAAAGCCCTACATGGCTTGGGACCACAGCATCTTACAGAAAGCCTCTTCCAACCTCTTTGCTCCTGGACATTGTGCACAATTTCTGAGGCCTTCCTCTAAACGCCCCCCCTGAGGAAGGCTCATTGGGCAGCCACAAGGGAAGAGCCTTCTTTGTTGTAGCCCCAAATCTCCCCACTGACTTCCTCCTGCTGCCTACTTTGCTATCTCTTCTGGTGCTGGCTGGGTTAAAACCACCACCTTTTTGAGGCCAACTTCAAACAGCACCTGGAGTGTGCGTATTGCTTGCTGGTTTTGGCAGGCCCAGCAGGATGGACTGGTTTGAGTAGTTAAAATGAGAATTAAATGTTTAATGAGATTTTATCATGTGTTATGGTTGCTTTGTTAGTATTTTATATTTTATTAAATTCATTAATATTATAATAAATTTATCATAATCTATAATTTTATATTCATATATACTATATATTATGATTTATAATTTTATAATATATTTATTATATTTATTTATTAATTTAACCACCCAGCGTGCTTTGGCTAAAGAATTAAAATGAATTAACAGCAATAACAATGCTTCACAGGGTTGTTGTTGCAGAATAAAACGGAGCACAGGAGAACCTTTCAAGCTGCCTTGGGTTCCTTGCAAAATTTTGAAGGATTGTAGCTCATTCACACATGCAGACCACATGCTTCAAAATTGCAAAGGCTGGATACATGAACATGCAGTGTTGAACCAGAATGCTCCCAAAAGCAGGTGTCTCCTTCTTTGTCTGAGAAGGGCATTTGACAGGTGGGGGGGGGGGAATGCCTCACCCAACCTGAAATCTGCAGGTCCCTTGATCATGTGTAGAGTTTTAACAAAATGGCCGCTGTTGCCATCTAATGGTGGTGATGGGAACCATGCCTGCAATTTAAGAGTACGGAGGAAAAGGCTGGGCCATTTGACCCCTGCAGGCACAAATGTGACTCCAGATATTTTTCTTGGCATCAACCCAAGCGTGCCTACCCCTCCTACTTTTAAATTAATTTTATTTAATCTTTTAATTATTTAATTTCCAACCCACAGTTGGATTGCTGTGAAGTATGTTTCTATTGGCAGTGAAAACTGGATTCAAAGAGGTTGTTTTGTGTGTTGGAGTTTTGGTTACTTATTTAATATATTTATAACCCACCTTTTTCTTACAAAGAGCTCAGAGCAGCTTATGTGCATTTTCTCCTCTTCTCAATCTTATCTCCACAACAACAACCTTGTGAGGTAGTTTGGGCTCAGAGTTGGCGACTGACCCAAAGACACCCAGTGAGCTCCTTGGCTGAGCAGGGCTAGAACCCGGATCTCCTGAGTCCCCATCCCGCACTCTTAAGCACGACACCACACTGGCTGAATCGGAGTTCAGGCCCTCTGCCCTTTTGCCATGCCTCCCAAGGCAACCATCTTGTGGCAGTGCCCAAGGCTGAGCAAGTTTGCCTGCCTGTGATGTAGGACCTATTTTGTGATGGAATCTGATTTACGTGTTGGACGGAGTGTCATTAGCTACCTGTGAAAGTCACAACGTGCTAAAAAGCACATTGCTGAATGGCATATTTCTGGTTTCTCCCAAGCCACCCTTAGGAGGAATCTGAGCACTGGGTCAGAAGGACCAGCAGTGGTAATGGGAGCATTCCCACCACTGTGCCAGGAAAATTCAGTGGAAAAGAAGGAAGGGAATGTATATTTTGTTGCCAAAATCCAGAGGCAAACTGTTATAGATCCGTAAAAAAGACAAATTTAGCTTGAAAACATCTGAACTTTTTAAGGATCCAAAGTGTCTAGTTGGTGAATTTTGGCTGCAAAGTTCTGATTTTTTTCCAGCTGTAGGACAGGGGAAATTTCAGCAGTGCAACAGATAAGGAGGGGGCGCTACAGCCAGTGTTCTGCTTCTATGCACCCATGAGCTAGATAGACCAGATAGACCAGCTCAAAAAAAAAGGGGAAAAAAAGAGACAGTTTTATATGTGCAGGTGCATTCAAGATCATCAGCCAAGAAAGTTTTCACCAGCCTTGACACTTGCCAGAATAAAAGGGAGTAAGCAAATGCATTGAACAATTGCAGGAAAGCATAAACTATTGCATCATATAGTTTTCTGTTTTTATTATAGACTTTTTTATCCACATGAATGTTAAAGAAACTACAACAGC
The DNA here is from genome assembly GCF_004798865.1 of Varanus komodoensis. NCBI lineage: Eukaryota > Metazoa > Chordata > Lepidosauria > Squamata > Varanidae > Varanus > Varanus komodoensis. Next base: position 5,959,111 of record NW_025335606.1, read on the forward strand.
GTTAAATACCTTTGCTTTTAATCTCAGTGGTTATATTTTTAATTACACTCATTAATAAACTGTAAAATATTTCCAGAAGAGTACAATCTTCATTCATACAGCAGGCAAAATACCAGGAGAGAATGGACAGAGTCTGGGAAGGGGAGTTATGGAAAGGGGACATCGGGGTCCTTGGAGTTTCTCCAGTCTGCTTTTAGAAAGCACTGGATATGGCTAATGCTCTTCCACCAACGCTTCTTGATGTAACACCCACTCATATTTTTCCAAATCTCATTCCTTTCCACAAAAGAATTACTCTTCAAAATGGAAACAGCTGGATTCTCAAATGCTTTTCTGGCTTTGTCCTGGGAAATACTGAGGAGTTCTTTGCATGGGGTTATCCACACAACCCAGTCAACGCCTTTTCACAGTTTCTATCAAGTTCAGGAATCCTTCTAAAAACGCCAAACCAAACTTTGGTACCACCAAAAAGATCCAAGACAGGCATTCTTGAATTGTTCCACTTTTTAATTAATTAACAAATGGCTGCTACATTCTAATTTACATGGTTGTCCGTGAAGCTTTGAGGTCACTTGTCTTTAGGTTCAACGGAACCTGATCCTTCTTTTGTTTCTTCCTTATGTTTTGTTTTTGTTGTTTTTTTTACTACCCAAAGCCCTTCCACTGTCATTCTTTAGGTAAGTCTGAATTCAGAGTGATGGGTGGTATCTTACAGGAGGATCTTGTGCTCCTGGTATAAGGAGAAAGAAAAGGAAACATTAGAGAACTATGATCCTATTAGTTGGAGTAAGCAGCCAATCTAATTATGTCAATTCTCTTAATTAAATAAATTTTAACTGAAAATGCTGCAGCCACAATTCAATAAGTCAGTCAACACACTGGGATGGTAGTCTCTATTCTTGGAATACAAAGCTGCAACATAACAGAGCATTAAAAATGTATATCTGTTCATTCAAATAAACATATATATTTGACTGGTAGTTTAATAAACTGTAGCTTTAATGGATTGATTTACAGAGGCCAATTTTAACAGAACAAACTGTGTACTTTCACATTTCACATTCATTTGGTTCTGGTGTGTTACTACAATAGAAGTTCCCAGGTTCAGTCGCTGCCAGCTAAGGAGATTCCAAGGGGCACTCTAGACTAGGCATTTTTATAAGTGTTGCCTTGTTGGAGTCGCTGGCATGTCACATGATGCTCACCACAACTCATCTTCTTGGTGCTATTCGTGCCTTTTTATCCCTGATTGCTTCAGATTGCTCCAGTTATATCACAACTGTTTTATATGTTGCAGTTTTCTCCTTGTTGTATGTGAGTGTATTTATCAGTAAGTACTAAATTCGCAGGACTGCTTTACAGCTCCAACAGGCTGGTGGCGAAGAAGGTGTGTCCTGCCAGTGTTTTGGCAAAATGGAAGAAACTTGAAGAACTTTCATTTGCTTTTCTGCCTCCCTCACCATGTCCCATCAGACTTATTTTCTTTCTCTGACTTGCAAATGCAGTGCTATTTTCCCCTCCCCTCCCCTGTCCTTTGGAAAGAGAGTTTGCAGTGTCTTTGTAGCCTTCCCAATTCTTTTCTTTGACCTTATGCCTCAAACAACTAACTGAGATGCATGCAAAATCACATGATCTTCAATGACCTTATTCACAAGTAGATCTCACTTGACTGCAGAGGAGTTTACTTATGGGAAAATCAACATGGCTTGCTTTCAGATGGAGGGAATGGGGTCCTGCCATCATTCGCAGAGCAAGAAAATGAAATTTGTGGCCTCTGCAACATGCAGCATGGCAGAAGTGACTCCATTTTGCAAATCAGTTCTGAATAACCACACAGCCAAAGGCTGTCCAAAGCAGGCTGAGCCTGGAAATATGGGCTGGGTTGCAAAGCTGGACCAAAACGAATGCTAAAGCCAAAATGAAAATGGCACATAAATGCAAAAGTTGGCAATATTTCAGCATGCAGCATCTCAGCTGTCAGTTTATCTAGCATCTTTAACTCTGGTATCTATAAATGAAGCTTGCACGCAAATTTAACTTGCATGAGAATCTCTCCCCATTCCTGCTCAGTTTAGTTCCAGCTCTCAGACGAGAAGCTGTCAGGCCTGGTCTTGCCTGCTCTGCTGTGCCACCTGGATAATGGCAGCTCATGAGTGCAGGTGGGACAGATAACTGGGGGTGGGCCAAGCTAGGCCTATAAGAACTGCGGCTTGGGCACTGATTCCTTAGTCTGAGAAACTTTGATATCAGAGCGATTGCACCAGAGATATCTTGGGCTAGGCTTGGTCTGACCTGGTGACTTCCAAAGTTACGCCCCTGCTTCTGGCTGCTCTTGCTTTTTGTTGTTGTTGTGGATCTTATTTGTGCTTGTTCCTAGACACACAGCTGTCTCCCAGCACGTCACCACCACTCCTTGCCTCCATCAGAAGTAGCTTCCTCACTCTGTCTAATGGCAGGGCTGGTCTTGCCAGCCATCTATTTAAATCTAGAATCGCATCTGTCCTCATTTGCGGGCAGAAAACATTGCCAAGTTGACCTTCCGAGTAACATTTTCTTTTTGGCTGGAATGCAGGAAAACTCAGAAACAGCTTCTAGCAAAGATCTGTGTGTTTCTCTGCTTGATTGACTTAGTTTGGCATTTAAGGAAAGACTGATCTTTGATTAGCACTGCAGGCTGCTGCTGCTGTTCCTTCTCCTCCTTCTCCTCCTTCTCTTTAATCCCCATTGTCCACAGGGAAGGCATGTCAGCAACAACAAACGCAGCATGAGAAATGTATCCACCGTTCATTCTCGCTGCATCCCAAAGCATGATGCTGTTTTGTTTCTTCCTCTGGGACTTTGGGCTCATGGCTGCTGCACATATTCTGGTCCATCAATATTCCATTCCCAAACAGTGTCCAGAGAGACACTTCTGACCTCACAGAGAGGACAGCCATCCCTTTGTTACCCCGCCTGGCATCCTGTCCTGAGAAGCTACTGCACCGGAACACAATGGCTTCCTTTGGTTATCAGTGTGAATAATAGCACTGGATCATACATTCATCTTGCACGAATCTCCCTGGACTTGGCCAGTGCTTGGAGAAAGGACTCTTTCAAGGGCCAGCTGGGTTGCTGGCTGTGTGCAGCACTTGTCATCCCAATGGCGAGGGTGAGCAGCAGGCCAAGCCATGTCCCAGAGCAGTGGAGGGAGAGCACTGCGGGGTGTCCGCAGGGCATGTCCCAGCAGGGATTCCTGTCTCTCGGCGCATCCTGCAGGGATCAGGTGGAAAACCTCTTCAGGACAGGTGATGCCCATGGACTGAAGGCTTCCCATCTCTGTTGTAAGGAGGCACAGAACAGAAGAGCAGAAGGGCCCTGCAGGAGCAGACCAAGCGTCTGGCTTTTTCTTCATCTTTATGTTGTCTTTTAATGCGTTAATAGGTACCTTAATGATGTGACATAATCAAACTTTAAGGGGTCTTTGCTACTAACCTATTGTAGCTTTTAATCATTTGGCTTTTAAATTCTGCACTGCATTTTTATGATGTTTTTATTATTATTTTGTATGCTGTATTGCATTTTATTGTTTTCTATCTGCTGTTGCGAATTGCCGAGAGAGCTTTGGCTATCATACAGTATAGAAATATAATTACTGACGCCATTACCACTTAGTCCAGCTTAGACAGATTCACCAAGTAACCTGTTATGCTGCCCGTGTGAAACTGTTCTTCAAGGGATCCCTAAAGGTCATTTAAACATACCCCAGACACATAATATTATATGAGGGGTCTTCAAAAAGTTTCTGCACTTTTAAAAACTCTATTTATTAAGAATTTCATAAACAAATTACATCAATTTTCAAATTACATTACATCACCTTCCTTTGCAATGCATTTTTCCCAGCATTGTACCAACTTTTCAATGCCATCAGCAAAAAATATATAAAATATAAAATTGCAGAAACATTTTGAAGTCCGCTCATAATTGTGCAGAACACTGGACTCAATGTATTATTTATTTATCTATTAGTAACTTCTTAATTAATAATACTTTAATTTATTAAATAATAAATACATAAATAAATGTTGTAGCAGGGGCTGGTCGAGAATGCAAATTCAGGGCCTGAAGCTATGATCAAAAGCTGGGGAGCCCAGGGCCAAAGCCGGTGCTCCAAGTCCTCTCAAACGACCATGGTCCCACCCCACTCGTCCCTCCTCCTCTCCTCAAGTACCTGTTTTGGATGTTTTACGAGTTTTTGTGCATGTTCCCATCTTCTAAAAAGACAAAATCCATGTTCTGAGGTTTAGATGTTAGCAGTAACACCTTTTATCCTTTGGCCCTTCCTATGATTGAAATACTCCCTCCAAAATGGAATTCAGCCCTTTGGATGAAACAGTTCAGTACCGCTGACCTAACGCATCCACAGTTTTATTACACTTTGCCACAACAGATGCTGCTCCTCAGAAAAGCCCTGGTGCCAAAGTTGTGGAAAGCTGCTTGGGCCATTTTGCCTCCCAGCTGGTTCCTCCATCCGCTCTTTCACTCACCCTTCTCCCCTGCTGGTGTGGAGCAAAGCTCGTAGCAGCAGCACAAAGAACTGGGGCCCATTAAATAGCTTGGCCTGCGCTAAATCACAAATTAGTTTTGAACTTCCATGTGTCCCCTTGCAGGACCACTGCCATGATTTGGACTCACGCTTCTAAGAGCTCCTGATGGTTTATTTGGCTTCCCGTGGCTTAAAATCCAGCAAGGCTGTAGCGATCTTTTGTAGAGGTCTCATTCAAGTTCATAAAATGAATGAACATCAGCGGTAGAAGCCACAGGCTTCAAGGACGGCATAGTCTGTCCTCCGTTTCAGATAGCTCACCTTTTAGCTTTTGCTGAGATGTGTGCCGAGTTTTTCTTTCCTGATCAAGCTTGCTGCATAGGGAATCTGCAAGGATAGAGCAAGGATAGATGAAGACGTACTATTAAAGATGGGCATGTAAAGAAAGGACAGGCCAAACATTTTCTTAAGGTGCATCCTATGCCTTCTAAGACAGAAAAAGACCTACAATACCTTAAAGTGCCCACCCAGCTATAGTCCCTGTATTACCAGTGTAGAGCTGAGGCTGAAACGAGGTGTCTTCCTAACTGGGAATCCCCGTGAGAGCTAAGTCCCACTGGGTTTGATGAGAATCCAGGTGTCTCCATCCCAAAATAATGTTTCTAAGAGTTGTTTTCTTGTGTAATCAGTCACTTACTAGAAGCGTATAACATTTCAGCCACCCAAGTTCAAAGTGTTGGAGCTAGTCCTGGTGCTGAACTTCATTCCCAAACCATGGTTCAGCTTGAAGCCTGGAGTGGACACCCCACCCCACTGACATTCAGTAGGGGTAGGGGCATCCTCTTCTTTTCAAACATGTAGGGGCAGATGCTTTGCAAAAACTGGAATTTCAATTGTGGATCACATGCTTTGCACACAGGTGGTCTCAGGTTGAACCTAGACGTCTCCACTTAAAAAGATACCAAGTAGTAGGTACTGGCAAAGGCCTTTTTCTGCCTGTAACTCCACAGAGCCACTGCCAACCTAAGTAAATAAACTTATGTCTAGGCTCAAAAAAGTCCGAAATACGTCATCAGATTCCATTGCTGCTAGAAACAGCCCAATGCAATGTCAAAGCTGGATCCTGATATCTTAGGACAGAAGATCGGACACAAAGCAGTTGTGCTCTGGAGCCAAGCTTCAGGAAGATGAGTGGGTGCCCCCATTCTCAGAATATAGCCAGTCATCAAGAATAATATGGAGCAAGAAAAAGTCAGGACAAGATGAATTGGTTCAGGCCATGCTCCATTCTCTTAGGAAGGGGCAAAGGCTCTGGACCACACATATAGAGAGGAGCACATTACGTGCCACGGATTGAGCCTCGTGTTGCATTAAATATGCCACACCATCTCCATGTCTGTGGGGTGATGTATCTCCTCAAGGCTTCAAGCTGAACCTCGGAGGAGCCAACCATGGTGCTGAAGCTGGCTTGGGGGTGGGGTGGGGTGAGGGTTCAGAACCACAGATAGCTCCATAAATGTTCAGATTGTAATCCAGAGTAGACACATCACTTCACTGACATTGTGCCACCATTGACCATGGATTTAGCACAGCCAATAGCAAGGGCCAGGGGCCCCAGCTGGATGAGGACCTAGGAGGAGCCTAGGAAGAGGTGTTACAGTCCCAATGGAAATTGCTCCCTGAAGCCACCATCTAGGAGGAAGGCTCCCATCAGCAGTATGAGGAACTTGCCTCCCACAGCAGATGACACCTCCTCACACTGATTAAACTCCCCTTCCAGTCATTGCAGCCCCAACCTGGGTCACAGCCCAAGGGACTCATCTTGGCTTTCAAAAAATGGATGCTGAGCGCAGTATTACATATGACTGAACTTAAAGCCAAGGACTTGTGTGGAGGGACCATGGCTCAGAGACAGAGCATGCGCTTTGCATGCAGGAGAAGCCAGGTTTGATCCTTGGCAACTCCAGGTAGGGCATGAAGAACTACTGCTTGAAACCTGGAGAGCCGCTGCTAGTCAAGCATTGAGCATAAGCTGTAGCTGAGCCATAGCTTACTTCTGATATATGGGTTACTGAACCCAGTATGGGTATGACCCAGCTGCACTAACATGCCATGGTTATTTAACCATGATCAACCCATGAAAAGAAGCCATGGTTTGTTGCTGGGTTGTTCACCATGGCTGGTGTGGTTATCTTGACTTGGTTCAGAAAGCACATGACCCATGCTTCAAGAACAACTTGTGGTTCAACAACAACCCACCCTGAAACACACCCAAGTGATGCTCTAGCCATACTCAACTCCTGGGTGTTGGTTATCATGTTATTGGAGCTCAGGCACTCTTGGACCCAAGCTCTGGTTCAGTAACAGGTGGCTTCATATGTTCCCATGGATAAGTGTGGACTAGAAAGAACTGTGCTATTTCTCCAGTGGGTTATCAATAAAATAGACCAGCAAGTGTTCAATATGGGATGGCAGGCTGTGTGTTGATCCTGGAGTCAAGGTATATCACTTCAGTCAAGAGGATAAATTTCCCGAAAAAATCTGGGTGCTACGGCCGCTAGTGAGCCTTGGCAACTCAGGAATGGCGGCCGTAGCAATTTGCACTGACAAATTGCTGAATAAGGCAATCCTCAAAAGACCAGCATAGGAACCAGTGACACACATTCCCCATTGCCAAAATGGCTCCTCTCTCTTTTTCTGCCCATGCACAGCAAACCACCCAAAACACTTGTCTTTACGACAAATATAGCTCTGAATAACATAATGACCAGATCGAAACAAAATGATAACCCACAGTCAAGTGTTGAGTCTGGGCTGTCATTGAACTAGGTGTTACTGTTGAAACATAGGTAGCCATGCTGTCTGAACCCAAACACACTTACAAACCATGGTTGATTAACCCAAAACTGCCCATGAAGAGACCCTGTGGTTCATTGTTGTGTTGCTCATTGTCTGTGGTTAACCAGCCATGGTTTGTTAGCATAACTGGATTCAGACAATGCAATAGTCCATACTTCAGCAATAACCCATGATTCAACAACAACCCATACTCTGCTCTTGAATGTGGGCTCTCATGGTGTCTCAACCCAGACCTTGTTGCTGGGAAAATCCATTCCCCCACAGGTAAAATGAGGAATGCAGCTAGGTCTGAAGGGTGCTGGTGGCCGATGCTGATCAAAAACTCCTGACGATTTCTCCGTGTGAACTCTGGCTGTAATATACGACTGCAGATGCCACAGCCATGCCCAGGGCTGGAGGAAAGCTGATCATTTGCAGCATGTGTGCTATGAGTCTTTCCCTCCTACAGATGACCTATTTTCATTACCTCTTTCAGCACCAAAAAAGAATAGGAATGCGCCATGTGATTTTCAACATGTTTGCTCTGATGTTGGACCCACAGTGTCGGGTGAGATTTATTGCTCAGGAAATCTCAGGATTGCAACCTTGAGCATTCTAGGAGGAGCTCCCACAAACACAGTCTGCTGGCTATGCAGGGGGACCTCACAGCGTCTCCTGCAACAAGTATTTCCCACACCTGCTTCCTGTAGCCCGTCTCCTGCTCCTCGCTTTGCTCAAGGAGATAATTCCTTGTGGCAAGGGATGCTCAGCACCAGGGAGAGCTGCATTGCCATTTTCCCCGTTATTGGGAAAGGCAAGGAAGCCAAGCACTCAGGAAATCATAAAAAGAATCTTCACAGGTCCACAGTGGACAAAAGCTGAAAAATGAAACCTATTGATCTAGCGTTATTTTAATTGCAAGCTTTAAACTGCTTTCCCTGCAGGGCTGCTGGAAAAGGTGTAGTAATTACACAGAGGCAGAAGGGGGCGACTGAGCAATTCCAGAAAGAACATTCTGGCTCTTAATGATCCATCCAAGGCACAGGACATAAAGAATGACAAGACAGCTTGTTAATATTACCTCTTTGTAACCCAAGTCTTCTCCCTCCCACCGTACGCAAAGCTGGCTGAGTGCTTATTCACTGGGGATGATGGGAGCTGCCATCCAAGACATCTGGTTTGGGCAAGGCAGCTTTAGACTAATAGCAAACTCATTTCCTCAAAGGCAGAACCTTGTTGTCGTGATGCAGATCCTGATTTAAGGACCGGTTCTGACAACACGATAACCCAGACTTCCACAACAACCCACACTCAGCTCTCGAGTGCAGGTTATCATGTCGTGTGACCCAGTCAAGGTGCGCCTCAGATTTTGTTTTAACCTATATTTGTGCTTGCTGCCTGACTGGTGGGTGCAGGGTAGACGCACCAAACCCCTTCCTGTGTGTTGAGCAACATCCTACAGAAATCAGTGCATGAAGTTTTTCACAGCATGAAAAACATTTCCTAGTTTGTGTCTGCCCGAAAAGCTTCTGTTAAGGATGCCGGTGCAGAAGACGGGTCAGAAGTTAGCTGCTTTGCTTATGTCCTTGACCACTCTGCTTGCTCTGACTCCCTGAAGCCCAGCAGTGATTCCAAAATATATATGTACGAAGTTCTGAGCCCCAGAACCCTCACAGGGGATGAGATGCTGAAGAACAGCAAGTCCATGGCATTTTCACAGACTGTCGAAGCCTGGAAGAAGCCAGTGCGCCATAGCAGAGCAAACAAGGCCAGACAGCAGCAAAACTTTGCAAGAAAAATGGCTATCGTTCAGGGCCCAGCCAGCCAGACCCTCTTGCAAGACATTCCATTACATCCATTCGCACCCCAAGAATTGGCCAGCATTTTGTGGCTGTTGAGCACACTCAATCTTCACTGGCATAGCTTGAGGTTCCTCTTAGGTCCCTCTCCCCAGATTGCTACTACTACTACTAATAATAATCTGCAAAACTTTGGATTCCCTCAACCCTATGGCTACTGCCCTATTTATGCTTCGTGTGTATCAGCTGCATTAAGGATCTTTATTCAGAGAAATGAATTTGATATTATTCTATAGCAGCCTTGGCAAAACCTCCAGATGTCGGGACTATAACATCCACCACCCCCAGCCTGCAGTATATAAACACACAACCAGGGTAATAAGGAGGGGTGCTTTGCAAGCAGAAGTTCCCAGGTTCAAATGTTAAGCCCTCTGCAAATAGTCATGGGGTGGATCCACCAGCCCATCCTCTGAACCAACTGATTTAAGATTTTTAATATGTTTATTCAGAAGTTTATCTTAACATTTGGTGAGTACAGGAGAAATCTCTTACAATTTGTAACTGTTGAACCATCTCTTCTCTGTAGGCCAATTCCCGCTTCATTTGATCTTGAAAATTATCTGTAGGAGAAAGAAAGAAAAGATGCATTAACATCTCTCTCCCATCTCCCCACCAAAACCTGCATAAAATAAAAGCACCCAAATAGAAATTTTTATATTACATTTAGACCCCATCTTCTTCCAAGGAGCCCAGAGTGGTTTACAAGGCTCTTTTCCTCTCCAGTTCAGCCTCACAACAACATCCTTTGAGGTAGGTTATGCTGAGAGTCCGTAACTGGCACAAAGTCACTGAGTGAGCTTTATGGCTGAGTGGGGAATAGCACCTGGATCTCCTGGGTCCTCAGTCCAGCACTCTAACCACTAAGCCACACTGGCTCTCAGATTTAAATTTAATTTAAAACCCCATCATTCTGTAGGAATTTTACATTTATTATTCAAAACAGCAAGGCTTATGCCACCGATCATACGATACACCCAAGCATAAAATAATCATGAGTTGATGTGACACAAAGCAAAATATTTAAGCTGCCCTAGTGAATCAGCTTGTAGGAGAAGAAAGCCCTTTTGCAGTACGTTTTATGCAGATGTGCTCAGAAGCAACTGCCACTGATTGGCATACTCTGTTACCTTTGGTGTCCAAGCTCAGATGTGATGTGGTGGCAAAGCAAGCACATGCCATGCCTGGTAATGTGCCAGCATATGAGAGAGAGTGATTTTAGGCTGCACAGCTACAAACTGCACACAGGCACACTGCTAGAGCCACTTTTCTGAGCAGGATGGGATTCTTTCATTGCTCACACCTTGGATCTCATGCAGGGATCTGCAGGTAGAAGGCAGAGTTGGGCGTCTTGTCTTCTGCATTTTCGCAGGACCTCATGGTGCTAGTTTTTCAAGGTGTTGGCTTTGTGTGTATTGAGCTGTGTGCTTGGGGCCTTATAGATCATAGGTTGAAGGCAGACGTGGTACATTGGTTAAGTTGGCCAGGTGGTAGAAGATTGGCTTAATATGGTCATATCTGCCAGTCCTTTGTTAGCAGTCTAGTCGCCCTATTCTGGACCAACTGAAGTTTCCAAACTCTCTTCAAGGGAAGCCCCAAGTAAAGCACATTGCAGTAATCCAGGTAAAAGTTACCAGTGCGTGAATAATTGTTGCCAGGCTCTGCCTGTCCAGATAGGGCCATAGCTGGTATATCAGCTGCAGCTGATAGAAGGTGCTCCAGGTCACCTAATCCACCTGGAATTCCAGGGATAACTCAGGGTCCAGAAGCTCCCCCAAGCTACCATGCCTGTCTTTAGGGGGAGTGGGACCCTGTCCAGGACAGGCAAGGTGTCACCCATCTGAACAGATGACCCCCCAACCAACGATATCTCCATCTTGTCCGGATTAATTCTCAATTTATTGCCCTCTTCCCATCCATTATCGAGGCTGATTCAAAACATCCACTGCATCCACTGTCAAAACATCTGACACCTGCGTCAGATGAAAAAGAAAGCTAGAAGCTGAGCGTCGTCAGTGTTCTGATGACACTGCAACCCACACTTTCTGATGACCTGTTTAATATATATATGCACGTGTGTTTATAGGTAGGTAGGCTACTTACTTTATATTACACGCCCCTGCTATGTGCCCAACTGCCTGGCAGGGAGTAGGCACGGCAGGGGCTTTGGAGATGTTATGGGGGCTGGCCCGCATGTGCCCTGCACAGGCAGAGGTGGTGCGCACATCCCTGTAGGACATGCCCAGGAATACGGACCTACGGGCAAGGCGGCAAAGGTGCTTCAGCTGCACTTCAAATATGGCACCAGCCTTCACCCACACTGCACCCAGCCTTCTCCAAGCTGGTGCTCTCCGGAGTTGTGGACTTCACCCTCCAGCAGCCTGAGCCAGCATAGCTGGTGGTCAGGAATCCTGGAAGTTGTAAGCACACAACAACAGAGGGTAAGTTTCTTTTACAGAGGGATGCTCGAAAAAGGGATTTTTTTTCTGACCACAAACCTGTACACAATTCAGGCTGCAGTTCTAGAATCATTTATCCTTGGCTTTGTCCTTGTCCCTGAGATGTAAGCCCCATGAAGATGCGGGATGTATGTATTTAGATTTTTTTTTTAAAAAAACACCACCCTATTCTCTTAGGCCTTGGGAAATTTACAAGAGATTAAAACCAACAATGATTCAAATTTAGACTAAAAACAAGGATAAAACTAATCTGGGAACTAATCTGAGAAGAGATATGTCTTTACCTTCCTCTTCAAAGTAGAATTTTTTTTTGCAGTAGGCCATACTATGAGAAAAGTCCTCTGTAGATATTAAAGCTGCATTGGCAAACTTCAGATTATCCCCAGAGGACCTTAGTGAGTAAGGTGGAATTTATGAACAAAGGTGTTCCTGAAGGTATTTTGGATTCAAACCACAACAGGAAATACTATGTCTGGAAATATATTGTCAGCCAGTGAAGAGATTTTAATATTGGTGAGACATGATCTCCCAGAGACCAACCTGGGGGCCAAATTTTGTACCAATAGCAGTGAGTGTTACTCCCAGGTAAGTATGTGTAGAAAAGCACTCTAGCACTCCAAGCACCATGCCACTCCAGCTTTTTTTTAAAGCTAAAACTGCAAATTGCTGTTACTTAAGACTTATTTTTGCAGCTGTGCTCCAATTCATGTACTTTTACATTAGGTAGGGTTCTTGCTGCAATTGGGAAAAAAGGTAAACTCTCAAGAATAATTCACTGGTATTAAAACCAGAATAAGCTACAGCAGAAATATTCTTATCATAGAATTATAGAGCAGGAAGGAGCTATTCTGGCCACTGAGTTCAGATATGAACTCTGTTCATCCTGAGATTCCAATTTAAATCATACCTGCAGGATGGCTTCCCAATCTCAGCTGGAAGACCTCCAGTGATGGGAAGCCCACCACCTCCCCAGGTGTTGGCTACATTGTCCATCTGTTCCAACCATGAAGAAGTTTTACCTGATGTTTCACCAAATTCTGCCTTCCTGTATCTTAAACCTATTATTTTGTGCCCTACTGGGCAGCAGTCTTCTGTGAGGCAGCCCTTTAGGTACTCAACAGGTGCTATGGTATCTTGCCTCCATCTTCTCAAAGCCCCAAATACCCATTTCCTTCCATCTTTCCTCTTAAGACATTGCTTTCAGTCCTGATGCTTTGTTGCCCTTCTCTGGAACATTTCTCAATTTCCCGGAACCCTTCTTAAGCTGAGCTGTCCACAATAGAGTATGTGAAGTGAAGTCTGACCTGTGCAGAGTCAACGAGAACAACCACTTCTTGTCGTTTTCATAGAAGCATAGAATAGTAGAGTTTTGAAGTGATGCTTCTATTGATGCAGCCTAAAATCTCATTTGGTTTTTTCGCAGCCACATCACTTTGCTGACTCACATGCTGTTTGTGATTGCCTACAGATCCTTTTTACATGCACAATTACCAAGCCAGGTATCGAGGAGGAAAAAGAATTAAGTGCATAGGTCTAAAATGTGATTTTTATATGTGTGCCTTTTATTTCTTTTTCCTCAGTGAAGAAGTTTGCACTTGTTTCTGTTAGCATTAATCCTGTTCTTTTCTGTCCAGTCTTTTACTCTCTCAAACTATTTGTTTCAGTCTGCTAAAATGTAATTAGCTCTCCCACCCCATTGGATAAACTTCTGCCCACCCCTTAAGCTCTCCTTTCTGTTTATTAGTCTCCGCTTTCCTGGAACCCAGCAGAGTTTGCAAAAATGTTTTGATGGGACTTCATGGTCAGTTCTTCGATGGCTGCTTTAGAAATGTTGAAAACAGCAGCATTTCTTTATTCATTTATTTTAGTTTTGTGCCATCTAAGAGCTGGAGCTCTTTTGAATTTCTCTTCAGCAGTCCATCTGCTTCAATACTGTTTTGGTACTTGTGTTGCACAAGTTTAAGATATCCAGGTAATTTTAGTATAATTTCAGTAAGAAATAGAAAGGAAACATTACTGGTCTGGCTGAGCTGCCCAATTGGTTCAGTTTTTAGAGGACAGCATCTTTCCCAAAAGGAAGATGCACTAGTAAATTTGAATGCAAAAAACAGACAGACAGACAAGGATTCTTCGCTCAAATGTAACAGAATCAAATTTTCAATCCATCACTGCCTGTATAGGTTTGAATAATACGACTCTTCTTAAAAGAAGATGTACAACTGTTCATATAATTCAGAATATTCCTTTATCTCAGGTATAAGGTTCAATTGCATCTCCCATTAAGAATGTCTGAAGATATCTCAAAATAAAAGCATCTGTACCTTTAAGGGAGAAAAAGCAAAACCCTTCTTGTTGGTCTCTTACAACCTCCATAAATAAATTGTTAGAGGTGCAGAGAAAGTTTAGGGGTGGGTAGGACCCCTCACCCCCTTCCTTGACTATCTGCCTTTACCCTCTGCTGCCACCAGTGTCTGGGCCAGACTGGGAGACTGGTGAATGTCCTCCTGCAATGCTGAGGAAAAGGAAGCGCCTCCAGGACTGTTCCTGTCAACACACAGCTATGCCTGCCTTTGACGCCCCTGCTGTTGCATAAATATACATACCTTGGAGCTGTAAATAAACACATAACTCTACCTACACCTGACTGTAACCCTGTGCCCCTTTATTTGGGACTTGTTTCTAAGCACATGCATATTGGACCAGGCTACAAAAACCAACCAACAAACAAACAATCAGGCGTCAAGGTGCTCCCCGCCCCCTTCTGTGCGATTGTTTATAGTCTGGTATAAGTTTCCTACTTTAATGCAGGAGCCAAATTGACCACTGCCTTGTGGTACCTCAAGACCACACATTCTTCAAGCTGGCGCGTGCCTCTGCCACCACTTCCTTGGTCAGCTGTGCGTGACGATCCATCCTCCCTTGAATTGTTATTTTGTGTGGTTTTGTCGTGGGCTTTATTTACACAGGAGGGAGGTACAGTTTAAATTTTGCTGTGGTGCGAAAGGGTACTCGGGGAACTGCGGGTGGCAAAATTCCAAGCCGCCATATTGACATTACCTGGCAGGTAATGAACATACAGCGGCGTTTGGAAACCGATGTCATTCATTACCAAGCAATTTATGTGGGCTTGTTAGGTTTCATTTGGATTTTTAAGTGCTGAGTGCAGGGCTGCTTTAAAATTCAGGAGGATCAGACAAAATGCTTGGATACTGAAATAAATGGAGATTTTTCCTCCTCCAAGGAAATGTTTGCTATGCAGGTAAGCTCATGATTCCGTGGCTGTTGAGGCAGAATATCTCAATAGCAGAATATCCTATGGTGGTGTAACAACAAAAACAATAGTAAAATTAACCCCTCGTTAGTGTGATTTGTTTTTATTATGCTACGTATTGGAAGCTCCTTCAAGGGGGTTTCTCCTTAAAGGCAGTGTGCAAACATGCTGAATAAAGGAAACCCATGGAACAAAGGGATAAAATGAGCATGTGGAGCCAGCAACATAAAAGCCACAGATGACTTCTGGCAAGGTTGTAGTGTGCATGTGGATACTTTGCAATGTTGTATTAGCACGTTGGTGTCACCTCAGGCCCATGTGAACCAAGAAAGCTCCTGAACATGATTCTCATAATCAGATCACAGGTAAAGATCACAATAATCATCAGGGATGTGCAACCTCTTTCAACCTGGGGGCCAAGTTCCACTTGGGAGGAGCTCTCGGGGGCCATATTCAAGGGTGGCGGGGCTGAAGGCGAAGGGCTAAGGCCCAAAACAAATGCGGTGGATCCACAATCTCAGAGCTGAATGTTTTCCCTGCAAATGGCTAAGCCATAGGAGGACTTGGAATCTTTAACAGGGGGTCGGGGCTCACCAAATGATCGAACGCTGGCAGTGGGGCAAGGGGGCAGCCGTAGACTGGATTTGGCTCAGAGGCTCGAGATTCTACACCCCTGATTTAGAACAAGAAAAATTAACAACAGCAATATTTTCTCTTACTGAATACTGGGAAAGAAGCCGTTCCTTTTAGAACTTGGAACTCTTGTTCTAGCCGTCTCCGCAAGTCAATTTGTTCAAACAAGACCTTCTGAAGTTCTTCTAGACCAAAAGGGGGTGGGGGGGAAAAGCCATTTTAATCATGAGCAGAAACAAATGGCAAGAATGCTTGTTTGTGTGATTCATTATTACAAAGGTGAAATAGTTTTTGGCAGCTTAAGGGTGCCAGTGACATGTCTTGCACAGGCCTCGGATAGATTTTGTGCAGAAATCCATGAATATAAATCAATGCAATATATTATTTTAAAGTATTATAGTACAGTGTCATGTATTGATTGATACGTATGCATTAATCTCAATTACAGCCGCACAAAAGGTCTATATATTATTCATATGTTACTTGTCAAGCTTAAAATATGGTGGGGAATAAAATATATATATTACCCTCGATTGTCTTTGCATTCTACTAAAACAAAGGGCTACATTACAATAACAGATCCATATCTATTATCTATATATAATCTTTCCGTCTTTACCTTTCCCCATGTTTTCTACATCCTTTTTCAGAGAATGAGGTGGATTGGCTTGCTGAATGGGTTCACCTTAATGAAGAGAGGAATTGAGAGTTATTGATTTATACAAATGCTACTTCTTATCCGATGGTTTGTTTCATTTTGTATCCTTGTCAAAGGGGGGGCCGGGAGAGACATATTAGGAAAATGGTTTTACTGCAACAGCAAGAGACTCGCTCTCCTGTCTTTTTGTGTTCAAACTGAGCCACAGGGTTGGTTTGGGGAAACGTATTAAGGATCCACGAGATGAAAATGCTGCTTCCAGATGAGGATGACGATGGCAATAATGCTGCTGCTGATATTAATAACAGACCTTCATTTTTTCTAAGGTATAAGATAGAATTTTCAAGCTGTGGGGGACATAAAGTTCTCAAGCCCAGTCTTCCACAGCATGCTGCCCTCCAAATATGGTTGGATTGCAGCTCCCATAATCCTTGTCCAACTCTGGGAGATTATGGGAGTTGTAGTCCAACACATCTAGACGGCATCAGTTTGGGGAGGCTGACCTGGCCTCTTATCTCAATCGTAAAAAAAAGCTCCATGCACAGAAACACATCCGTTTTTGAAGGTCTCTCCTGGTGACTTTTCTCCTGAAAATCTCCTGTCCTTTTGTCTTTTTCCAGTGGTTGCTGCGTACGTTCTTGCTTGGGTTATGGGGTTCAGCTGCTTTACGGTATTAGTGTTTTTGCCAGCTCTGAAGTCCCAAACTGTGGCTTTCAGACACGGGTCTTTTAGTGCCATGTGGTTCCATCTAGCCGTTCTAGAACTAATTGTTCTTGCATTTAACACCATGCAAGACAGATTTAACCGTTCCTGCAAGACAGATTTCTTCCTAGGGACGCTCCTTGCCACTGATTTCAAGAAATGAATCAGTGCAACAAGCAGCCATGTGGTAAAAACGTCTGGTGAATGGGTAGCTGGTGATAACTGAAACTATTGCATGAAAACTCCAATCAAGCCAGTTTAACTAATCAGCCAGACTGACAAAAGAACATGGCTTTGCACACTTCAAGTCTGTCTTCATAAACTTGCTGTGCTCATGAAATATCACATTCTCAAGACCAAATCCTGGTAAATATTGGACATTTGAAGGTGCACGCTCGGCAAGAGGAAACCCAGAACATCTTCCACTGGTAGTTTGGAGAGCTCAAAGACATTCTGAAGTTGCAGCTTATTTCTTTGGTTCTGGACAGGTGGTTTGACAGGAAGCCCCACAATCGGGATCAAAATGGGAAGCCCCTCCTAGGTTGAGTTCAGCTCCATGGGCCACTGGACTGTGTCCTAGAAGGCAGCTCCTTATAGCTTCCCCAACTTCCGTCTGCCCAGACACTGCAATCACATTCTGGAGCCTTCCCCAGTCGCCACCTCTGAGGGAGTTCTGCATGGCGGCAACAAGGAGAAGGGTCTTTTCAGGGGTGGCCCCACAGTTCTGGAACAAGCTTCCCACTGAGGCCCTCCTTGCACCACCTTCACTGTCACCTTGATGCTAGGAAAAGAGCATCCTCTACTGCAGGCCTTTGGTTAGTTACTGGGACCTGCTGGTTGCTAGGCAGGGTTGAACAGGCTCTTATCTAAATGTGCAATTTTGTTTTGCTCTTTTTATTTATTTTTATTTTATTTATGTTTCGATTTATATCCTGCCTTTTTCCTACAAGGGCTCAAGGCAGCTTACAGCATTCTCCTCCTCCATCTTATCCCCACAACAACAACCCTGTGAGGTAGGTTGGGCTGAGAGTCTGCGACTGGCCCAAAGTCACCCAGTTGGCTCCATGGCTGAGCAGGGACTCGAACCTGGATCACCTGAGTCCCAGTCCCATGCTCTTAACTACTACACCACACTGGCTCTCTTTATTAGGTTTAACATGTTGAATCGCTAACTTTTACCATGTTTTAATGATATATTTTATATCGTTTTAAAAATATGATGTTTTGAATTGCCCAGGCAGCTTCAGTTGTTGGGGGCATTGCAAATAAATACACACACACATACATACATACATGCATACAACACAACACAACCTGGTGCCCTCCAGAATTGAACTGTAATTCCCATCATCCCCAGCTAGTCTTCCTGCACAGAAGGTGGGGGGAATTGGTGGGGGGCTTGCATAGCAACTGTCAAACAGATGCAGAAACCCAAAACTGCAGATTATAAGTTGACGAAAGCCAAAGTTACTGAAAAAACTGAAAGGGTCGGAAGCTGCAAGTGAACAGAAAGCTAAATTGTTCTGGTTGAATCCATCCATGCCAGATGAGGAAGGGATTCTTATTTGGAGGAAGTGCCTGTAAAGGAGAAGTGTGCGGGCAGAGAGATTGCTGAGCTTTACTTCCCCTGCACCCCATCCCTTGTTTATTTATCTATTCATCTATTTGTATTCATACTCTACCATTTTTCCCGCTTGGAACACATCATCCTTCACCTCCTGCCTCTTACAACAACCCTGTGAGGTAAGTTAGGCTGAGAGTCTGTGAGTGGCCTGGTCACCCGTTGAGCTCCATGGCTGAGTGAGGGGTAAAACTTTGGATTCCCAAGTCCCAGTTCAGCATCTAACCACTGTACCACATTGCCTCTATGTTGCAGAGTGTGTCACCTAATCTTCCAAAACATCATTCCAAGGAGACTTCTGTGAGTATAGGAACTTCGTTAATGAATACTCTGGATTCAGTTTCTGGAAACTGACTTCATTCACTCTGCATTAATTAACTCTGCCTAGAATTATATATAACCTGTGTAGAGTTTAGAGTGTTGTCCTTAGTCTTGGGGGACCCGGGCTCAACACAGAGATGCAGTTCACAAAGCACCCACCAACTCTCAGCCGCACTCAACTCACGGGGTAGTTTTCAAGATAAAATGGGAAACGGCCACAACCCTTTTGGATTTAAATCAGCAAATGTCATTCTAGAATATTAGATCATGATCTGATATTGTTCCATTTGATGAACTTCAGCTTAGTAGATTTTATGAATATTTGTGGTTTGTAGATCTTATGTATATTAAAGGATGCAGTGACACTCAGGTTATTGCTGGTTCCTCATGGATCAATGCCCACTTACTCGGGGTATCTCCAGAAATCATACATTGCATTTGAAGCAAATCCAGTAGTGACATTTCCCCCCTTCTCAATATTTATTGTATTTGTGCAATTGTGCCTGTATAACCAGAGGTAGTTAAAATAGTGCCAGTGTATCCATTATGCTCAGAAAGATGGTTATAAGATTCATTCCAGGATGTTGTGTGAAAACTGCAAGGTCACTGTCCAGAGTAATTGGCTCATCAAAAAAATAAAAATGAAATGAACTAAAGAAAAAAAATCAATAATCCCTTAAAAATCCCTACTTATAAAAGCAAACAAAGTTAGTGGGCCAATGAGTATTATTTTGGGGTACAAGGAGAATGAAATGAATCATGAACTTTTGTTTAATGTCTGATAACATCATTAATGAGAAACAGAAATGGAGCCTTAGAACACTGGTGGGGAAAACAGTGCCCTGGATTCTGTTGGACTACAACTCCCAGCAGGCCCAGCAGCAAGCAAGGCCAAAAGCCAGGGATAATGGGGCTGAAAACCAAGAACATCTGGAGTTCCAGATGTTTCTCAGGGCTGCTTGAGAACGTCAGCTTAAAATCCTAAGACATTTGATAAGAATGGGATCAAACAGGCAAATGTACAAAGCCGATTTGCACAATGTTGGCCAGTCTGACGGGGAGGTCTCACTCCAAAAGGCCCCCTGCATGGAAAACCAGCGCTCTGTTCTTGAATGAAGCTCCCTTCCCCGGAAACCCACAGCTAAACAATGTCAACATGTACATTTGTTTTACTGGAATTAATAGTTACATCCACTTAGGGTGCTATCTTATGCCTGTTTCAATAGAAAAAGAGGTCCCACATCTCCCAGCATTCCCTTGCCATGCTGTCTAGGGAATGCTGGGAGCTAAACGGCTTTCTGGACAATGCTGGGATGTAAAGGGCAAAAGGATCTGGACAGACTATGGAAGGACCAAGGATAACAGGATGGCGTTCCATGCGGATAAGTGCAAAGTCTTGCACTTGGGGCACAGGAATGGGTGCCATACGTACAGGTTAGGGGACAAGTGGCTGGAGAGCAGCACTTGTGAAAGGGACCTCGGGGTGCTGGTTGACTGCAGGCTAAACAAGAGTCAGCAGTGTGATGCGGTGGTCAAGAGGGCGAACGCCACCCTTGGTTGCATAGCCAGAAGTGACTTCTAGGTTGAGAGAGGTATTACTACCACTCTATACTACTCTAGTGTGCCTGCAACTGGAGTATTGTGCTCAGTTTTGGGCCCCTCATTACAGGAAGGATTTAGCCAGTGCAGCGTAGGGCCACAAGGTTGGTGGCCGGTTTGCAGGGGATGTCGTATGAGGCAAGACTGAGGGAACTGGGTCTTTTCAGCCTGGAGAAGAGGAGACTCAGAGGGGATCTGTTGGCAACATATAGGTATGTGAGGGGATGTCACACGGAGGTGGGTAAAGACCTGTTCTCCCCTGCAGAGGAAGGCAGGATGCGCTCCAACGGAGCAAAGCTCAGGGAACCAAGGTTCCATTTAGATGCCAGGAAGTACTTCTTGTCAGTTAGGACCCCAAGGGTATGGAATGGGCTGCGAGGGGAGGTGGTTGAGCCCCACCAGTGAGGGTGTTCAAAGATAGGCTGGACATGCACATGGTGGGCATGTCGTGAGCAGAGCCGGCTGGAGCCAGGGGTCAGACTAGATGGCCCGGGAAGCCCCTTCTGACTCGCTCTGTTTCTATGTTTCTTCTCTGTCACAAACTGCATACAACAGTGCTCTTAAGATATGAATTTTCAGGCTCACATCTCTTTCTGAAATTTAGATATGGGCCTGTAAGTTTTCTGATAATTCAGCTTACTGGCTTGAATTGACTGAGCAGTAAATACTGAATCCCAAATTCTGATTGGTTTTGGTAAGCCTCTCTCATGCCCTACAGTACTTTGCTTGATCATCATGTACAGTTGTTCCAATCCAGTAAGTCTCACTCTGGCTGCCAGTGATTCTCCAGGGCCCCCGGAAAAATCTAATATCTCCTCTTGTTTAACTGGAGAACTTGAAAGGTATCCAAGTAAAACACAAGGAAAGAGTCTCTTGCTTAAAGCTGCTTTTCCTGAGGCCCAGGTCTGTCCCTTGGGGTTCCCTGAATGGTCATGCCCCCTATCCTTGCACCAGTTCATTCTCCCCAACCACCTTCCATTTGCTGGCTTCCTAGCTTTCGTCAAGATTTTTATGCCATTCCAAAAAGTTGAAGTGCCTCTCATAAGAGGCTTAATTATGGGAAGTAAGGTCTTTAAACTAATCAATACTGGTGTAGTTTGAATTCTGGCTCTGCCCTGCTATTCCATTAGCACCACCATGAGAATGTGGCCTAAAACTGAACTCAGCTCTCAGGCCCAAGGAAATCAGCTCTCGCCCATGTTAGACGCCCATCCCACTTCTTTGACTTCCTGCATCACAGCAGCTCAGCCAAGGTTAGCCCCTGAGGTAAGCCCAGGTAGGCTGCAAGTGCCTCGATGCCAGTTGCTGGGGCGCATGGGCAGGAGGGTGCGACGGCCCCCTTGGCCCCCTTGCAGCCTCCTCCACCCATCAGGTTGGCTTCTGTGTACTAGCTGACCCAGCAGGGCTCCTCTCACCTTCTCATACTCAAACCAGAGGCCATTTTCTCCTTGTCTCCCCATCCCCAGACCTGCTTCTGTCTGAAAAGTAGGCCAACTGCCAGGAAAGAAAACCTATCACGGCATCCCTCCTTTATCTACCCCATTCCACGCCTCGAGACACCCTTCTCTAAAGCTGTGGGCTCTGCCCAAGGCAGCCGGGGTCGAGTCCAAGGGCACCCAGATGGAGAAGACACCTGGCTTCACCCTGCCATGGGGGAGGCAGCTTTCCCCCACACAGGAGTGGGGAAGTAGGCAGCCCTTAGCGGAATCCCTGGGCACCCCATCCCTGACTGCCCCCCCCCCCGAGTGTATTCAAATTGTGCCTCAAAATGCAGTGGCCATGAAAAGAATTCAAATGTCATAAAAATGGAACTGGAGAGTTGAGCTTCCCAAGGAAAGGGAATCTCTGTGTATAAAACTCTGAGATGTCATGTGGAATGCTTGCCTGTAAAAGGGAGGGAGTCCCTGGAAGATACTATTATGTGACGATTTACATGCATGTAAATCTTCACATAATACTATGGATGAACCATGTTAGGCAGAAGTTTACCACCACAGTTAAAAGTAGACCTTAGACTGCAGTCCTAGATCCACTTATCTTAACGGGGTGGCAGGGAGGGCTTCAGAGTAAAGAAGAGCAGGGTTCCTGCAGCTTTGAAAATGCAAAAGAAGGAAATTTAATAGGTATACCTTGCAGGAGAAAGTACAGTTTCAGACATCTTATCTCTACATAACCATTCACGTTCCTCTTTTGCAACCAGACTTAGCAATTTAGCTTTGTGCTCACTTTCATTACCGTATTGATAATCTTTATCTCCCAGCATGCCAGGATCAAAATGGAACGTGGGGAAAAGCGACCCACAATGGCCTGGGAGTTTTCATGTGCTGGGGCAGCGCAAAGGCAGCCTCTACAATAGATTAGTCCTCAAGGGTCCACCTTCTCTTTTCCAGCTCCTCACAACCTGCTCTAGGTATCTTGGATGACAACTCCTAGTATCTCCCGGCCAACATGTCTGATTCGCAAAGGCTGCATCACACCTGGATCAACCTGCAGATCCATGAATTTCCTTGGAACCTTGAGTTCTACAGCAGGAGAAAGGTGGGATATAAATATAATAAATAAATAAATAGTCCAATTGCTGCAGCTGAAAAACCAGCAAGCCCACACATGTAGGAAGTAGGTCCCTTATAATGAGTCAGGCCAACTTCGGGCTGCTCTGGATATCAGGTGCTCCTCAGGTGCATATCTGCCCCGTCCTCAATATCTGAGACCAATGGAAATGCCAGGGCTTGGGACCTTCTGCATGCCAAGCCTGGCACTTACCGCTGAGCTGTGGTCCTGCCTGCCCCAGCTGAGCAATGAAAAAAGCACCTTCCAGCTTTCCCCAGCCAGTCCCTGATTTTCCTGTCTACATGGGCATAGACCTGCACCCTGAATGATTGCAGACCTGAAGAACTTGTGCACTAGCTATTCCACGATCTTGATTTGCAAAGATTTGGATTCTTTGGGCCGGGGGGGGGGGGGGGCGGCGGGTATGAAAGGTGGAAAGGGTATAAATAGGACTTGTAAATAGGAAGTGGTTTCCGGTGTAAGGAGAAATGGATTGGCCCTGTCCCTCTGTCCAAGCAGCTTTGTCCCTAAATGGATCTATTTAGCGTCACTCATGCTACCTTTAAGATAGACAAATAGTGGATATCTCAAGCAACAGTACCTCTGAGCATGGGCAGAGCATCTTTCCCTTCAATATCTCAAGCTGGTGAAGCTTCTCCTTCAACACCATTGGAATTAAGGAGCAGAGCTTTCTTCCAGGATAGATGGCCCGATCCCACACAAATCTGAGACCCACCACCTCTATTTTTTTTAAAGTAGCACATTGTGGCCATCTCTTTGCACAGTATTTTGAGTCTAACATTCAGTGCGTGGGCAGTGAGTGGGCGAGTTTAAGTGTTTCAGCTAATGGGAGTCCGGCTCTCCTGTACAATGATGATGCCACACAAGCTTGTTGCCTTCTTTTCCCCCCTCATCCAGCTTTCCTTTTGCATTGATGGCGAGTCTGCTTAGAAAAACTCCACCAACAACAATTTCTTAAACCTTATGACGATGGTCTTCGGTTCCTCAGCACTGCAAATTGTCTGTGATTCACCAGTCAGCCGGGCACTACAGCTAAAAGAGAGTGCCCGACCCTTATCTGAAAACTACTTTGGTTAGGGAACATGACTGAACCAGGAAAAGAAAAGGGGAAATATTAGAGCTTTTCTTTTTTCTGATAATGGATGGTTGTTTTGGTAATCTGTTTAATATTTAATGCAACATTTAAATCAAAATGATCAATTAATTAAGGGGAAGATGCTTAATCAAGTAAAATTATGTAATTGGTTGACAGACAATAGTTCCATGAGAGATGTAAAGCGATCTTCTCTGTTGCTTGAGGGTTGTTTTCACATGTGACTTTCAGCACATAGAAACTATTTGAAGAAGCAGGAGAAGGAGGAGGAAGAGACAGAGATGGAGGAGGAGGAGGAGGAGGAGGAGAAGGAAGAGACAACATCCTCCCTGCAACTTGTGCTTCATTAAGCAGTTTGTTCAAATGGAAACTGTCCGCACAGACCTTGAACAGCCCCACAGCAATCCCTGCTGCAATTACACCGGTTATGTGGAGACACCGCCCCCCCGCCCCCCCACACACCTCAGTTCTAAAAGAGATAAAGAATCTCTCAGCCACCACACCAGTCTCCTCATACAGCAACCTGCAGACATACTGGATTACAACACCCATCATCCCCTCAGGGTCTCCCCTTGAAGGCAGCTGGGAAATAATGTTAGAAAAATAGCTGGGGCTCTCTGGGCATGCCAGCTGCTCCAGCGCAGCACGGAGGGCTGGGGAAGACGGCACGGCTCCAGCTTAAACTGGTTGTGTGATCTGTGCCGGATGCCCTGCTATTGTTATAAGCCATCAGAACAGGGGTGGGGGAAATCACCCCCCAGCTCCTCCCTGAGCCCCCCGGGGCACTTCCCCTGTCCTTTGGCTGCCCCCCCCCCTTCCGCTTGACCTGCTCACGGGGTGTCTGCCCAGCCTTGGAATGTTGTCCCACCACTTTCGAAAAGGGGGAAGTGCCCGAGGGGCTGCAAGAGGCTCCAGCTACAATGCGCCGGCATTTCTGGCTTGGGGCCCCACTACTTGGGCCAGCTGCACTGCCCACCTATGGAACAGGCCCCCCCAAGAACAGAATCCCGCTTGGGCTGAACGAGGTTCCTCACCCCACCTGATAAACTGACCCCCAAGGAATGCGCTGCTTGAGCCGCCTGCCTCGTTGCTGTGTGGAAGCATGAAGGTGTCGCCAGCGGAGGGGTGTTTGTGGCAACGTGGTTGTGTCCTGGGCGCGTGTATGCAACTGCGCACGGATGGGCATGAATGCAGGGCAGGCCCGGCCAGGCCAGGCCCGGCCCATCTTGCTCCCTGAGACAAGGAGGCCTTGCTGGCTGCTGCCGGGCACCTCCTGGCTCTGAGGAGCTCTGCAGAGAACTTGCGAGAGGTGGCTGGAGGTGAGGGGCTGGATGAGCGCGTGCAGCACGTGGGCTGGCTGGGGCCATGCGTCAAGGCTCCCCCACCCCAAGGTAAACACCAGAGTCGGAGACCTGCCGAGCACCCACTGGGCCCAGTAGCAGGACTTTCTGGTGGCGTGTGTACAGCAGTGTCCCCCTCCTCCTGAAGCTTGAACATATGTACCATATGCATTTAGGGGTGTGTGTGTGTGTAGGAGGGAGGGAGGGAGAGACTGCCAATACTTGCCCACCCATTGCATGCATTGCATGCATCGCTTTGAGGCAATGTGGCCTCTGGTCAATCTTTGGATTATTATGTGATTGTGAACCTAAACCTATGTTTGCCCTTTTTCCTCGCTGTTTGGTTGGTTGCAGGAGCAACCGCCCTCCTTTGTGGCTTATGCAAATCAAAGTTCAACCCTGTGCATGTTTAGAGAAGGGGAAAAATTCCATAACTTTGCTTCTGCAAGTTATAGCAGCCACCCCCCTCAGAAAACTGCAACCCTGGCTTTAGAATCTTGATCTGTGTTGCAGAAAGCATTTCTCCTCTCTAAGCACGCGCAATATTGCAAGCTTTGCTTTAAAACCTTCATCCCCGCCTTCTTCCTTTTCATGTCTCCCTAGTTCCATAATGCTGGGCATCTTAAGGAACTTTGGCTCCACCTTCAAATTTCATTGATTGCTGGACTAGCTGTCCTTGGAACAGCAGAGCAAACCCCCCCCCCCCCCCCCCCACAAATCCAGACCTGCCATGCCTGACCCAGCCTAGAAGTAATTAAGACCCGACAGAGCCTGAAGAGCTTATGGGACCAACTGACTCTAGAAAGACTCCAGACACCTCTGGGAACTGTGAGGAGTTACACCAGGCCCTTTGAGAGGCGGAGGTCCTGAGGAAGCCCGATATAGGGCCCAGGGACCATTCCTTGCCCATGGGGTCAGGAGAGGAGACCAAGCGCCCACCTAGCCCCACAATATGGCAGATTCAGAACCTGGGGAACATGGGACACCTCTTGGGGCTCATCTCAAGAGCGGCAGCCACTGGGCTACTTGGGAGCAATGGACTTGCAGTGTGTGGAACCACCCAGAATCACAGAACAGGAGCGAGCAAAGGGGCCAAGAAGGCCAGCGGGACCAACTCCCTGCTGTTGCAGGACACCCATTTACACCCTCCCACATGGTGGTGTGTAGTGTGTGTTCAGACTGCCCGTTTATTTATTTTTTGATTTATATCCTGCCTTTTTCTTCAAAGGGCTCAAGGCAGCTTACATCATTCTCCTCCTCCATCTTCTCCCCACAACAACAACCCTGTGAGGTACGTTGGGCTGAGAGTCTGTGACTGGCCCAAAGCCACCCAGTTGGCTCCATGCCATGGCCGAGTGGGGACTGGAACCCGGATCGCCTGAGTCCCAGTCCCGTGCTCTTAACCACTACACCACACTGGCTCTTTTACTGGACTGGTCATGCTGTGCTCTTGCTTGCCAGTTGGTTTCTCCTGCTTTGAACTGCCCTTTTTTGCTGGACTAATAACTCTCCCCCCCCCCCCGCTCCCTCCCTGACTTTGCTGAATGAATTTCTGGTCTTTTGCCATAGGGCCGAGGCCCAACTCAGTGGCAGCATGACAAAACTTGAAGTGTGATTTCATGCTGTAAAGTGTTTTATTGATTCCTTAGCATGGGAGGACTTGCTGCTTTAAATGCATGTGAATTATTTCGTCTATATCTGTACTCATAGCTATACAATGTAGAAATATGGACAACAGATCTTTGTACGTAGGACTGTAGGAGCCTGCCTTGAAGCATATTAAATTATTAGTCCATCTATCCTGGGAATGTCTGGGCTGACTGGAAACGGCTCCCAGGACCGCAGGCAGTGGTCCTTCACCTCACCTCCTTGCCTGAGTCTTTCTGAAGTGGAACCTCTGTCTGTGAATATCTCTGGGAATTCATGGTCAAGCATGGCTGAAACGGAGGGGAGCCTCAAACCTTGATCCATTGGGATATTCAAACAGAAGTTCTGATGATGCCCTCAATGCGCACAGTGCGGTACAAAGGGACAAAGGACAGTTCTCTGTCCCGAGGAGCTTACAGTCTAAATGTGGCCACGAATTAAGCAGCTTTCCCCATCCTGGTATCCTCAGGGATTATAGGGGTTGGAATCTCTAGAGGGTTCTGTCAGGTTACTCAGCATCCTATAAATTTAAAAAAATTCCAAACATCTGTAGCATGTCACACTGGGGAAAACTGGCTTGGAAAAGAAGGCGATGGCGTTTCTGTGGGAAATGGGAGCAGAGGGGGATTCAGGGAAAGTCCGTCAGCTACTAAGGGCCAAATCCTGTCATTGCTGGCTGGGAAAGACCAGGCTTCATGGCTTTTTCCTGTCTTGATGTACATCGGTTTGCACCCTTAAAGTGACAAGCATGATGGGTGTGGGGGGCTGGAGAGGGGCAAGTGATGGGTAAAGCTAACCATCTCCCTGAGCTCATGCAAGCCCTTGGGTCGACCTCCATGGATGGTATATGAACCGCTCTGTTGATCAGAGCACGGTCCCATCTCGCCCGGAAGCCAGAGCGATGCTCTGAGAGACTCACCAGTGTCTCCCAGCCCTCCACTCCTTAGCATTTAGCATTAAGTGGCACACTGCCTCTGAACCTGGAGGCTCTATTTTGATACTGCGGTTGACAGCCAAGAAAGCAGATCACAAGACAATTTGATATATTCTGGGGGAGTTGGGGGAGCGGCAAAAATCTGTTGCAGAAAAACAGAAAAGACAAACAGAAGTATTGCTTTGGTGGACTCCGACCAAGTACATCCTGTCTTTTCTGAGATCCCACAAGGCTTTTTGCTCTCTGTGTGTCTATCTATCTCCAATAATATCAATCTTCAATGAACAACACTGGCATAATGTATGGATCTGGAACTGTGTTTTCCATCTTTACCTGTGTTTCCATTTATCAAAATATGCCACAGAAAAAGGAGCCAAGAAACTTAGAGTCTTCTTAATAATTTAGTCCAGCCCTAATTGTCCTGCTGATACTTGGCTCCCTGATGAGCCATTCCACAATACCCTGGAAATAATCAGGCCAAATTATCCTTGGCCCCACTAAGGTTCATTTCCCTTTTTGTCATCTCTTCACTTTATTTAAAAAGACATTGTTTTCCCCTTTCAAAGTGTGCTTTCTGTTCCTGCAAGATCTTTGGAAGGAGGTTGCACAAAGATGCGGAACCACCTGGAGCAGGTTTTTAAAAGTGGAGGAAACCAGTTTTAGAATGGCACTCACTTCTGTAAGATTTCTTTAGGATCCCATTTTCTCAGCAGCCTTACGTTCTTCTTGCATTTCTCTCGGTCTCCCTCTCCCAAGCTCCCTCTGTCTCATTTGACAGGCAAATTTGCAGACATAGCCTCAGGCAAACAACCTCGTTTGACAGTCAATTAACCGTGAATAGTCAAAGCCAAGACAGTTTGCATTACATAAATGGAAAATTAGATTCCCTTTTTTCCCCTCTCTCTCTCTCTCTCCCAAGAAACAAAACCCCCTTTCCTTATAACCCTCCTTGGCAATAGACAACTTAGTATCAAAACTTCTAATCACGTCTTTCCCTCCCCCCTCCACCCCCCCTGCAAACCCCTTGGAGACATTTAGCAATCAGTAAAAGGTGGTTCCATTTAATTTGTATAATGTAATTTTTGTCAATGTATTATACATTTTGTGTAGAGATCATTATCACGGAGATAATATAAATGTTGCCATAGATCTCATAAAACACCTTTAATGTCTCTCTGACAGATATTAAATGCAATAAGCTGTGATCCTTTTTAATGGAAGGTTTCAAAGAGAACATTTCAATTATTGTCATTTTAATGTTTTTTTCCCCCACCAGCTTGCTCCATTGTGTAACCTGATATATTCCCGAAATTTCCTGCTGAAATATGCCCAGCAATTAATAATCTTATTGCTATTAACACGTCCCTGGCCCTCCCAATTTGCATTTTCCCTTAGTTATGATATCTCTCTGGGATAGTTTTTATTTTATTTTATTTATCCTTCTACAAAATATTCAGTCATTTGATTAGGAATGTTGAGGCTGCGGTGTTTTGCTCACAAACTAGGGCACACGCTACACTAAACCCAGCAAAGCTTACTTCTGAGTAGACACACCAACCCCCCCCCTCCTTTCTGAGTTTACCTGTGATATTTCTCCAGAAATCTCCCCCCGGAGGTTCCGAATCTGTGATGAAAAAAGTCTGTTCTTTGCTCTTATCTAAAATTGAAGCGAGAAAAGAAAACGAGAATGAAATATTTCGAGGAATCAAGAGAATTTCCTCCTCCAACCCAGCAAACTTTGCAGAGAGTGAAAATTTAGCATGCAACGATCTGGGCTTAAAAGGGAAAAAAGTGTTTTGTTGCATTGCTAAATTGTACGGGTTGCTTTGATCGCTGTAGATCGTGCTTCGTTTGTTTTAAGCATATTTGAATCGGGTCTACTCTGTGCGCGCGTGTGGCACACACATAATCCCAAATCCTTCTATGATGTGTCATGGCTTTGAGCTTTTCCCGGGACTAAGTTCCGGAACAACGTTCTCAGCCGGATCTAGGCCCGCAGAGGAGCATCGGTCAATTTCACCGAAAGCTTCGGGAGGAGGGAGAAAATAACCAAATTCCTGTGTGTCTTGCCTGAGAATTTATTTTCCTTCGCGGATACGACGGCCTGGGTGCCTTCTTTGCTTTTCTGGACCTGCAAGGATGCAAACAAACAGACAATCGCGAATTAAAACAACCCCCTTCAATCGATGAGCAATTACCAGGAAAGGGCGGACGGCAGGAGAATAGAGAAAAGGGAGAAACGGGCAGGACGGCGGCGCGTCAAGCGGGAGCCCCGCGTCCTCGGGCTGGAGTTATTGTGGGGGGGGGGTGATTGGCAGGGTTCCCAAAGGGGGATCCTATTTTGGGGAGGGGGTCCCACTTGGAACGAATGCACGAGATGCACACCTTTCTGCAGCAGGAAGCAGCTTTGACCCCTGAGTCCTACTTCCGAGTAAACGTGCCCTGGCCCCGATCCTGCCAAATTCGTTCCCCCCCCAAACCCCCCCCCCAAAACCGGTGGATGTCGAAAGCCGCGAAGAAGCTGCCGAAGGAGGGTGTGAACATTCGCTCGGATTTACTCGGAAGTAGACCCCGTTCCTGGCCCTGGGCTGCCCGCTGAAAATGGCAGCCTGCCCCTCTTCTAGGAGGCAGGGTACTGGTGGCACTCCATGGCCCATCAGTGGCCAGTAATAATGGGAACTGTGATCCAAAACCATAGGCAGGGCCGCCGGCGCTACTCCTGAGCTAAGGAAATCCGGGGCCGATGTCAGGACGGTGGTGTAGCCACCCCGGGTTTCAGCCGGCACCGCAAAGGAGCTATCTATGGTCCTGAAACTATTTGAGGGTACTGACGTTGGCGGCACCAGCCATCACTGCGTGTTATTTGCCTCCCGATCTCAGTTTTACCTCTGATGTACTTGGTGCTGGGGAAACAGACACGGATTTTTCATTTGCTCGCTTTCCGGAGAAGCATCCCTTTAGCCCGCGATGGAGCATGGAGCATTGGATACAGGCCGAGCCCTACTTACGGTGTGACCCATTGACTCACGCCAGTTCCATGGGGTGGTATCCAGTGTCACTTCTACTTAGAGTCGGCCTACCGACGTGAAAGCAGCTACAGCGAGGCTAACCTCGGAGGCAGCGTTCCGAAAACGCTTATTGACTTCAATGGGTCCGTTTCAATCCAACCGAATACGGCTGGTCGGACACGGATGCAGCCTCGGAGGCTGTGGCCCTATGGGATCTTACCCCATAGAAGCACCACTGAAATTAATGGGACTTGTTCTCCAGGGGATTGGGCTAGGGCACCAATCGGATTGCAAAGAACGCATCTCTTCTTCCTGACACGAGACTGGACCAAAGGCAGCGATCCTGATTGATTCCCTGCTGCTACTTTTTAAGGACTTCCAGTGATGAAGTGCTTAGGAAATATTGCTCAAGGAGAGCCTGAAATGGCCCATCGGAACTTGTCCAAGCCAAGGGGATCTCTCTCCCCCCCGACTTCTCCCATCCCAGGCAAATGCATTTAACAGAGCAGTGCTTTGCCTGTCTGTTCGGAACAGTAAGGTTCATTGAATGCAATGGAAATTACTCTCAAGTAAGTTAAAAAGATATAAAAAGATAGCAATGCATAAAAACCCGATCCGCAGTTGGGCAGTGCTGTATTAGGACCATTTTGTGCATAAAAGTATTACCCAGTTGTGAATTTGTGTTTAGGATCACAGCCTCGGACCCTTTCATTCCTTTACTGGTGCACCTCTAATTGTGTTCGAATGCATTTGTGTTACTATTTTAATCCAGTCTCGTTTATGATGGCAAGGTCCCCTGAGGGGCATTTTCCTGGTAAAAAGGCCTGACACTAACCAACCACACAAGCACGTAAGAGCTTTTGCAGACATCCTAGCAATGAACCCCCATTGAATGCAATGGAGCTTATGTCTGACTAAACATAGAAAGGACCCAGCAGCTCCGTTCCAGCATTTCGAGTAGAAGAAACTTAAGGGGGCTCTTAATTTGCCCACTGAAGACAACAGCGGGTTCGTAAGAAAAGCAGAGCGAACCTGTCTGTCTCGCTCCTTCTTTTCTCTACGGGCTGATCCTCTGCATCTGGGAAGCCCACAACTGGGAAGACAATGGAACTGAGGATGCCAGCAGGGCTGGACTTTTGGGAAAATCCAGGGCCCTACAGTTCTGGAGAAGCAGGGTGGACTCCCAGGAGAGCAACAGGGGATGAAAAGCAGCGGGGAACAATCGCGATGGCGGTGCCTGCCAGAGCATCCCTTTTCTTATTCCAAATGACAAATTCAGTATTTCTAGCACAAAATGGAGCCTGTTTGTAAGGAAGGGTGCTTTGACAGACAAGTGCCCTGACACCTCCAGCATTTCCAGTCTGCACTTTTTCTGTCTAAACGTGCTCAAAAGGCACCCTAATTTTGCCTGGCATCCAGGCAGCAGAAGCAACTCCATTTTAATCCCTCTAGTCATGACAGAAGAGCTTTCAAGTTGCTGGGGTTATCAGAACAGTGTTCCACCTCCCTTTCTTCCTTTGCACTGAGATCCAGTGTGGTGTAGTGGTTAGAGTGTTGGACTGTAGTTTTGGGAGCTCCAGGGTGCAGTCTGTGCTGAGCTGTGGAGCCCACTGGGTGACTTTGGGCCAGTCAGACTCTCAGCTTGTCCTACCTCACAGGGTTGTTGTTGTGCAGATAAACCGGAGAGAAGAACTATGCAAGCTGAGGTATAAATGCGATAATAATTTGCAAGGATGGGCAGAAAAAGTTCCCCACGTCTTCTCGCCTTCAGCTCCCGGCATTCCTCACCATTGGCCATGCTGGCGGGGGCACCTGGGAACTGGAGTCCAGAATAGCCAGCGGTCCCTCTTCCGCCTACCCCTGCGCTAATATATCACAGACATTGAAGCAGTTATATGGCATGAAATCAGGCGTGCAGGAGCAACGGTCTCTCTCTGCGTCAGAACTGCGACTGCCTCCAGGAACATTACAAGAGGGAAGTCTGGAAAAATATTAAGCCCGGGGTCTAAAGCTCTGAGGTCTAAACCCTCAGAGACAAGAGTGCCTCTGAAGCCAGGGGCTGTTCATTTGGCCTTCCGGACGAGCACCTCCCACGGAATTTGCTCCAGCAATCGGCTCTGCAGAACCACCCTGGCGGGCGGGCATCGTTACACCGCGTGAAAGAGGCACGCTCGGTCCGACAAGCATTTCCTCTGGTCTATCCTAGATGGCCTCGTATTTTTCTAGCGCTGCTGGTGCTTCCCGTGGACGGACGGATGGCAGCGCTACCCATCAAAAGGCACGGGGCATCTGCTCCGAGTTTTCCTCCTTAATGTGCTGGGGAAATGGAGGAAACAGTGAGAATCCCTGGGGGGGTTACAAATGGAAGACCTTTGGACCCTGGGTGGCGGAAGCAAAGATGGTATCCAGTGTTAATCCTACTTGAAACAGGCCGATTCATTTCAGGGTTAGTCCACGGAGAAGTGACACCGGAGGCAGCCCCGAATCACCCCTGCTCGTCTCAGCGGGACGACTCTAAGTGGGAGTAACATGAGACAAAATCCCCAGCGTCTGAGGAAGGGCAATCGCTCTCCCGAAGCCAGAGGCTGTTTCCAGTGCTAACCATGCTTAGAAGGACCCGGAGTAACGCATGGGACTTACATTAAACTTAAAACATTAGAGCCCAAGCCTGGAAACACTCCATGAGAAAGGCAGAGAAGCTTCTTGCTCACCAGTTTTTCCACACCATACAATAATATATAAACCCTTGCCCCACACGTGCCCCAGAAAAGCAGCAGTCCAAACCGCTCCAGTTGTGCTTCCTAGAGCAAGCTGATGCAGACTTCTGGATTCCCTTTCCCTGCCCCTCTTGCCAGTTCTACAGTAACATAGAAACAGAGCGAGCCAAAAGGGGCCTCCCGGGCCATCTAGTCTGACCCCCGGCTCCAGCCGGCTCCGCTCCCGACATGCCCACCACGGGTATGTCGTGTATCCTTTGTTGGATGTGTTGGCCAGAACCTGACATGGCATTTCATGGATGGAACTCGGGCTAGATGGGCCTCTTGGAGTCTAAATGCTGTTGGTGGGGCAAAGCTGGGCAGTCTCAAGAGGTGTGCTATCTATCTTGTCCTTTGCTAGAACCTTGAAGTCCTGCAACTTGAACCAGGCACCAAAGAGTGGATGAGGACTGCAAACATGGAACTGAGGAATAAAGCGTCCCCGAGTGTATATGCTCAGCTCAGGAATTTATTTTCTGTATCTTCCACAATCCTCTCTCTCTCTCTCTCACACACACACCTAACAGTCACCCTCAGCAACTTAATTTAGGATGCAAGAAAGGCTTTCTGTTGTTGCTGTTGTTCAGCTACTGGGGGTCAGAAATCCTGGCTGATCTATTGAAATCACTTGCTGATTTTTCCAGTAGATCGTCCATCTCTGCCTGAGGTGACTCTCACAGGCAACAGGGTGCTGGGAATCCTGTTTCCCGGTTCTACTCTATGGTGGGTGTTTAATGCCAATAGCATCGTCACTTAGTAGTTCAGGAAGAAGCATTTCAGGCTAGTGTTGCCCCTGACAGACTAGCTTTCTCGTCTGTCTGAGAGTGGGATGGGGACCTGCCCCTTAATTTTTCTCTGTCCCGCTTTTTAAAAACAACCTTACAAAACATTATACCACTTAGAAACCCAGCCAAGCATGATCATCATGGCCCTGCCTGTCTTTCTCGTGCAAGGAACCCAAAGCAGTTTATAACGTTCCCCTGACGATGTTATCCTCACAATAACGATCCCACGAGGCAGGTTAGGCTCAGACCCTGCCACTGGCCCAGACTCACGCAGGGAGCTTCAGGGCTGAGCGTGGACTAGAACCCAGGTCTGTTAAGCTCATCTGACACTCATGAGTTGGAGATTAAAGAGTGGGGAGCTGATGCATAATTGCAGATGTTTCTGGTTTGCCAGTTCTTAAAAAACTAGAAACACCCAAGAAATGCGTGCCGAAACTATGAACCCAGTTGCGTTGGTGACCCTCAGAATTCACACCCAGAGGAGAACATGGGGTAGCCCTGATGAGGTCAGAGGGACATGTTTGATTGGAGAAATTGGAGAGGATGCTGTGTTTAGGATAGTCCACCTCTTTCTGGTGTGTGTTTTTCTCTCAGACAAGGATGCATTGGACTACAGCCCAAGCTGCGAAATCTCCTGCAGCAGTACATCCCATCATGTTCAGTGGGGCTTGTGCCTAGTTAAGAAAAGATTTCTCTGCCACACAAGATCCACGTGGGGTACAAATGCTGAT
Organism: Varanus komodoensis; assembly: GCF_004798865.1. Lineage (NCBI taxonomy): Eukaryota > Metazoa > Chordata > Lepidosauria > Squamata > Varanidae > Varanus > Varanus komodoensis. Next base: position 5,994,459 of record NW_025335606.1, read on the forward strand.
TCACAACCGAAGAGGGCAGCAGGTCTGCTGAATCGGAGGGTGGCGTGTTTGCCTTTGAAGTGCATCTCTCCCTGTTTGGGATTGTCTGTCAAGCAGGGGCAGGACTCAGACCGTTCAATGCTCCACACTCAAGCGGCTCAGTCTGGTTGACCGTGGACTGTTGAACGGAGGCTTTTCGCTGGAAAGCGGCTCATCTGGGGTCTAACTCTAGCTGTGCTAACCAAGGATGGTTGGTTGCCCACGAACAACCCATGAAGTAAATGCATGGTTTGTTTGTGATGAATAAGCCATGGTTTGTTAGTGTAGCCATGTTTTGACAGCAGGTTTTGACACTGCACTCTCAGGGCACACTCAACCCTTGAGCACGGGTTATGGTGTTGTCTGGACTCAGTGACATGCTGGGGCAATCTCTCATGGACTCCAGCAAAGGCTTCCTGTGTAGGTAATGGGTGAGGCTCGCTCTAAGTCCTCCGACATCCCATTGAGTCCTAGGGAGGAATCTAGGCACACATTTAGTTCCTCCATGGGATAAAGTCTTGAGGAAGGGGGCAGGGAGATGAAAGGAGATGCCGGGCTCTCTAGGACCACCTGGAAGTCACAGGATCAGGGAAGGACCCTCACCACAGCACGTCTTAAACCCCCTCGAAGAGAGGCATGAGCAGCCTCCTGCGGCCTTAGGCATGGTACTGAAATGCACGGGCTGCGCTCCCATCCACTTCAACGGGCCTACCAAGCAGGGCTAGCATCAGGTAACAACCGTGAACATCGATGCGCGGCCCCGTCCTCTGGACCCCTCCCGTCCCCTCGCTCGGAGAAGGGGTTGCGGGGGCAGGCCAGGAGGGGCGCCGGTCGGGTTTTGCCGTCTGGCCGGAAACCGACGCGAGCAACCGGCTGGCAGGAGGAGAGCAACGCGGCCCCCCTGCACCCCTCCCCCCAGCATGGAAAGGGAGCCTGGTGATTTCCCTTCGGCGGGGTGGGGGGGGGGTCTCCCCGATCCCTCTTTGCCCCCCCCGCCCGGGGGGGACTCAGCCGAGAGGTGCATTTCAATGAAGATAATGGGCGTGGCGGAGCGGGGGGGGGGGCGCACGGCGGTATTTACATCTTTGTACGGGGGCGGCGGCTCCTCTTCTGCCAGGTGCTGAGCCGGGCTGCTGGTGCCGCTGCTCCCCGCCTTTGGGGGGCAGGCGGGCAGAGCGGGGGCGGGCGGGAGCAGGTGCTCGGCGCCGGGGGGGGCCGTCTTCTCCTCCTCCGGGGACGGCCTGCAGGAGGCGGCGGGGAACGGCCCGGCCGGGGGCGCAAGCGCGGCGCCGCCGCCGCCGCCGCCGCTCGACCTGTCCCGGGCGGCCCCCTTGTCCGTTAGTCCCCGGCTCTGGAGGTACCGGCTGGGCGCCCCCACGGGGTCCACGGCCTCGGCGCCCGCCCGCTCCGCCTCGGCGTCCTCCGCGTCCTCGTCCTCCTCCTCGTCCTCCTCCTCCCCGGGGGGCCTGTGGCTCTCGACGTCCACCTCGGGCTCCTCCTCCTCGTCCTCCTCGTCCTCGTCCTCCTCCTCACTGCTGTCCTCGCTGGGGTAGCTGCAGCTGGTGCCCCCCGGGGAGAGGAGGCGGTGGCCCGCCCGCTCGCCGCCGCCCGGGTCCCGCTCGGGGGCCAGCAGCAGCGGCGGCGGCGGCGGCGGCGAGGCGGCGGCGCGCGGCGGCTGGTGGTGGTGGTGCAGCTTGGCCAGGCTCTCCGAGTCCTCCTTGCCCCCCACCGGGCGGAAGGCGCTGGAGTGGTGGTAGGACGACGCGCCCTTGCCGCGCGGCGGCCCCTCCAGCAGGTGGGGCTGGTGAGCCGCGGGGCCGCGGGCGCCCGCGCCCTCGGGGGAGCACGCGGCCTCGCCGCCGCCGCCGCCGCCGTCGAAGGCCGCCCG
>NW_025335606.1:5996464-6049806 GCF_004798865.1 Varanus komodoensis
GGGCCTTTCGGGAACTGGGCATTAATCTGGGTGCAAGGCCCCCCAGGCACAGCCCTAGCAACATCCTTTAACCAATGTTGATGCCCTTCCTGCCCCTCTCCTTCCCCCGTCCCCACCATCTGAACATGCATGATAACAACACGTTCACACAGTATGATAAGCTACGCTGGACTGTGAGCCAAGTTTGTTTATTGCTATCAGGCCATGCTGTTGGGTTCAGACAACACATCAAAGTGCTTTGGAATAAGAGTAGCTCACAACCCAGCAAGGCTTATCATGGCGCTCAAGAGCCGACCAGAATAGGCTTCGTTTCTAATCCGCTTTATTACAAACAGAAGCACTGCTGGGTCAGACCAGCTCTACATTCTGCTCATGTGTGGCCACAAGCAGGAACAGAAACCCTCAACTCGAGCATCCCGGCACGTGGTGTACTGCCTCTCTTCCTGGAGACAACATACCACCTTCAGGACTAGCAGTCATGGTAACTTCCTTCCTCCTCCCAGAATTGGTTCAACCCCCTTCCCAAGCCATCCAAGTTGGTGGCCACCACTCAGCTTGTGGAAGCAAGTTCCATATGACGAAGAACGATGCGGACGATGGTGCACACGCACTCCACCTTTCTTTCCCTTGCAAGGAACCCAAGCTTTTCCTCCTCTCCATTTTATTCCCACAAAAACAACCCAGTGAGGAAGGTTAGACCAAGAGTCTTTGGCTGGTTCAAAGTCACCCTGTGAGGTCCATGGCCCTCATTCTCTCTCTCCTCGCAGAAGCCAGAGTCTTTGCGTTGTTATGCTTTCAGAAGATCCAGTTTTGACTCCCAGTGAAAGGTCAGTTTTTTTGCTTGAAACATACAAAAGCAATGGAATGAATCTCCTTTGCATCACAGATTGTGCTTCCATCTTGGAAAGGTAGCATGAGAAACCCACTGAGGTTGATCTTCTCCCTAGCTAACTCACACTTTTAAAAGTGCAGAAATAGAACAAGGGCAGGAAGGAATAATCCCAGACAGGTAGAGAAGCTGTGTTTTAATGCTGGATCAATCTGAAACCTAGCATTAGTCCTATTTGGGGTGACTTAGTTGCCCCAGACAAAACTTCCTTGAGCAAAGCAGCCTATGAAAGGCCTTTGATTTATGGTTCTCCCTAGGAGTGTTTTAACTGGCATAAGAATAGATAGCAGGTTTCAGGTAGAACAAGTTATAAGACCTGCAGCAGTGCAAAACAATAAAATCTTAATAGCAACAACTCTTGCTCTATTGTTCTTTAACCCATGGAACAGCAGTTTGGCTTACAAGCTTCAGCTCAGCATAACAAAGCTTTCCTTCTATGGATTTTGTCTGGTTTAGTTGGCTTTCAAAGGAAACAAGGTGATCTGTACTTATCCTCCTCTTGTGCCTTTATTTAAGGTTCACAAGTACCCCACAGAACTATTCCTAGGCAAATCTGGGGGAATTTTGTTCCCACAGTATGTTTTGGTTGATAGAAAGAAAACTGTACCAGGGAGGAGACTGAAATCTGGTCACATTTTTCTCACCTGAAATTGATGTCCTAGAAGAACTTAACTGTAGATCTACTTGGGTGTTTAATTACATGCCCAAAGCGGTGTTGGGGTTGTCCAGGCAGGCCACAGTAAAGGAAGAAATGTACTTTCTTACCATTAGTTTTGTTTTAATATCGTGTTGTGCAGCTTTCAGACTGACTTTATACACTGACTCTTGGCTGTTCAATTCACTTCAGAAAAACATATGATCATTCTGTTTATTGTAATAATTATTGCATTCAAAATATTATCATCATTGCATTTCTATTCCACCTTCTGTCCTCTTGTGAGGAACCCAAGGGGGTTTATACAGTTTTGTTTTATCCTGACAACCCTGTGAGGTGGGCTAGGCTCAGAGTGAGAGGCTCACAATCACCCAGTGAATTTCATGGCTGACGGAGGACTTGAACCTGGCTCTCCTGAATTCCAGCCCCGCACTCTAACCACTGGGAAGCACTTTCAAATATATATTGAACATGTTTACAAAAGTATTAGAAAGTAGCGGAAGCAGCACAGCCGGTTACATTACTCAGGGTGTAATAACCATTTGTGCTGAGTGGAGGGTAAGGTTATGTAGCCAGTTTCAGCCATCTGATTGCCCACTTCTATGTACGTTTACATCCAGAAAAAAGGCCTACAACTCCCAGCATACCTCACTGGCAGAATTTTACAGGCAATTCAGATGATGTCATCAAACCTGTATTGTTTATGGTTTAATAGGGATATACTTAATTATGCATCCCTGAATCAATATGCAAAGCAAATCTCCAGGAGCCTTTGAACTTGGCACTTCTCATAATTTTGCAGTGGAATTCTGCAATAAACAATGTATACAAAAAGGCGTATATTAAGAAAAGGCACACCCCAAAATGTGTATATTATTATTTCATTAAATTAATTTTATCCTCACCTGTGAAGTAGGTGAGGCCGAGAGTCAGTGATTGGCTGAACATCAGCCAATCGCATTTCATCAGTCACAGCTGGGGGGACTAGAACCTGGATCTCCCAAGTCCTAGTCCAGCACTCTTACAACTGCGTGCTAACGGATTTCCAGGGAAAAGAAAGTTCAACATGTATTATGTTAGGAAAACTACTGAAGAATGTGTATTAGGCAAAATCGTCGGGAGAAATACACAGAAAAAATGACTATGACTTTCCATGTCAACTTTTAAAAAGTCTAAAACATGGGAGAAAAAGGTTACTATGTCAGAAATGGGAAAACTGGAGAAATTTGGAACCCTCCTGTTTTTCCACCTCAACTGCATTTTATTATCAAGGGAAACAAACCAGGAGGAAAGGATGGAATGAATACACAGAGCTTAGGACCAGTAATGCTGGGAGGCATCATGAGAACACAAGAAAGTCCTGCTGGAACAGACCAGAGGTCTGTCTAGGCCTGCAGTCCAAGCACATGGCAGCAAACCAGCTGCCCACAGCATCCCTAAGCAGGATGGGCACAGGACCTCCGCCGGCCCAGCTCCTCAGCAACTGGTCCATGCAGGCAGCCCACCTCTGGTGAAGGAGGGAGTCCATAGCCAGCAAGGCCAGTAGCCATGGATAGCCCCCTCTCTCATGAACCCGTCCAATCCCTTTTAAAAGCCATCCAGATTGGTGGCCATCACCAATTCCCATGGCATCAAATTCCATAGTTTAACTATACACTGTGTGAAGAAATACTTCCTTTTCTCTGACCTAAACCTCCCACCAATCAGTTTCATGGGATGACTCCAGATTCAAGCGTTATTTGAGGGAAAAATCCACCTGGAGCACCCCAGTTCCCTGAAGTGGCCAGTTAATGGGTTTTAGAAACAAAGGAAACCATCCAATGCAAGTTTAGGCAGGAAAAATCCTACAAGTCTCAGTATGATGGCTCGGGAAAGCAGGGAGTTTTATCTGTCTAGACATGGCATCCTAAAGGTGTAATCCTACGCACGTTTAGACAGAACGTCTACAGTTCTCAGGATGCCCCAGTTGACACAGCCGGCTGGGTTTGCTAGAACTTCAGGCCCATTTTCTGTCTAAACACACATAGGATCATGCCTTACCCATACAGGCCATCTCTGGAATGCCTTCCCTTTGGCCAAGAGATCCACTGGGCACCCTGTTTTGCTTTTAGGCATACGCCGAAGAAGGCTTCACTTCAACAAGCTTTTCAGGTGAGGGTTCTAATGTTTTAATTACGATCCTTCCTGGGAGCAGAGGACTGCGCATCCCAGGGCACGCAACTGCTGTTGGCTGTGGCCACATTGGGCATGTTGAGGAATGGTCTGGGAGCCACCGCAAAGAGCACGCCATGGAATATGTGGCAAAGACAGGTGACCTGTTCCAGGGGCTGATACCCAAAGGCAGAGGTGACCTTCTTCTTTTTCTTTAAGTAAATTTTATTATTATTTTCTACAAACTAAAAAAAAAGAAACTAAAAAACATAAATCATCAGAAACATCAGACCTGGGTCAGTTCCCTATTTATTTATTTTTTATAGCAACCCGTAAACATATTCAAGTCTACGCATAGTCTCGTTTCTCTAGCCAATAATAAAAAGAGTTCCAAGTTTGATAGAAGTATGCATCCTCTTTCTCCTTCAGAGACAAAGTCAGTCTGTCCATTTCAGCACAATCCAGAATTATTTTTTTTAACCTTCTGACCCCACAGTTTGCCGTACTAGCAGAAGTCCATTTCACAGCAAGTCACGCTGCTGGTAGGACAAAATTGCTGTTGTTGCTGTTTTGAAGTGAGGGTGCCTTGGCATCATCCTGGCCCTCACTTATAAGTTCTATGGATGAACCAGATATTTTACCTAATAATTGAGAGGAAAAAAATAAAATTCATGTAATGACGACCTAGCTGATACTGATCAGCTTTGCACAGAAGACTGGTTGAAGAATTTTATGTTAAGAGGAAAGCATACTATATGCACTTTATTTAGCAACTGAGAGAAAAAACAGAATCTATAGACATTATTAGCGAATCATAATTACCATATAAATGCTTTGTCACCACTTAAAATAAATCTAAAAAGAATGGAAAGTATATTATTAAGTATTATGTATACAGTGATCAAATTAATATAATTGATTTATGAATCTAACTTTTTATTATATTTTATTTTTAGGAAAAAAGAAAAAATCAATTATTAATTGTTGATGTCTTTGTGGATATGTTATAAAGTGAATTACTATTTACTTGATACCCATGTTAAAGGGCTTTTTTTAAAAATAGCCAGGTATCATTAAGTCAAATCTAGTTATAAAATTGATGGAAAGTAATAAGTATTGACTTTTTATGTAACTTCTTGCCCTTAGTGCTTTATGTAATTTTTGTGTAAGGTCCCTTGGTATCTTTTTCTTTCTTCTTCATGTTACTTTTTCTTGTGTTTTTTCCCCTCTTTTTGATGGACCATCTAACTCTGGGAAAGGACGGGCACGACTGAGGGGCGGCACTAAGCCCTAGGAAACATTTGTCGGCGTTCGGCGCCTTCCAATCTCTCGAGCAAAAATTATTGCTTTTCCTTACAGGCAGCTGGGATTGCCATGCAATAGGTTTCCGGTGGTGCCGAGAAGTGTGGACTTGACGGGTTTGCGTAATGTGTGGGGACCAGAGATGGAGGCATTTTGTTCAATCTGTTCCGACTGTTTTGTGCATGGCCGTGTCGTGTGTTCCATTGCACACTCATGGTTAGACTGTTGCCCTTTCAGGGTTGAACAAGTCCAGATCCATGCTACTTGTTCAAGGGCACATTAGCGCTAAGGTGCACTTCTATGCTAATACAAATGCAAATTCGCACAACTCACTCCTGTTCCCCACAGGAAAAAACGGTCTGCAAGTCCACGGAATTCACGAGAGCCAGAAAACGCTGTCTAATGCATAGCTCAGATTCATCCAGATCCGAATCCAGACTCCTGTGAATCTATTTCGCACTTATCCAACTACCCCAGTTGTGGCTTGGACCCAGCAGGCTCTCAAGGAAATGTTATCTAAAGGAGCACCTGCATCCATATCTGCCCTCCCGCCCTTCTCCAGGAGCCCTCCGTGAAAGTTATTAGGAGGGTGAGTACCCAGAGGAGGGCCTTCTCTGCGGTGGCGCCCCATCTATGGAATGCGCTCCCCAAAGAGGTCTGCCTGGCGCCGTTATTTGTTTTCGGTGCCAGACCAAGACCATTTTATTTAAGCAGTATTTTAATTGCTAATTTATTTATTGGTTTTAAATTATTTTGCCTGGATGTTTCCAGTTTTTCTGTATTTGTATTGTTATTTATTTGTTGGAAGCCTCTCCGAGGCTTATGCGAATGGGGCAGCATACAAGAATTCCAAATAAATAGATAGATAGCATAGCTTACAGCTGTATCCACCAGTAAGGATTTCACAAGAGCACATGCACTGTAGTGGCATGAAGTCACAGTGCCTTGCAGGTACTTTGGACTACACTTCCCATCATCCTTTACCACTGGCCATGTTGAGTAGGACTGGTAGGAGTTGTAACCCCAGACATCTGGCAGGCACCAGACTGTCTTCCCTTGGACTAGGAGGTGGTGGCGACTTGGGTCAGGGACCAAGAGTGTCATTTATCTGGCTATCACATGTACAATTTTGCTTGATTATTAGATTTATATGCAGCTTTTTCTTCTTACACGGAACTCAGCTTTCTGTAATTGCTCGGGGGACGTACCAGTGCAAGCTTGCTTCCCAGAGAGATCCCTTGATCTGCTACTCTGGTGCTTTGCCTTCCAGAAAGTGCATGGGTCAGCGGCATGATGGAAATGTGCGTGAAATACACATGGTGGCTTTAACCACGTTTTCAGGGAGGTGGTTAAAACTTGGCACGGATCTGGGAGGACAGATCTGAAAGGGGAACGGCTCTGGATCACCAGAGCCGTTCCAATCTGGGCGCATGGAGCCGCTTCATACCAAGCCGGGACACGGGTTCATCTACCTCAGTCATCGGACCGGGAGAGGCTCCCTGAGGCCTCCCAGCATCTCGTCTTGCTGGCTGCCATCTGTTCCACTGGAGAACCCAAGACCTTAACTGAAGTGCTCCGTCAGTGAAACGCAGGCCTGCCCCTCTTGCGAAATCCCGGTTCAGTTCTCACTTCTGCAAGGCGTCTGCATGTTCCTGAGATAATCACTGATAATGAGGGTGTTTCTGAAGGCCCATCCTGTCTAGTTTGCTGCCCCCGGACACTCACAGGGAGAGCATGAAGCTGTTGACTCTCCATGGTGCTTGTCCTCACTGCCTGGTGTTCGTTCTCTTCGCAGAAGTTGAAGGGGTCCTCCTCTTGTGAGAGTAACGTGCATTACTCTGCTTAGTTACAAGCAGGATTGTTCCTCTGGAGGCCCTAGAGGAGCAGAGTTGTAGGGCCAGGACTTGAGTTTATTAATAGCCTTAGTGACATCATCCCCCACCTCCTGATGCTTCTGTGCTCCTTCTGAGCTTAGCAGCAGCCTTCCCAGTAGCTGCGAAAAGTACATTTTCCGAGCAACAGCGCTGAGAAAATAGATCTTCCCAGTAACAACACATCTCCCTGTGGTCTTGCAAAATATCCTGCAGTGTCTTGGCTTTGAACTGGTTTTAATCAGCCAGCGAAGACTCATTGGCTTTACCAAAGGCCAGTTCCTTATGAAGCTGAAAGCTGCTTGAACTGGCTTGTGATGCGGATCAATGGAGCAGCCCATGGTTTTGGATGCTCCTTTGGGATGTGGCTTTGGGGATGATGGGAGAGCCATGGACCCACACACCCAGCATGAGCTCACTTCCCTTTGAGGCCAAAGAGCTCCTGCCGCCACTGGGTGGCGCCCTGCCCTGTTGCCCCGCCACACAACCACCCTTCCTGGATGGGGAGACGTAGAAACACAGAAACAGAGCGAGCCAGAAGGGGTCTCCTGGGCCATCTAGTCTGACCCCCGGCTCCAGTGCAAGTGTCTTTATGGACACTAATTGTTAGATGGATGATTTCCTGGGGTGAAAATGTTGCAGGCTTGTAAAAGCCGTTGGCTGTGAGAAGGTGAGCACCCATCTCTTTACAGGAGGTGGAAGGGTCTGCTGAAAACCTGTGCATGAATAAAACAGTGGAAACAGCTGCCTGAAACCAAAAGGCAGAAAGAGAACTGAACCTGGGGAATGCTGAACTGGATTCCCTGGGAATCCTAGGGTGCATCTCATAGAAACATAGAAACAGAGCAAGTCAGAAGGGGCCTCCCGGGCCATCTAGTCTGACCCCTGGCTCCAGCCGGCTCCACTCACGACATGCCCGCCATGTGCATGTCTAGCCTGTCCTTGAACACCCGCACCGATGGGGCCTCAACGACCTCTCATGGAAGCCCATGCCACACCCTCGGGGTCCCAACTGTCAGGAAGTGCTTCCCGGCATCCAAAGGGAACCTGGGCTCCCTGAGACCCTGGGTGGCATCAAAGGAAGGGCAATGGGATCGAAGGGAGGGGGTGGGCTGGCACGGGCAAGCAGAGGGGGGAGGCAGCGGGGCGTAGTGGAGAGTCGCATGGCGGTGGGGCAGGGCGAGTTGAGATGTTGGTGGGCCAGAGCTGCTGCAAACCCTTGGTGCGTGGCTAAGGCCATGCAAGGAGCCGACCAGGCGCCAAGTCCCTGCAAGAGCCCTCCAGCAACCGAGGGCCAGCAGCTGCTCCAGACGACCCCGCTGGCCACTTTTCCACTGCGACAACAGCCAGGACAAGCCAGAGACTGGGAGGCCCCTCTGGAGTGTTCACCTGGGGAGAGGGTGGTTTCTCGGGGTTGGGGCTGGGCTGAGGGGCGGAGGCGTGTCAGAGTTCCCCGCTTGCATCCGCAAAGGGCTCTTCAGGCTGGGATTCAGACTTGGGGAGTGGCAGAGGGACCCTCACTCTGCTTCACGGGTGGGCCATCCCTGCCATCCCCGTTTCTGCCCTGGGCGGCTTCCCTTGACGCCAATTGTCAGCCTTACACCTGGGATCTGCAACGTGGAAATGAATTCCACACACGTGGCACTCTAAGAAGCGTGGCTCTCACAGCATCGCTTTGCGGGGAATTCTGGGACAGGCATCTCGCTTCACTGGTGAAACAGGGTTCCCTGTGCAGTGAAGCTGCCTCTGGATTTTAACCCAACACAAATTAAGGGATGCCATATATGGTCTCTTGAGTATCTCACAGCAGCAGCAGCAATGGCAACTTAGCACTAAAAATGGCGATTTGGAGGCAACACCACGGGCAGCCTTCCCTCCTCCTGAATTCCTGCCTACGGACAGCGATACGTCGAAGTGGTGGAGCTCCTCTGTTCCACTGCCTCAGTGAGGGATACCTGGCAGTGCAACCCATCACAGGTGCTGATTGAACCGCAGGATCCCGAAATGGTAGAATAAAACAATTCTAAACTTACACTTTTGGATGCCTCTCTATTGTGTGAGTGGGAGGGGGAAAGAATTCTGCAAAGAGAAACATAGCACAGAACAGAACTTTCTTCCCGGGTGCGTTACATTTTTCTTTTACTTGCAATGTGAGTGCTTTTTTCCTTGCAGGATTTGTACATGTGAGAGCGGTTCAGAGATGGGGGTTCCAGTTTGAAGTGCTACAGTCCTCAGGATTCTGTGACTTCACCCTGCTGCAGATAAGGATCGTGTCCTAGTCCAGATTAATGTGTTATTCAAAAGATAATCAGTGGTAAAGGCCAATGGACCACAAGTTATTCATAGGTATTGCATGGATTTCCCACCTTCCCCGAGGAACTCAAGGCAAGCAGGCTTGGCTCTCCTAGCCTATTTTTACCCTCACAGATTATGAGGTCAGTGAATTACATTCTCTGACATCACCTGTCCAGCTTGGACAAAGATACCGAGAGAAGGCCCTCCTCTTGGAGTCATGGTCTTGTGCTTCCAGACCTTCCAACTTGGAGGGCGTAGTTTTTTGGGATAGCTTAGACTTGAAAGGTACAGTTCCTGGGCAATCCCCTTCCTGCACTCCACATGCCACGAGAGCTGATGGCAGAAGTTACCAATTGTTCAACAAGAGTGCAGAGAGCTCCTTTGAAAAAACCGAGTCAACAGGAGGACCAGACCAACCGGCTCTATTTAATAACCCTCAGAACCTCCAGAGAAGGCCTCTGCATCGTGTTGAAGCAACAGGTGTGCGGAATGGCAAGCTCCCTAGAAGACAGAATGAAGATCCAGGGCCATCTTGATAAACTTGAACACTGGGATGAAAGCAACAGAATGAGATTCAATAAGATCAAGTGCCAAGCCCTCCACCTAGGAAAAAGAAATCAAATGCATTGATACAAGATGGGGAATATGTGGCTCAACAGAACTGAAAAAGCCCTCAAAGTAATTGTGGACAACAGACTAAATATGAGCCAACAATGTGATGCAAAAATCAAACAGCAAATACTATTTTGGGATGCATTAACAGAAATATTACTTTCAAATTGTGAGAAGTTGTAGCTCCCCTATATTCCTCACTAGTCAGACTCCATCTGGAATACTGTGTCCAGTTCTGGGCACCAAGACTTAAGAAATATGCAGGTAAATTAGAAAAGGTCCAGTGGGCAGCAACAAAAAGGGTCCAGGGTTTGAAAACACTGCCCTGTGAGGAGAGGCTGAGAGAACTGGGCATGCTTAGCCTTGCAAAGAGAAGGTTGAGCGGGGACATGAGATCCCTCTATAAGTACCTCAAAGGCTGTCACAAAGAGGAAGGTCAAGATCTCTTCTCACTCATACCAGAGTGTAGGACAATAATAAGTGAGGAATAATCACCTCAAGTTGTGACAACCAAGATTCAGGCTGGATAGCCGGAAAAGTTTCCTCCTGTCAGAGCAATGCGACAGTGGAACCAGCTGCCTAGAGAGGTGCTGGGCTCTCCCACACTGGAGACATGCAAGGAGAAACTGGGCAGCCCTCTGAGTGGGATGGTGTGACTTGGTGTCCTGCAGCAGCAGGGGGTGGACTGGATGGCCTTCATGGCCCCTTCCCACGCCACAGCTCACCCTTCCACAGGGCCCTGTCCTTGGCTCTGTACAGTCTGCCCAGCCTGAGCATGGCTCGGTCGCATGTATGAGTGTCTCTGCTGCAGCATGTTTCTTCTGTGAACATCGAGCTGTGACAGGAGATGGCTGGCAAGACTCATTGATGCTACCTAGTCTAAAGGCACTGAGTGAGCTTCGTGGCTGAACGGGCATGTGAATCAAGGATGGGCGACTTTGGGAGATCTGGGGGTCACTGTCACTCCCACCCCATAAAGGCTTCACCTCCCACATAGTACAAGAGAGATTTTTGATGGGCTGTGGAGGGCCAGAAAAGCAACAGAAATCTTTAAAATGGCCACTCTGAGCCCACTTTTGTTTTTAATATACAGTTTGGGAAAGGCGGGGGAGCCACTGGGGCCAGCAAAAGACAAACGCAACCTGCGGCTGAACAGGGCTGGTCCTGCTGTGAATGCGGCACTACCTTGTGTCTCACAGCGGGCACTTCTCAGAGCAGGTTTTTGTGCTGGCCAGTTTCCTGAGGTTAAGTCATGTCCCTTACTCGAACTCCAAATGCTGGTGCCTCGAGTGTGTGACTGGCCAACCCAACTCTACAGCGAACGCATCCCTACCACTGCAGACACAATAAAGGAGTCTGTTCACATATTCAGCCACAAGTCATCACCTGTTCGGTCCTCAAGTGATGGAAACAGAGTGAACAGGCTAATTTACCAAAGCAAATTATTTTAGTTGCCTCCCCGTCCCTCAAAAAAAGGGTCTGCAAGCCTGCAGAATCTGTACAGCTCAGAACACACTGATCTGCTGCAGAAGCCACAGGTGGGATACATAGAAACCTAAACTTATTTGATCCTGTTGCAGATTTCTCTGACATCCTTAGGGAGAACGGAGTATGCCACAAAAGGGACCTTGAACAGGGACTCTTCACACAGCAACATCTGAGGATCCCCACAGGCAGAACATTCCTTCCTTCAAATGATAACTCAAACCCAATGCTTCTCTGGTGGCATAATTCACGCTTTCCATGTTATCACCTGCTTAAAAAGTACAAGTGTGAAGCCAATAACAGGAAATTTTGGGCTGTCAGAGCACGATCCCCATTTCAAGGCTGCCCATTTCCTACTCCTTTTTTTTGAATCCTTTCCATTCCACTGTGAATAATTTCCCCTAGTTTTACAACAGCCTTGCAACATCATAATCCTAGGACTGTTCATTTAGAAGCTAAGTCCCAATTTGGAGGTGTCACAGTTCCATGCGAGCACTAAAAAAGTGCAGCCTTCAGCACCAGGTGCCTCCACTCTGCATTCTGGGAACACCTATCCACCTGCTAGTTTGCTTTTGCCACACGTTTCTAGCCCTTGAAGAACTAATGAGTAGGTTAGCAAGCTCATACAAAGAAAACCTGTATGAAATGTTTTATAGATGGTATTTGCCACCAAATAGGTTAGCTAAGATGTTTCCAAACATGTCAAATAGATGTTGGAAATGTAAACTCAAATCGAGTACTTTTTATCATACGTAGTGGACCTGTGATAAGGCAAAAAAGTATTGGATTAAAATACACAAATGGCTTGAGGAAATGTTACAAAAACCTCTAACATTTAAACCTGAAGTTTTCTTATTAGGTATTGTACCTGATGATGTTGGTAAACAAGCAATGTATTTGACTCTACATGTAACTACTGAGGCGAGGATTGCATTTGCCCAACATTGGAGGAGTGAAGAGCCACCTACCGACGAACTGATTCTAAAAAAGACCTTGGACTGTGCAGAACTGGACAGATTGACTTTGTCTCTGAAGGAGAAAGAAGATACAGACTTCTATCAAACTTGGGACTCTTTTTATCATGGGCTAGAGAAACGGGATATGCATATATTTAAATATGTTTATAGTTTAACATAAAAAGAAAAAATGTGAGGGGCTGACCTGGTAGGTCTGATGTTTTTGATGATTGATTTTTTTTTTAGTTTCTTTTTTCTGTTAGGTTTATTAAGAATAAAACTTACTCCAAAAAAAAAAAAAAAAAAGAACTAATGAATAGGGAAGATGAAGAGACCCCTGTCTGAATGAGGTAGTCTCGGCCTTCGTGCAGGTTAGGAACCATTTGGGTGTTGCTTTGGGCTGCACGGTGTCTGCACAGGGCTGGTACTGCCCGGGGACATTCCAGGTGCGCTTTGGTGGACCAGCAAAGGAGGCCAAATACAAAGTTCATTGGCCAAAGAGAGCAGGACACCTGCGTCCCGTTACTGCTCCCCTCTCTGCCTGACATGCATAATCTGCCCCGAGAATCTCTGTCCTGGGGTGACCTACAAATATCATAACATAATAAAATGATCAGCAGCAGCAGAGTATGTCAAACAGTTCAAGAAAATTATGGATATTTGTATAACTTGATACAATTCTGTTTTATGAGCAGCTGGATGCAAAAAAGCTTCCTTCTTTTCCTCCCGCTTTTTATTCAGCTTTGAATAGAATCGCCTAATCACTGAATGGGGCGGACAACACATGGGGTCCCATTCACCCCTCTTAGGCTGTGTCATATGCCATCTCTCCTAGCCAAGATGGCCTACAGATGCAGTATTCCACTTCTTCCAGGTCCAGGGCTGAAATCTGTGCAGAGCAGCTCTGGGAGGAGGGTGCTTTCCTGTGCTAATGGCCGAAGGCAAAAGTGGTGTGGCCAAAATACCCACATATTTCAGCATAAAATTCTTCTGGCCAGTAAGTTAGTCTGAGCGGAGGCATCTCAACCGCTTAGAAAGGAATAAACTGCAGAAAGGCCAATAAATGAACAAAAGCTGAGTGGCAGAGGAAAGCAGATAGGACCAGGCAGAGGTGGGAAGCCCAGTGCGGCAGATGGAGAGCCTTGTGGGCCAGATTTGGGCTGAAGCTCAGTCTGCACCTCAGTTTATAATATAGGCTCAAGCAAAGGCTGCGCAGCTTAATGATGGGTTTGCAGATGCAGCTGGTGGAATGTGTCGGTCACAAAACGGATTCTATTGCTGCAGATGTAGTTTTAGATCTAGATGGAGGAATATTCATTGGAATGGGATTTCACCTTTAAAAAAAAACACTGTCACTGCAAATAAAAGAGTAGCAGATCAGGAAAGATATTTAAACTCCACTCTTGCAGTGCTAATTTTCTATTTGCAGGGAGTGTGTATTCTTTTGCTTTTAGCATAAGGAAGCCCTCAGAAGAAGAGCATCTCACTATTACCATTATTGCTCAACAACTGAAGCTCTCTGAGTGATGCACAACAATTTCTTACCTGCAATTTGAAGATTGCAACCTCAGTGCTTTACCTCCGCCTTTTGATGCTGTGAGGTTGAGAATTAGGCTTTAGAAGATCGCTTAAACTTGAGATGTGTATGAATGTCATGTTTGAGAGTTTCACCTTATAAATAGAGATTATACCACTGTCAACTATGGCGGGAAAGGACTGCAATGTAGAAGAAAAACTGGTGGGGCGGGGGGAACACTCCTCGCTTGCAATCAATTAGCACACCAGGGAGAACGATTTTTTCAGCCCTTTCCAAGGAACTGAAATTGTTCTCCCCTCAACCCACGACTCCCATCATGACAAGTTCAGGAAAATTCCAAAAAAGAAAAGGAAAGGACAGCTCACCTTTCCCTCTATCTTCTTATCTTGCAAAATAGGTAGAAGTGAAAACACCCACCTCCCCTCATACACAAAGCAGATGGATGAATAAACAGATATATGAATCATACATAGTACAGGTTAAACAAATGCTGTTGAATTCCCCAGAGGCTTTTTAGAAATCCAGGCCCCAAAATGAATGATTTAGAGTGAAAAGGTATGTGTGCGTGGATAGAAATATAAACCAGGGGAAAGCAGGTTTCAGATTTCCTGGCTCTTTGCTTTGGTTTTTACTAGAAGGCCTGATGCAAAAGAGGGGCACTTTGAATCACACAATTCTGAGCCCAGGAATTTATCTGGAATATCAGAACTGAATGCAGCTTTCAATCCTTTAACCACCCCAACCACCAAATCTGCTTCTGGTTACCTCAAATGCTCTTCATTTCAGCAGTCTAAATGGAGATGGTGAAAGTCATTTTCTTGTTGCTATTATTTAACAACTGGGGGTCAGAAATCCTTGGCATCTATTGCAAAACACCCAGAGATCTAGCAGAGAGAAAGATTTAGTTGCTTCTGTGCTGGGGGAATGTAAGTATGAAATGGAGCATGTGCTTCCAGATGAAGTGGGGAGACCCAAAAGAAAGGGCGTGGTTTGAGAGAAAAGAAGCAAACAAACAAGTGGTCTAGAAACAGAGGAACAGAGTGAGCCAGAAGGGGTCTCCTGGGCCATCTAGTCTGACCCCTGGCTCCAGCCGGCTCTGCTCACGACATGCCCACCATGTGCAGGTCCAGCCCATCTTTGAACACCCGCATCGATGGGGCCTCAACCACCTCCCATGAAAGCCCATTCCACACCCTCGGGGTCCTGACTGTCAGGAAGTGCTTCCTGGCATCTAAATGGAACCTTGGCTCCCTGAGCTTTGCTCTGTTGGAGCACATCCTGCCTTCCTCTGCAGGGGGAACATAGCTCTACCTGTGTGATGTATTTGTCTAACAGCACATATATAGTATTTACTCAGCAGTAAGCCGCACGGAGTGCAAAGGGGCATATTCCAAGTATGTGGGCAAAACTCTACAGACTCAGGTTGCCATCTGAAGTTCTGTAACTCCCAGATGACCCTGTGGCCTCCCCATCCCCATCTATAGACAGGTAAGGGTACATCCTAAGGGACCGTCTTCCCCACTTGCATGTATATAGTATCAGAGAGAAAGGTTATTGGGAAGACATTCTTTCTAATGTTCATTAAAGTACAATGCATGCCCTTCTAGAATTGATTGCTTTGACTTTGGCAGCCCAGATCAGCAGCTTACTTTTCTCCTCAAAGTGATGCTCGTGGGACCTGTAGTTGTTTGGGTCACTTTATTTGCTTCAGAGTAAAAAGCAGTGCTGGGGATCAAAATGTCTGAGACCTGGGATCCATTTTTCATAGGAACATGAGAAACTGCCTCCTGCTGAGAGGGACCATGAGCCCACCTAGCTCTGTTCAGCTGACACTGACTGGCAGCAACAGCTCCCCAGGGTTTTCAACAGGTATTTTTCCTAGTCCCATATGGAGCTTTCAGAATACCCTGAACAGACAGAAAGATGCACAAGCAGGTCCTAGATCAAGTCAAAGCAGAGTGTTCCCGAGAAGCAAGATGGCAAAACTGAGGCTATCACACTTCGGGTGCTTCATGAGAAGGCAAAACTCCCTGGGAAGCTGAAGGCAGGAAGACCAAATATTGGGTGGATGGACTCCATAAAAGCAGCCACAGCCTGGAATTCACAAGAACTGAGCAGGGCTGTCACAAATCGGACGTTCTGGAGGGCTTCACTCACAGGGTTGTCCTAAGTCGGAGATGACCTGCTGGGACATAAGAACCACAACGCGGAGCTGCTGGGGCTTGAACTTGAAATCTTCTTCCTGCAAAGCAGACGTTCTGCTCCTGGGCTATAGCCTCCCTCTACTGGGCCTGAGGACAGGAACAGCACCGCCATCTCTGGGTCTGCGAAGCAGTAATTAAGGAAACAGGCACCCCAGCTTTCCATAGTCCCTGAGCGAGCTGGAAAAGCTGGGCATGAGAGGGTAAGTCACTCTCCTCAACTGTACCATTGACTAGTCGCTACATGCTCGTTCAGCATCCACCGTAAGAATTACGTTCTAAGGAGCTGAAGTTTTATCGTATACAAGGGTGGATTCACAGGTGTGTGTTCTCTGCTTGGCTCACTGCCAGGCCTGGGCTGCCACTAATTTAATCTGCAACCGTCCAAACACCGCTCCCCCCCCCCCACGCAGCAGTGGGCACCATTCACACCTTCTGTTGCATGTCAGAGGAAGGCAAGCACTTGCATCCCACGATTTCTCTGCAGCCTGAGGGTTGATCAAGCATTTGTAAATGGCAGCTGGTTTCCACTCCACTGGCACAGTTTTGCATTTAAGGCAATGGGGAACCACAGGACAGTGAAAGGCCAACCACAAATGTCTGTAATGGACACACGGAAGTGAGCCAAACACCATGTAGGGAGCAGTCCTGCCTGATTATGGGCGCACCAAAGCGAGCCCTGGATCCTCTTAGGGCTGCCAGTGGATTCATCAGGGGTGGCAGAGACAATACAAAGATCCAGTAAAATAATATCTACTTTAAGACCAAAGCCTTTTGTGCAGTGTGCACATTTTTCAAGTTACACAGAACTCTTCCTTAAGTCTGATGTTCAAGGTTTCTTTTCTTTTTAAAGGAAAAGCACCAGCAAGGCGAGAGGAATGTGATGTTTTCCTTTTAATAGGCAGCAGAAAATTGCACTTCCTGAGGATTATGGAAACACTGCTTGCCAAAGAAATGCTCCAGGGAGGAACAAAACTAGTCCACTGGAAGAAGAGTATCTAAATGAGTAATGCTGGATTTAAAATATATGCACCTACAGTGCTTATATTTGAGGATTTTAAAAAGGAATAACTGATTTTCTATGCCATCATCCAATCACTGAATTCATTCAAGTGTCCGGTGTAGTTTGAAAGTTTGCAAATAGCATTGGGATCATTCTGAAGTGACCAATCATTCCTGTTTTAAAACGCCTGGTGCCTTTTGCTACAATGGATTAAACATGTTTGACTGACTAGATTCCAACAGTTGGAGTACGAAACAGAAGGCAGAGTAAGATCAGCTTCTGGTTCTGAGATTCTTTAGTCCATAAGCTAATTATCAATTCATTACTTCATTTTAATTTCTACAACAAGGCTGTTTGACTAATTCACCAATATACCCATTTGGGTGATGACTTCTTGGCCTTTCTAGAAAATATATGTCCACTGAACATATGAAAGACTGCACTGAAACAACGACAAGGTAAGAGAAATGGGAAATAATAAACAAACAAACAAACAAACCCACAGACCCATCCACAAACAGGCGTGCCTGATTTCAAGTGAATTTAGGCCACTGCAGAGATGTGAAGCAATGTTTCTATTACATACTTCCCGGGAAGAAGGGCATTCCATGAAACGCTCAGCTGCTGGGTCCTGCCATTTCAGCAGCAGGAGGCATTCCATGCTTGTCCCAAACACCTTATAATAATGACATCCAATTTAACCATTTCATCCATCCTCATCTTATACTAGGACACATTAGTATAACACCCTGAACCTGTTCATTCCCGTGAATCCCCTACAGATGGGATTCCCAGGTGCAGGACAGAGGTAGCTTCGCTTTTGGACTTTTGGGAGCGAGGGCCTGAGCGCACACAGATGGCCAACTATCCGGGGACGAGCTCAGTCTAACTCCAGAGGTTCCCGGCCATCCTGACAAGGAGCATCTGACTGCACCTCAGGTGCGGAAGTGTGGGATTCTCCACGGACTTCCAGGACTGCAGATGTGAGGCCAAACGGTCCTCAGATTAAACATCAGAGGCCGCCCTAAGGCCTGGAATGGCGCTCTGGGAATCCCAAGCTGGCCTTCTCCTGATTTCCTTCCAGAGGTGCAAAGCTCCTAGGCTTCCCTCGACCTGCTTTTCCTTCCTGAAGAATCAAACGGGATTCGGCGCCTTCTGCACAACGGAACACCTCTGTCCGCTCTGCAGCGAGGAGAGGAGAGGAGACCACGACCTGGACGGGGCGCTTGCGGTTAAGCGTTCCGGAGGACAGTCGCAATTCGGCGGAAATGCCCGTGATGGTGGCGGAGCTGAGTAGTCGAACTGCTTGGATCGCTTGAAGCCCATTTACGCACGAGCAAAGCCGTTTACACACAAGCAAGCAGAGCTGCCCCGCTTTTCGGACGCAGCAAGAGTCAAGCCTCAGGGCGGGAGGGGGCTCTTCCCCACCCCCCCAGCACGGCGGGGCCGCGACTTGGCTTGAATTTCAGCGGGGCGAAAGCGAGTGACTCCACCTACTGCGGTTTTGCTGAGTGGCTGCATCCCCCACCCGCGGGAAACCGCCCCGCAAAAGTACTCCTCCTGCGCGATCCACGCCGCGTCTACTCTGAAGTAGGTCTCCTTGCATTCAGTGGGCTTGGCTTCTAGCAGGATTTCAGTCCTAAATCTCCTAGAGATTGTTCTAATAATCTGAGGATTATGATTACTGTTGTTAGTATTGTTTTAAGACCACCATTTTATGTAGATTTACCTGGAAAGCAGCCTCAATTCACTCGCCCAAATTTACTCGGGAATTAGTGCGCGGATGGGAGGACTAGAAGCAGTGTTTGGGGCCTTGGGAACGAAGGGGGTCCCTCTCTCCGACATCCCCGCCGGCATTCCGCCGCTCGCCCCGAGACAAGCACGCGTCTCAACCAGGACCACGAGGAAAGAAAATTCGATTTTGCTTGCATGCCGCTGCACCCAGCGAGCGAAACCCCCAGACCACGGACGGCCGTGGGGCGAAGCTGCGGAGAGCCCCCCGTGCCGGGGGCGCTGGCCTTGCGCTGCCGCCCGCCCCGAGCCCCGGTGCCCGGCGAGGAACTCCTGAGGCGCCGGAGCCCCCAGGCGCTCGGGCCCCCGCCCGGGGCGCGCTCTTCCGCGCGCAAGCCGCGCACCGCTCCGGAGCCGCCCGCCCGCGCTCGTTACCTGCTAGATCCGGCTGCGCAGCGCCCGCCGGCGAGGGCGAAAGCGCCCGGGCCGCGCCTCCGCCATCCTGCTCGAGGCCGCCCCGAGCGCCGGCTTCCCCGCGCCCGTCCGTCCGTCCGTCCGTCAGTTGAAGGCGCCTCTCCGCGCTCGGCCGCGACGCCCCGCGAGCCTGGGGCGCACCGAAGGGACGGCACGAGGGGCACGGTGACGTCACCGGCCCCCGGGCGCGCCCTCCCGCCGGGGAACCCCGCGCAGCCCCCCGGGGGTCGCCCGCCGCGCTCCGGGGGGGGGGGGCCGCGAGGCGCCCGCGCGCCCTGGCTCCGGGCGCAGTGCTTCGTGGTCCGCCCGCCGCCCCTGCTGGCCTCTCGCTCCCTCGGCCCAGACAGCGGCCCCGTGGCCGTGGGGGGCTGGCGGACAGCCGCGTGTCCGTGGGAGCGCGCGAGTGCCGCCGGCCCCGGCCCCGACCCGTGCGGCTGCGCGACTCGCGGAGCGGAGCCCCTGGCTCAGGCGGGCGAGCCGCGGCGTGAGCCCCCCGCCCCGCCTGAAGAAGCGAGTCAGATCGACGTGGAAGGCGCAATCCTACGCGCGTGTGACCGCTAAGTCGCGCAACTCCCAGCATGCCCCGGCCAGCTCTCGGCTAGGGCATGCTGGGAATTGTAGGACTTGGAGCCGTCTCGGCGCGCGTACGGGGTGCCCGAAAGGCAGATCCTAGAGCGCCCGCAGCCGCTCCGCGCCGTCGCCAGCTGCCGCGCGTTTGCTTCTGCGTCTGAACGCGCCTCGGCGGATTCGCCCTAGATCAGGTGAAACAGCCGCGGTTTCACAGCCGCGATCCCTCAGCTGCTGCCTCGCCCCTCTACTTCACCCGAACAAACGAGGCGCACCTGCTCAGCAAAAGCCGTTCTTCCCTCAGTCTCCGAGGTAGTATAACTTTATCGCGATTTATCCATTGCTCGGTTTAAACGGCGGTCCTCGGGTCCTAACCGGGGGAATCCAGTCAGACTTGGAGCCAGTTTCTGCCGACACGCACAGGCCTCCTCCTGCACGGAGGGACTCGCACCGTCTGGGCGAGGCAGCGGTTCAAGAGAAGGCGCAGTCCAATTCTATTCCCTGTGTCTTTACTCCCAAGTAAAACTTGCAGCTTTCAATGGCGCTTACCCCTAGTGTGTAGCCCGATGCCTGGGAGTCCAAACGCATTTACTTAAGTGTCAACACGTGTAGGATTGGGGTCCCGCACCCCAGCGTGACGCCCCAAAGTCCCGTGGCTTGCACCGTGCTGGGCTCCCAGTAAGTGCCTGCACCCCGCGGGCTTGATGAGGAGGAAATACCGCTGAACCCAGCGGCACGTACTTGGAAGCACCTGCCTCAGCAGGCGGACTTGGCTGTAAAACGTCACTGCGCGGGGTGGGTTTCGGGGCTTCGAATATTCTTCCAGATATCTAGTACTCTGACCCCAAAACCAGGACATGCCATTTTAATCTCAGATAACCGGACCTAAGATGGAATGAAGACTCCGCCGCATTTCAGGTGTGCATAATTCTGAGTAAAAATATGAATTACATCGCCCCCCCACCTTTTTGGTAATGAGAAGGACAATATGACACAGAATGGGCTTTTCCTCCTCCCATCCCCCCCAGCTGCTGACCTCAATAATTAGAGGCTATGCAAATAGGCACGCTTTGGTGGAGAGGCGCAGCGAAAGTCGGAAGTGGCAATGAGCTGAGTCGTCTAGTTAAAAGGGGCTTACTTCTGAGTAGACACGACTAGCTTGCGCTGCCAGAGGCCAAAAAGAGTGTAAACGTGGAAGCAAGCCATGAAAACCCAAAACGTGAATTAAAAACGAAAGGTACTGCCGTCGAAAACGTAAGAGGAGAGTAATTCACCTTTTCTAAAGTGCTTATTCGTATCCAAACAGTATTTAGTGCTACCCCCGGACTCCAAACCTTTCCACCCCTGCCTCCGCCAAAGAAAAGAAAAGAGAAAAAGGGAAAACCGAAATTACAGTCCCTCTAGGCAAAACTGTATGCGGGAATATTATGAGACACGAGGGTCAAGTTAGCCATTCATTCGCCTGGTCAATTTTCTCTTCTTTTTAAAGTCGGGCAGGTGTTCCAAGGGGCAAATACCTGCTCTAAGAAGGCATACCCCCTCCCCCAAGAGAGAGCAGAAAAGAGCGTGCAAAATTACCCAAAAGCTAAGCAGGAATGAATGGCTGCTCTTTGCGCCATTCGAAGGAATCGCTGAATCCCATTTCATTAATAACCGCAACGGCGAAGTAAACCCCCCCTCTTACACTGGCGAAAGAAAGCGGCGGGGGCGGGGATCCGGAAGCAGAATTTGGCTGGAAAGGATTGTGCGCTGCGTGCAGCTTCGGCTCTCGAAGCGAAATTCCCGGGCTCAGGAGCATTTCGTTCTGCGGTGCGTATCCGGCGCTCGTCCTTCTCCCAGTGGACCCATGCAAATGAATAGGGCTCGGGGCCGACTTACATCCCCAAATATGTCTTTTTTCCCAGGCTGCTTCGGCTGCTGGATTTGGGCGTCCCAGCACATAATAAAAATAATACTAATTGCTAATCAGAGTGGATCCTACAGGATTGAAACCTGCCCACTCCGAGTTAAATGATAGAGGTGTTCTCTTTAAAATATTCTATTCCTTTGGGGTGCCTGTTCGATCTTCAGCCCGATGCCCCAAGTGCTTTTCTGTTTAAAGCGGCGGCAAATTTTTCTTGCATCTCTTCTTGCATCCGGCATTAGCCTGACAGAAGTTGCAATCATTTTAGCGCTGTATTTTGAATTTTCCACGCTCCATGCTTTTCCCTGCACACGTTCTCAGCACCCGGAGAGGAGAGGGATGCGAATCTTTCCTTGCATTCGACACCGGGGGGGGGGGCAGGGATGTAAAAGAGATTCGGTGCACCCCGCTCCTATGGATGTTTACCCCGAAGTAAATCCTAATAAGCTAAAAGAAGGGGACATGCTTTCAGATGTAAGGTTGCAATCCAGTGCATCGCGGAAATGAACTCAAGGGCTGGCTCCAGAGGGTGATACCCAACGTTAGTCTGACGGAAGTCCCTTTCATTTCAATAGGTCTTCTCTAAATGGCATGAACATTGGATACAACCCTGAGTAACCACTGCGTGGGATAGTTCTGCAAAAGTGCCTAGGATCTACCCGGCCCCTCTGGTCAACACCTCCAAGCGCTGCCTCCCCAGGAAGCAATGGGGGGGGGGAGCCTCCTTAGTGGTGGCGCCCAATTGTGAAATGGTCTCCCCATCAAAACCCACCTGGCGCCACCTCTGTCATCCTTTCGTGCCACTTTAAGCCAGCCCTCCGTATGGTGAGGAATCTAAAGGCATTCAAGAATTTTTAACACGTGGAGAAAAGCAACTTGTCCAATGTTCACTTGGTCAGCTCTGCCTCACATATCATTTTAACAGTTAAATTGTTTTTAAATTTTATATCTTGGGAAATGTCAATGGTGTTTTATTGTGTTTTATTTTATGAACTGTTCTAAACCGCACATAAGTGGAAATAAGAAGAATACAGAAGATCAAGAAAGTGGTCTGCATTTCCCATTTTAGTAGCGCTTCTGATCCGCCTGGTGAGCTTGGGTGGACTCCGGGCGATGGTGGAGGACAGGAGAGCCCGGAGGGACGTCGTCCAGGGGTCGCGGTGGGTCGGACGCGGCTCCGCGACTAACGTGACACGACGTGATCCAGCTGGAAAAAAGGGAGGCAAGGAGGCAGCTCGGGCTCTGGAGCAAACCGGAGCACTCTCCTCGCAGAGTCTTCGTTGCTTTGAGAAACACCAGGAAACGAGATCTGAACGCTTCGTGGCCTCTCTCCTTCCTCGGCCTCACACCCGGGAGCGGCGGATCCACCCCTGCCACGCAGCCAGCAGCTTCAAGAGCCTTCCGCCCCGCTGTGGAACCGAGCCGTTTTCTTCCAAGCAGACACATTCAGGAGGCGGGAATCAAGATCGAGCTCAGATCCGAAGATATTTCCGCTAAACCAGGATTGCTCCCCTGGGCGCAGATCCAGGCGAGAAAATAACGTGCGGGCTTTGTGCGGGGATACGTAAATAAAAAACGGCGTGCAAACACAAACTGCTTGCAATTCATTTTGAAATACGTCATTCACGTCCGCATGTTGTTGGGTTTTTTTTTTATTATTAATTTAATCCTTCTCTCCCTTTCGAAAAGGCTCTTCAACTTGCCAGCCTTACCGGCTGAACTTCACGCGATGCTTTTACCGAGAAGCGATTCCCATACAGTTCAATGGGACTTACTCCCAAGGCAAGGAATCGGGCTGCGTCCTTAAGTCCCAGAGATCTCAGCTCTGGGCGCCTGTCTTTTTTGGGTTCATAGCCTGCCGTGTACGGAGGACTCAGAGATATGGCACTAAAGTTTAGCTGCAAATATGAAAGAGCCACATAAAAAAGACGACCTGGATCATTCTGGAAGAAGGCAACAGGGAGAAAACCTGTTAACATATGGATTTTGTCTTTAAATGTCTCTTTCTTCGTGTGGGGTCGGCCGGGAAACTTTCACTCGAAATATAGCATTAATATTCTACTTCAGAGGTTGATCCCGCGTGGGACAAGGGCACGCGACAATACCGCCAGTATTGGCCACAGAAAGACTTGGAAGAGAGAGCAGTCCGGATCTTTCGAAGTGAGATTCCCTGACCTGAATAAGACTTACTTCCAAGCAAGCGCGCCTGTGTCTGTAGCTCTTAAACGCTGCCTCGTCTCTGGCTTGCTAACCCATCCTAGAAACACAGACCCGAGAGTAAGTCCCATTTCATTCAATGGGGTTTACGTCTGAGTAGGCAAAGATGGCATTGCTTTATAACCCAGATAAGGAGAAAGCCTCTTCGCAGCCTTTGATTCTTAGCACGTGCCATGTAAACGCTGTTTTAATCTGTAATAGCTGCCCAGCTTTCTGCCGGTCACAAACGTATCTTGGAACTTGCATCGGCTCGTAGGCACAGAAATGGCAGAATTTCCGGCCCCTCTGGCACAGCTCTGATCAGGTGCAAGAAAGAGCTCTTACAATAGCAGGTAATGTGTATTAAATGCGCACCTAAGCATGCTTTCACGCTTCTCAACAAGCTTCTTTCTTTGCATCTATTCAAACAGATGCAACGGAGAGGGGATGGGAGGTCTAACAGACACAAGCCTCGGAATCTCGACTCAGAGGGGAGCCCTGCTGTTTACCAGGCTTCCTCTATGTTCAGCCTGTATGGGATGGCAGCCTTAATCTTGGTTGAGCGGATCAAATACAGATGCATAAGGAAAGTCCCGCTGGTTTTGAATAAACATGGTAAAGGCTGTGCTGGGAGCCTGTGTAACTTCACCTAAAATTGGGCTGCATCTGGACAAGGAACCTAGGTGCAATCACCCTGTTTAATCCACTTAATTTTATGCTGGGGGTTTCCAGATGTTAGCTTTTCCTAATTTTAACGTGTTCCAATTGCTTTTAAAAACCTTTTCTCTTATTGCAGATACTCCATTAAGAAAAGAACGACGGAAAAGCTACTCAACACCTTCTGAGTTTTAGTGCCAGGAGAAGCTCCCTCCCAAAGTACTGCTGGCGGGTGGAAGGATGCATTAGCTCGCTTCAGCTCTGGCTTAAGTGCTGTGTGTGTGGATTCCCCTGACTTCTTTTTAAGTATAGCCAGCCTTCAACTTGCAACTGTCACAGGATTTCTCTCCACCCACCCCCTGTCACAGGGCCTGCTGTTTTCATGTAAGCAAGGAAAGGACTCTTCGGTTCACCTCAGAATCCGTGGCATTTTAATCAATGCTTCTGGCTGGGCAGACACGAATTTTACACATCAGCTCTCCCCCTCCTTCTCCTCCAACTAATTGATTTAAATGGCTTTATCCTTCCCACCCCCTCACATGATCTATTAGTTGGGAGAAATTTCCTTCTCAGTCCATGGTACATTGAGCACGGGGAGGAAGCGGAGGCCATGCAGCAGGCATGGCCCTGCGTGGATGCTTTGGTGTGCACTAGAATCCCCAACCCGGGGCCTCCCAGTTGTGCTGGTCTCCTGCCACCACCATCTCCTGCCACCTCATCCTGGCATGAGGTTGGCGGATACTGGCGTATACCAACAAATGCTCTATCGTCAGGAGATGGGGTGTTCGGGGAGGACCTACTGGGTGCCTTTCCTCTCTGTGAGGCTCAGCTGCATCGCAAGGCCAGTGTAAGAGAACCCTATGAATGGCCTGTGATCGTCACCCTAACACTAATCTGTATATGTAATGAACGCAGAGCGAATGCTTTTTAAAAGAAGCACAGGGGATAGGCAAGATCAAGAAAGTCTTGCGTCAAGGGGACGCCTCATTCAGCATAGCTGTCCCGCTTGAACTGTCCTTGGTACTGAAAGGCAACTCCCAAAATAAAGTTCAGCACCACGGAGAGCTCCTATAAAGCTGAAAAAGAGCGCTGCGCCGAGGCGCTTCGCGGGGAGAGGAGTCACAGCCCCCCGGGGAATAATTAATACATTATGAATTAACATATATAATATTAGTCTATGTAAACTGCACACTAGAAAAATGTTATGCACAATGCAAAATGAAGTCGGTGTTTGTTTGAGGGGAGCTGTTCTTTCCTAGGATGAATCACCGTTGCCAGAGTTGGCTGCATAGGAGAGAAACAAGATAGAAGCCTGTTCTAAGG
The DNA here is from genome assembly GCF_004798865.1 of Varanus komodoensis. Lineage (NCBI taxonomy): Eukaryota > Metazoa > Chordata > Lepidosauria > Squamata > Varanidae > Varanus > Varanus komodoensis. Next base: position 6,022,273 of record NW_025335606.1, read on the forward strand.
AGGTTGAAAGTATATTATGCGAAATGGTGAGAGGGACTGTGCCCACCTGGGTACTTTTGCACACCCTGAGGCTAAACATTGATTAAGGAGGCAATCTTGTGGGTGTTTAGGCAGGGGAAAAGCCCTGCACACCCCCTCATTCGCAGCTGGCAGGGGAAGCTGGGGGTTGCAGGCCCTTTTCTGTCTGACCATGCACAGGACTGTGCTGCAAAGCTGCAGTGTGATCTCCACGGACCAGGGAGTAGATCCTCCTGCTCTGAATAGGACTTACTTCTAAGGAAGCTTGTCCTATATTTGCACAGTTACGATTCCGCTTGTTCTGAAGCTGGAAAAGGTTCGTGTTGTGCAGCTTGGCCAGTGGGCTTGCAGGCCCGCTGCTATAAATGCCAACTCAAGGAAGGCTTGCTAAGTTCAGTGCAACTTGCTGGCAGGTAAGTGGCGGCCTAAATAGGCATTTCCCTTGCTCTGGGTGTAGGTCCCTTTCTATGCCAGCATAACATGCACAAGAGTTTCCTCACTTAGCTAATGCCCTAGTTTCAAAACCTGGTCTTGCTACTGAGCACAGAAGCATCTCAAGTGAAAGGGGCAGCAGATTCAATCACTGGCCTTTAATTAGAAGTCTATGGAAGAAATCAGTTAGCTGCATAGGCTCTGTCAGGTGCTGAGAAAACTGGAATTCTGTGCACATTTACATGGGAGTAAACGCCTTTTGACCCAGTGGAATTTATTTCCTAGTCGATACATCTAGGATTGCCTTGCCAATATTCAACAAAAAGAAAGCAAAGAGCATGAAGCTGGAATGACGACCTGCCAGCACTCCCTCCAATTTATTTTATTTATATCCTTGCTTTCCCTTGAAGAGCTCATGGGGTCGTTCAAGGTCTCTGCCTCATCTCTGTCTTCACAGCAATCCTATGAGGTAGGAAGGGTTGGGGGATAATGGCTGCTCCATGTTAGACAGTAAACCACATGGCTGTGCAGAGGGTTTGAACTCACAACTATCAGAATCAGCTCGCATGGCTCAAATCAGAGATGCTGGGAGTTGTAGTCTTAGAGCATCCAGAGAAATCCAGATCATAAAAGGCAGCTCGAACCCACAGATCACAACGGCTGTTCTGGTGTTCAGCTTACAGACAAGTGTACACACAACGGAACATGCTTTGGGTTGTTATTTGCTCTGTAGTCGAGTCTGGGCTTGAAAAACCCCATGCTGCACCTTCTGGTCTGCACTCATTACTTTGCAAACGCGAACGCCTGTTCGTAAACCACCCAGAGAGCCCTCTGGGCTATTGGGGTGGTATATAAATGAAACAAACAAACAAACAAGTACCTCTGGCTTCCATACTAACCGTCATTCAGATGGACTTGTATGAATTCTTCCCCTTAGAATTATGCCCCAAAAGTTAAGCTATCACCGGACTAACGAAAATTCAGTTGATGCTTTTCACACTGTCCTAGTTGGCCAAGCTTCATTGGTTTGCCTAAGAGAACAAACCGAAGTCCCACAGGCAGGGGTGGTGGATTATACTGGGCGTGCATCACATGGGAAGTCATCTTAGAAGAGGCATTTCATGCACTCTTTTATAGGATGGTTTCTCTGCAATGGCACTTGCCATATGAAGGTTTTGTAAGTGCTTGCATTTAAATTTCTTTTAAATGTTTTCAGTCCTCCACCCTGCTTTTCTATTATGGCCTCTCTGGCCAGGAAAGATCCTTATTTAATAAACCAAATTTTACCTGGAAGGTAAATTTAAACTCCCCCTCCACCCACAGCTAGTTAGATTTGCAATTCCAGTGCTATACATTATCAACCAATTAAATGATACTTAACTGATTGGCTCGAAGGTAGAGTATTAGTTAAATGTAATTATTTAAAAATATCAGCATAATACAAAAATATAATGATGAGTGCTTCTCCCAGCCCTTGAGACAGCTTTTAACTTCATCAACAGACACCTGTCACTCAGTGTTAGAAGGATGCCTTTCACTCTGCCCATTGCATTTGCTGTTCCTGTAAAATACCATTAATAAAATGGCCCCCATAAAGAACCAACTGTGTATGTCCTTAATTTGCAGCCAGAGTGATAAAAATGCACCCCATTTATTAAAATTGGCACCTTTCCATTAATTAAGGATCATGTTTTAAGCTGATCATGTTTTAAGTTGATCCTTTAAAGTTAAAGCTAACCAAAGGGGTGATCCTGTGTAAGGCAAAGGCAGAAAAGAAGTGTAGAACTCCCAGCTGCGGCATATTGGAAAGTAGAGGGCTCTTTCTGCCTAAAGTTTTGTAAACTTGTAAATTGTCCAGAAAGCTTCAGCTATGGGGCGGTACAGAAATGAAAATATTAATAATAATAAGATTGTGCTGTTCAGTTAGCAGATGGCTCCAGCTCCATGTCCTTGCTGGATTTGAAGCGCTGTCCTTGGACTGAATCAAGCATGGCACCCAGGAAAGTCTGCTCACACAGTTTTGATCCAAACTGATCCACTGATGAAGAACTTCTGTCTTTAGTACTGTTGCTTCCTGACTTGAAAAGAGGTGTAACTGCAGCCCACCTTGTGTCACTGTGTCTTTTGCATTGCTCTAAGAGCAGTACTGCTATTCCAGTATCTGTCCTATGGGAATGGAAGGTCTGTCCTCTGCCTCTGATGTCCTTCCCCCTAGACTGTTGAGAGCCAATGTGTGTACTGGAAGACAGAAATATAGGAAGCTGCTGTATACTGAGTTGTCGGGTCATCTAGGCCAGTATTGTCCATACGGACTGGCAGTAGCTTTCCAGGGTTTTTGCCAGCCCTATCTGGTCAGCCCAGGACCTTCTGCTTGCTATGATCCCTGCCAATATGTTCCATCTCATGGATTAGGCCAAGCCTGGGGAAGATGAACTTTCAACCAATGCTGAACTCAGGATAGCTAAGTTAGGCACACTCTCCAAACCTAATTCACTCCACAGAATGTTGCCAGGACAAAATGGAGGTAAGTTGGTCATGTAACCCAGCCAGAGCTCCCTACAGAATCAAGGTAGGACATTTACCATCTAAAGAAGAAAATGATAAGCAATTGACTGGTTATAGTTACAACTGTTAAAAAGTAAAGACATAGAGGACTTTCTGAACTGGGTTCCTCCAGCTGTGTTGCAGTATGATAGAATATACTGGCTCAGAATGATGGGTACTGCAGTCCAACATGTCTGGAAGGCATTGTGTAGAGATAGCGGCTTTACAGGTTTAAATACTTTTTTCTTTGCTACTCCTTTGTTCCTGAACTGAATAGGATATCAGTTTGGGAGCAAACCTCTCAAAATGAGACATGCTTAAAAGTAAGCATATCCTGATTTATTTTCAACAGCACAACTGGCTGGCTGGCTGGCTTCCATCCACCCATCCTGAGTTAGCTAGTTTTTACGTCTTGGGAAAGATTATGAGCTGGTTCACACAGGCATGTGAAGGAAGAGGGATCGGGTAGACCTAGAAAGTTTAACAAAAACAGAAAGGAGTATGAGAAATGAAATAAGGCTTCCCACGAGGGGGAAGAAAGACAGTTCCATGGGAAACCCACGAAGTCTTAGTGAAAACCTGAACGGACATTCAAAGGGAGGTTTATGAAGTCCAGCAGGCCTGAGGTAATAAATACATATTAGCAGAGGCTGGGATTTGTTGTGTAATTATTGCCTGAGAGTCTGCACTTCACTTTCCCCAGTACCATCTATTTAAAAAAGGTGCTTACCAGAAATGTATAGAGAACTTTGGGGATTTTACTACTTCTGGGAATTCTCCTTTGAATGGAAAGAAAGGCCAGGTGAAAATAACGCATCTACATAGCTTTCCCAGGGGATGGAATTGCCTGCCACCTCAAAAGCTCATCACCAAGAGAAAAACAACTTTACTGCCCAACTCAAAACACAATAATTTTGGTGGAAGCAAACAAACCACACTTTCAGCAGTTTCTGCAGATGCTGAGAAGTCTTTGCCCCAGGCAAACCTGGTGGTGGAAGTAAAAGTGGAGCCCAGTCGTTTCTGATCAGTCCAAGGTGTGTCCAGAGGGTTTCAGGGAAATTGGTGGTTATGTGTATAGAGAGAAAAGAGCAGGCATAACTGCCAGGAATGCAGCTCTGCAGAGGGAACTCTTGTTTCACCTCAGACAGTGCTGTTGAGTGGAGTTTGAATCTCCAGGCTGCCAGCACTGATCAAGACCCTGTTCACCCATGCATACTCATTGCTCGATCAACATCAAGTGGAGGCCTGCATGTCTGAATGGGCACCACAGGCCGAGAATTCATATTGCCCCTATTACCGTCCTCAACTGGAGGAATTGCGATGGAGCTCATCCATTCAACCAATGGCTACTTATTTGTGATAGGAATCCAGAAGCAGAGGGTGATGGCATCCTCTGCTCCCCAGACCAATATTCAAGGATCTCAAAACCACCCTTCAAAGGGAAAGGTGCACAGTAAACAACCTGGCAGAACCACTCCCTAATCTTTGCCATATTTATGGGATGCTTCTCTTCTCCATCCCCCATCAAAGGTTTCCCTAAAGGTCTTGCTGATGCTTCCAGGAGGCTATGAGTGAGGAGGCAGAAGGCCATCTGTTCCTCGTGGGCTCAACCTCTCTTTTTTACCACCACCATTTATCTAGAATGACAAAACCACCAAGATTTTAGTTCTTGAAAGTGTTACAAAGGAAAACCCTCTTTATCCTTATTTTGGCTACGTAGCTTCCATTTTTATGGGAAGCGGGTATTTTGTGTTTTGCTCTGAATATAGAACCTGGATGAAAATTCCATGCCAGTTGAAAGATGCCAGCTTGAAAGCTGATCCAAGATGATGCAACTGATTGTGTGTGGCCCTCAGCTAAATTTCCTGCACTCCAGGGCAATGTTTGTCCCTCTGAATGACGCAGGTTCATCCTTGCACTCTGGAGCACGCCCAGGGGGGCGGGATCATACTGTCTTCTGCTCTGTGTGTGCAGGAACGTGTGAGTGGGAGAGAAGAGAAGGAGTTGCATGCATGAAAAGAAACCTGCGGACCTCCCACAGTGCAGACTTTGGACTCTTTCTCTGCTTTCAGTCCATTCAGCCTATTCACCATCTGCTGGCCCTCCCAAAAAAGGTAAAATGGGGGGAATTATCCTGGCTCCTGGCCATGTTGGGGCAGTTCTTGGGCATCGGTAGGATGGCTGGCACCAGCTGGGGCTTGATCAAGTGTGGCAACAGCAGCACAGGAATTTCTTTGCCAGTCTTGTGGAGTACTTTGTGCACTTCTGGCGGCAACCCACAGTGGTGTCCTTTGTCCAGGTTTGGATGATGTTCAAACCACCATGGGTGAAAGGAACCTACTGCAGACTGCAGGTTCCCAGCGTGGCTTGTTGCGAGAGCAACCTGGCTTACATGGCTTACTGTCCATGGTGGTTTTGGGTTCTCTGATCCAGGTCATTGATTTTACCCACAAGTCAATGGTTCTTCATAGGAAACAGACGCTTTTTATATGTTTGTGCTTGTGTTTCTGTGAAATGTGGACCTAGTTCTCACTGAGGTGGCAATCCTGTGTCCCATCACTTTAGGCTCAACTGGGCTCATTCCTCTGAACAGTCCTCTACAGAAACAAACAAGTCCCTGCACAGAGAAGATTAGCATATCCGGGAGCATCTTCCTGGTATACTAGTGTTCTTTCTGGAAGGATTTCTGCTCTTGCTGGTCCAGGGTGGCATTGAATCAAATGAGGCTTACCTCCAGTAAGAAGTCGTTCAGCCCAGTTCAAGTGTAAGCAAGCACACAGGATTTAGTCTGGATTTTTTTTGCTTATAGTAAACACCAATCAATCAAACAAACAAAGATGTGTTTGGGTGAGATGGACGCATTTCAGTGGGGCAGAGCAGGCTAAGAACTGAACCCATGCCAAGTTCTAGTCGGCTGCATCACCATAGGCCCAATAACTTCCCAGTGGCCTCTGCACCCACATTCAGCAACAAGATATCAAATAAGGAGGAAAAATCTAGTGTTGGACGTGTGTGAATAAGCACATTGATTTCTGAGATAGAATTATTCAGGTAGGATTTTAGCATTAGAAATAAAGGAAGCCAATCCATGGGGATTCTTTCAGGAAAATTAGGTATGTTCGGCTCACATTCACCTTGCTGGGACAGCTCAGTTCTAACCTGTGAGTCACAGTGACTGGGAAATCAGCCAAGAGAGCTGGACCTACCAAAGACTGTCTTAAGGGACTGGCATGCAGTTCATTCTCATAGGTAGCTACTGCGTTGATTTGACTTGAGCCCTGCCTTTCTACCAAAAATGGGACCCAATGTAGCTTACAATTACTAACAAAGTGAATAAAAACAATAAAAGTAATACATGCCTACAACAAGGACAGAGTAAAACCCAGAACCACTTATGCACTTCTTTCTTTAAGAAGCAAATGAAGTTTGCCTTTGTTTGCTTCTTAAACACCAGCTGGCCCTTCTGCTGGTAAGCAAGGACCACTGCTTAAAAAAGTGGTACTTGCTTAGCAGCAGGAGGGCCAGTTGGTGCTTAAGAAGCAAAGAAAGGCAAACTGAGGGAAGGAATCCAAATCCAGACTGACATTTGCACAAATGGACATAAATATTTTGGTTTTTTTTTTTTGCTTATGAAATATCCCTTTCACGATGCATCTTTGGAGGAATACTTTAGAATTGTTGCAGTGAGGATAAGACTGAGAGAATTATGTAAGCTGCCTTGAGTTCCACAGAAGCAAAAAAGGTGGGATACAAATATCATAAAATAAATAAATACATTTTGGAGGCAAAACTAAAAGTAAGTCCAACTGCAAATCAGTAGAACATACTGAATAAATCATAGGCTTTGGAACAAGACAGAGTTAAGAATACTTGGGTGGATGGGGCATAAGAGGAACCAGTCTCTGGGATGGTGGACTGCCTATCTGTCTCCATCCTTTCTCCCAGTACGGACTTCTAAAAAACAGGAGATGTTTGCTGCTATTTTTATGTTATTGCAGCAGCACTGCCAAATCTCAGATGACAGCTTTTGATCTCATCAAGACTTTTTCTGAGGTGATTCCCAGTTTCTGATTTTAATTACTGGGATCCCTGCTATCACTACCAAGAGTTGAGAGAGGATTCTCTTCACCATTACCAAGCATACTAATTGCAAAGTCAAGTTATCCAAGTGCCAGTCCTTAAGTAGCCAAAACTGCCAGTGGGGGGAGCTTAAGCAAGGTGGAGGACTACAAAGTTTTGCAGAATTACAACAGAATTGGGGGCGGGGGGGGGGGGGCTGCGGAGGAAAGAAATCCAAACAGGCCTAAGAAATTTGAGCATGCCCAGGGGGCAGCTGATTGTTGACCAGGGTCTGGGAGAGGGAATTAAATTCAGCAGCCCACCAGTGCCTTCCAGGGGTGATGGGCTACAATTCCCGGAATGCTGGCTATGAGGAATTTTGCAGCTGCAGCCGAACTCTTCTGGAGAGCCTCAGGTCAGGCAAAGTTGGAATGGAGTTGACTGCGAAAGGGCATGGCTGAGTAGGCTGGTGTCATGATAACATCTTGTTGCAGGTCACGTTTGCATAGATTTGTATTTCAGTTCTCAACTTTCCACAAAGAATTGGCCAAATCCTTGGGAACAGAGGTGGCTGCATTCCACTCTTAGAACAGGACAAAAATGCTAACACATTTATTTGTTCTTGATTTTCTAAATTATGATTTAATGAAACTAGCCATAGCTACCCATTTTACGATATTGCTTCCTGCGATATTTGCTAATAATTCTTAGTTAGTCCTGTTTGTTAGCTTGATTCTATGCATCTTCTGAATGCGCATTTAGGCTGGTGGGGCAGGGGGTGGCGGTGGCAGAAAGCTGACTTTTGCTTGGTGTGGAGGGTTCACCGATAAGGTGCGCCCCATCCCTCTCCTCGGCCTTCTTCCACAGAGGAAATGAACAAGCCAAAGAGTAGTGTCCATGGGATTTAAGTTGGTTACAGTTTACTCAAGCTTGATTCATGTTAATGGGTCTACTCTACGGAGGACAAACCTTGACTATGTTCCATAGGCTTGACCCAACTCCCTCCCTGGTGTGCCAGTTCCTTCCACACCAGGAGGTCCTCCCTTTTTCCCCTGAGGAAGTGCTAACTTTTTCTCCAGCTGCAGATTTCTTCTTCAGTCTAAGGTGGTGGGACTTGTTCCCAACCATCATTCAGAGGCTCAAGAACTGAGGGCAGTGAGAGCCAAGAGCCCCCTAATGAAGCTGCAGCGAGTGGTCCTGCATGGAGCCCAGTCCTGTAGGGTTTTACTTGGGCGCAAGCCTCACTTATTCAGTAGGGGCTTCTCGCATCCCAGGCAGGTGTGGGTGGCCTCCATTGCTTATCTTTCTTACGCCAAATGTATCAGGGCTGCTTCAGCCTCACAGTGCCCTTTCAAGGTAGCTTAGGCCAAGAGGTGGCAACTTGCTAGCATATGCTGAAGGAGTTTCATACCTGAAGATGATGTGAGCTGCCCCGAGGCTTCGGCGAATGGGGCGGCATAAAAATGTTTTAATAAATAAATAAAAAATAAATAAAAAGATCCAGGCTCTGTTGTTCACATGGTCATGAACTCAATTTTAGAACTGTATCTGTGCTAACAACGTCCGATTTTAATGCAAGAACTGCTGAATGGACTACATAGATGGAGTTCTGTATTGCCCCATTGGCTTACTTAGATACATGTCTAAACACAGCTATTTCACAACTCTTTATACATGAACTGTGTGTGTGTGAAAGCCAGTGTGATGCAGTGGTTGGAGCATTGGCCCAGGACTCAGAAGATAAGGGTTCTAGTCCCCACTCAGTCATGAAGCCCAGCAGGTGATTTTGGGCCAGTCACAAACCCTCAACCTAACCTACCTTACAGGGTTGTTGTACCAAACGTCTTCAGACATAATCCACTCAAAGCTAAGCTAACCATTGATTTCAGTGTTAAACGGTTGGCTGAAATTGTTTAAATTTTGTCTGTTTACCATTAAAACAATAGCTTTGGGGACTATTGTGAGGACGGTTTCCCTTCTTCCCCCGCTTTGAAAATGTGGGTTAGGAAATGCGCGCCTGCATACACTCACCCCCACAAAGAGCGAGAGAGACGTATAATTCCGATGGCCATTTGAATTTGAAAGGAAAAGCGAACTCCTTTGAAAAAAGAGAGGACCCATCTGGAAAAGCTGCCGGTTCAATTAGATCGCATCACTTCAGGGTGTCCCCCCCCCCGGCCCCCCCCCATCTCGTTCCTCCAGCGTCTAGTCTCCTGAATAACCTTCCAGGCAGGCAGGGAGGGGGAACACCCGGCAGGCGAGCTTCGGAGCTTCGAAAGAGGAGAGAAAGAGGGAGAGGGCAAGGGCGGCGGCGGCGGCGGGGGTGCGGAAAAACACGCCGCTGGAGGCGGAAAGCGCAACTACGGAGCCCCGTTTCCCAGTGCCTTTAAAACAAACAAAGAAAGAAAGGACAGAAAGAGAGCAAAAGCCGCCAAATTCACAGGCACCCGAGTTTGATCTCTACAAGGAAAAGGGGTTTCTTCCCCCACGCCGCCGTGGGAGAAAGGCGCAGACCGAAGGCGGTATGTTGGCGTTTGGGTTGACTTTACGCACGGGCTGGGCGGATGTTTGGCGCGGCAGGTCCTCCCACCCCCCAGCAATAACCCAAGGCATCCTTTACCTAAGGGCCCAACTCCTTTCTGCAAGACTAGTTAGTACGGAATAGACATCAGTGAAATAATGGGAACCCCAAAGACGCAGCTGGTGCGCTTCTTGGGACGGGCGCGTTGCGGTCTCCGAGGAGCTCAGCCTTCCCTCGCTCCAGCGGCGAGCACGTCTCTGGAGGAAGCATTTCTCTCCGGGTCTGGCTTTCCAGATCCCTGATTTTCCTCCTTGAGCGCAGTCCACAGAAACAGGAAGGGGGAGACCACCGAAAGAGGGGTTGGGGGTGGATGCGGGGGATGGAAAGAGCCACTGCGAAAAAGGAAGGTGTGGGTTGGCAGGTTTAACCCATTACAGGGACGGACCGAGGGTGTTCCCAGGCGCTTGTTGGTGTTTGAAGCGTTTGGGAGCAGTCCCGAAAGCACTGAAGAGAGACTGTGATGGGGGAAACAAAGCTAAGAAGAGAAACAACCCCACTCTTTGCCGATCCGCAAGTTGTGATTTTAAGTAAAGGGACTTAAAAAAGGGGTGGGGGGGGGTGGCGATACATCCACTCTGGAATTCAGCCTGGAGGTGGCTCTCCATGGTGCTGAAACTGTTTTTAAGTGTGTTTCCTTGGAAGAAAATCGCGCTGGATTCCAGGATATACACGAAGTAGTCCTAAATCCAATCTTTTCCAGGGTGGCAGGCTTTGGACCTCTGCTTCAGGAGATGTCCAACCCGACGGGCGCTTGACTTGCCAGTCCTGTCCGTGAAGCTCAGTGGAGTGGGATTTCCTTCCGTTCTGGACAGAAAAGGGACCCTTCAGCTTTGAGATTGTTTACTTCGAATTCATGAACCACACGCCCTTCTTTTCAACGGGAGCTACTTCTTACCAAAGCTGAAATCTTACATACTCACTGAACTGGGAGAACACATAGAAAGCAATGGGACTTCCCTTAGAGAAGACAAGCATAGGATTGCTCTGAGACGAGTTCAGGATTGCACCCTAACGGCCCAGTCCTGTGTGTGGTTAAACAGGAAAAAGGTCTTGCAGTCCCCAGCATGCTCCAACCACATCGCGAGACGGAGCATGCTGGGAATTGTAGGACCTTTTTCGGTCTAGACACTCACAGGATTGCACTCTTAGGAGGAGGATCCAGCGATCCAGAAGTCTGCCATTTTTTTCCTGTTCTGCACCAAGGTATTAGGGATTTAACTTCCCTTGGAATAACTTCGTGTAGAGCCAAGGGAATAACGACCAACTTCTGGAAGCCGTATCCTCTTCCTTTAAGAAGTACTTCCCTGAAGGCCTATTGATTAGATCCCAAGCAGAGGTTTGCGGAGGTCAAGGTACAACCACCCCATCCCCTGGCGCCATCTGGAAAGTCCAACTGCAGCAGGCTGGCTGAAGTCCACCTGCCTTTAAGTCCTGGAATCCACTGACACGACGACTTGGCATCCCAGCTCATCTGGAGGGAGCTTAAGGATGCCGTGCACCTTCCTCTGAGCACGTATGCCTGGGATCGGACAAGCTGAGAGGGATTTGTCTCAGTAACCCTCTAAACCTGCAGCTTTCCCCATCTAAATGCCTTGGCAAAACTCGCACACAGTGATAATAAGGCAGCATCTATCTTTCCTGATGACCACCTACTGGTTTATGGTTGCTTTGTTCCAACTATTACAATCAAGAGAATTCTTTATTTACTGTTAACATTCACTTAAAGCGAGATGTTAATGATGCTTTGGAATTCACCGAACAGAGTTTTCTAACCACCCCCTCGCCCGTCTGTCTCTCTTCCTCCTTTCTCCGTACTGGATTTGTGGAGAACTTCACGTGGAGAGAGATTTGCACTTGGAAGACAGAGGTGGTACTGATTCCTGAGTGCGACATTGAGAAACACTGGGATTCTTCTTGCAAAGTCCACCTGCCACTGGGGGTTATTTTTAAAAGAGTGAAAATAGACCCAGGTAGAAGAGAAAACAGTATCTTGTCTATAACCTGCCCTCCCTCCCTTCGATTGTTTGTCCACCCATCTTTCTTCCTCTTTTTCCCCTCCACTGTTGAGGTTCAGGCTAAGCTCTGCCCAGAGTTGAAAACACTTAAGACTTCTGTCCTAGGTACACTTACCTGGATGTAAGCGCCTTTGAAGTCAGTGGGATTTACTCTGAGTAGACCTGACAAGATTGTGCTGTAAGAGTGCCTATGATTTCACTGTGTGAGAACTTGCTGCTTAACCGTGCCTGGATTATGCACTTGAGTTAGAAGCTTCTTGTGGTCAGGGAACTGCAGTCTAGTTCGTTCGTATTCTCTCTCTCTCTCTCTCTCTCTCTCTCTCTCTCTCTCTCTCTCTCTCTCTCTCTGTGTGTGTGTGTGTGTGTGTGTGTGTGTGTGTGTGTGCCATAGAGGTTGCTACCTTATTATGCAATGGAAACTTTAAGTAGTAGGCTTCTGAAAGTCTTTTGCTTCCGATGTGTTGGAGTAGTAAACAAGCAAACCATAAACAAAAGTATGTAGTTAAGAACAGTGGTAGCTGAATATCTTTTACAGGCATCTTTCTAGAGGTTTTGGAAATTCTTCAAAAAACTGCTAAAAGCCTTATCTATCACAGCCCCCTTCCTTGTTGCATTTGTAAGTTCTTCGGGGCGGAGACACGCCTGTTTTTACTTTTTGGCTCCCTGCATCATGTGCAAAGATCACCATGCGCATGGATGGTATTATAATCAAGATTAAAGGTATGTCTTGGCAAACCTATAGGGCAAATAGGAACACCCAGGGGAGTGTAATCGGCTGCGCTGGGGGAGGGGTAAGTCTGGGAGAATTACAATGTATTTCAGCCTAATAGCTCTTTGTATAACCCTACCCTAATGGGATTTGCTCGGCTTTCCTGAGCAAATCCTGCTTTTACCTGCTTCGGAAGAGCGCCCCAGCCCCCACCCCCGGTTTTTAACCTTGCCTTACCGTTTAGATAAAGATTGCTCTGGTCCCTGCTTGTAAGCAAAGGGGAACCCTGGGCTTTGAAACAATTCACAAACTTAAATGTGGCTCCTGAGGTATCTCTTTGATCGCAGGAGACCCATTCATTATTGATAAAAAATTTGCACTAACTTCCTGCTTTAGAGAGAGTGCTTCTCCTCGCTTGCCTGTTTGCTGTCCTTCCTTCCTTCCTTCGGAATAACTGATTAGGGCTTGTAGCCAAGGTTAATCCTACATAAAATAGATACGTTGCAATGAATGGGACTAACTTGAGTCCCAATCATTTCAATAGGCTTACTTTAAGTAGGAGCAGCATCGGCTACAACCACAGCCCATTCTGCCTGTGGAACAAAAGCAAAGCTACCCAAGCCCGGCTCATTTCCTCCGGGACACAAACTACTCTTTACACACCGTTGATCTACAACTAACTTTTACAGAGCATTTGGAGTCCAGGTCCCACAATCAAATTAGACTCTGGCCCATAAGGTCTGTCTGTGAGCCATGCCACAAAAACTTTTCATATAGTACAGCCAAGTAGAGTTTGCATGAGATTTACTTGAAAGAATTTTAATCAGGGATGGAGCTGTCTCCTAATTTTGCTCCCTTCCCTATTTTTTATTTATAAATAGACAGTTTATTATTTTGCCTTGAAAAGGCCTGCAAACCAGCTGTGCTTCCGCCCCTCCAGATTTTTTTGGTCATTTTGGACTGGCTTAAAGCACCCACTGGATTGATTTTAAGATTTCCTTTATTTTACAAGTTAACTTAGCAGTTAGTGTATTTTCAGTAATGCTTACCCCCAGGGAAAATTTCACCTTTGAGGTGGATCAGGCTGCCCGCTTTTCCTGCTGCATTTTGCAAACTTTGATTCCAACATGTTTTTGTGTGTAATTGCTAACATATTTTAGTAGTCCCTATTTTTAGTTTAAAAAAAAGAAAAGAAAGGTTCCAAGTAGTTGCAGGAGTGGAGTAACTCCAACTCAATTCAGTGGGATTTATTTCTGAGTAAACCTGTTGTAAAAATCACAGATTGTAAAAGGGGGTTGTGAGTAGCAGGCGGGTGAAGGGCATCCCCCCACCCTCCTCCCCGATGTGTTCAGATACACTTCTGTGGAAACAAATGCGAATGTTTTAAGTTAAACCTAAGTGGTTTGTGGATCAGGCTGTTAACTGGGGGCTTTAAATCTTTGGGGTAGGTAATTAACCTCCCCTAATCAGAAGCCACATCAACTTCATCACAAGCAGTTCATGGGGGTTGGGGGGGGGGTAACCAGGAAAGAAGATGACACATTTACACAGCAATCTATTCAAGTCTACTCAGAGTGAGCGTCGTTGAATTCTATGGAGCTTACACCTAGGTAAATGAGTAAAGGAACTATTATGTTTAAAATCGTATTTTGATGCCAAAGATCAGAACTAGAGATTATATTCTGTGCATTTGGGAGTAAACCTTGACCAGTTGTTTAGATCTGATTGTACTTTTAGGCTGTTGTTCCCAATCCCCTTTCACAGTTAAGAAGGAACAACACACTGCCGAAGTGTCGTGTCTCCACACGCATTCTGTTGAAAGTATCCCTACTGCTTAATTTCGGGCTCTATCCAAGTACATTTTGGATCATAGCCTTAAAGATGCCTATTTTCAGAGTGCATTTCCACTCTGCTTGCAGCAAATTCTGCCCATCTCTGTTTGCAGCAAATTCTCTTGCCTGCAGGCATTTCCTCTGCGCATATTACGAATGGAACCTATCGCCAAGCAGCAACTCGCAGCCTTAACTGGCTGCAAACCTCTCACACTTACTTGTGAGTAAGCCACATGGAACTCACTTTTGCGTAAATGTGCATTGGATACAACATGGAAATGAATTGCATCTGGGTGGAAAACAGGCAGGGGGCAGAGACTAAAACACAGGATTTTCCCCAGATCGATCCCACACCCTTGCTATAATTTCCAGTTTTTTGGAACTAGAGCAAGTCATTTTTAGGCCAAAAGTAGTCCCGGGACCCCCAACGGTTCAAGCTTCTGGTCCATGGGGAAGCCCGGATCCTGCAGGTAACCGAAGCATTTGCTTCTGAAGATTAAAACTGGGAATCTTTTTTAGCATCGCCTCCAGCCACGTCATGGGCCTATATCTCAAAAGGACGATCATTTTGCCTGCCTTTCTGCATTGTGATGGATAAGTTTCTCTCGCTTTTGACCTCTTTCCACTTGCTGATCAGGCGACTTTTTGACAGCAGGATTATAAGTATACATCCAGGTTTTCTTCTTCAAGACACACCCGTTCAGGCTATTTTCAAATCCAGATTCCTAAAGCTCCACGAAATGGAACTGCATCTTGAATAAGCAGGTTGGAAAGTATCGTTATAAAAAAGAATTTTCCAGGGAGGAACCTACAACTCGGAATGTACAAGTTCTCCATTTTTAGAAAAAAAAACCAATTGTGGTTATTGTTATTGTTGGAGATGCTGCTAGCTATGGGTGGATCTCCATGCAGAAATAACCAAGGACCAATAACTGAAATTTCTAACTTATAACAAGAGACTTTCCCCCTGTTATTTTTCTCCTTATTTTCCCTGGGGGGACACAGAATAAGTTACAGGACTGCTATCTTGGGAGCAAGCACAATTGAATTTGATGTGATTTACTTCTGAGCAGACATGTATAGAATTGTGCTGACATTTCTTTAAGAAGTACTCCCTCTGCAGAATAATGAGCATATGGGTTTAATGATGGGTTAAACGAAAGAGTTCCGATTCATGCCCACTTTAGGGGGGTCCCGCTTACAGTGGGACTAGAGAAGAACAAATAAATTACTTCCTTCCAGCTGGGTTGCGGATCCCAGTTGTGTCAGAGATTGTGCCAAATAGCTGTGAGCTCTACTGGAGATGCATAGATGCCTTCCAGTTTTGATGGGTTGAGGAGCCGAAGGTCACACCTCCGTGCAGAGAAAAGCGGGTTTAAGGAATTGTGGTCGTCACTGGACCAGACTGAGAAATAACCCACATCCAAACTTTGGGCCTTTGCGACTTGGGGAGAATCGCAGAGCGCTTAGAGCAAAGACTGCGATGGTGCTGAAAGGACAGCTCCCCGTTCCCCCTTCTTCCGTACTTTAGAGCTATTGACTATCAGAATAAAATAAAGTTAAGGATTGCAGGATTGCCGTGGTGGAGATGAGATGGGGAGCAGCATTTCTCTGCAGAAGTGGAGAACTCCTGTCGGAGCGGGTGGGGGGAAGACTTAACCTGCTTCCTTTGCTGAGCCGAAACTGGTGCGGGAAACACCACCTTTGCCCAGCGCTGGCCTCTTTGAAGGATTTTAGTCTGTGGTAGGAAGGACCACACTCAGCTACCTCGGGGGCTCAGTATTAGCGGTTCACCAATGCCGATGAGTCAAGGATGGAAAGACAAAAAGACAGCGCCAGAGGCAAACCAGATGCCAGCAAAGCGATCGAGACCCTTCTAACGCCATTGCAAAGAAAACTCTGATCCCAGATAATTTCTGCTTCCCTCCGTCTCCCATGCAGGCCTTCTCTAGCAGTCCCCAAACGGATTCACCCGCTCACAGTACCCACTTTTATTTCATTTTTTAATTAAACACACACACACAAACGACCCCCATTTTGCAGGAACGAAGTTCAAATTTTTAACAGGGGGTGGGGGCGGAAGGACGCATTAGCGTCGAATAAACACCACAAAAGCGTTTTTATTGTCAAGTGACATTAGAGTCCTGTAATCAAAGATTAATTGTCTTAATCAAATAGATCCACCCTCAGCAAATTAAGACGTCGCCAGCAACAAATTATAGGACAATTATAATATCGTGGAGTTGGCCGGGCGATTGGTTGGCGAGTTGTGTGTGAGGTGGGGGCCGGGGGGGACGGAGAGAGAGACAGAAACAGAGAGAAAACAATAGGAACCGCGAAACAGAAAAGAAAGGAAAGAGCAAGACCCGCGAAGTGCGGCGCTCGCAAAAGCGACGTCGCCCAGACGAGCACCCAAGACGGGCAGGGGCGCCCCTGCACGCGCCTCGCCCCCGCAGCCCGGCCCCTCCTGGAAGCCGGGGCCCGCTTGGCCGCGGGAGGAGCCGGTGCCGCGCTGCCCCGCGCCAGGCGGTTGCTCGAGGGGGCGCCCGGCGGGGCGGACCGGGCCGGCCCGGCTCGGCTCGGCTCCCCGGCGCGACGGCGACCCTACCTGGCTCAGCGCCGCGGGCTCGGCTCTCCGCCGCCGGGCTCGGAGGCGCCCCTGGGCGCGCGGGCCATCTGCGCGGCGCGGCGCCGGCGCCTGGCTCGACGGAGCTGCCCTGGCCGCGGCCGCGGCCGGCCGGGAACGTGGCGCGGCTCTCGCCCTCCCTCTGCTGGCCTGGAGGCGGCGGGGGCGGCCAGGACGCGGCGCTCTGCTGGGCGGGCGGGCGGGCGGGACGCCGCAGCCGCCTCCTCGAGGGCTCCGCCGCGACTGGAGCCAGCCAGCCAGCCAGCCAGCCAGCCACGCGACTCCCCGCCCTCCCTGCCTGCCTGCCTCCCTCCCTCCCGCCCGCCCGCCTGACGCGGCAGGCAGGCGGGCAAGCAGGCGGGCGGGCGAGGGGCGGCCGGCCCTGCCAGCGAGTGCCCCCACCAGCCCGCCCCCCGAGCCCCTCCGCGCGGGGGACCCGCGCCGGAGCCGCCCCGACGTGGGCCACGCTCGGCGCCGGCGGAGAGATGCCGCCACCGGCCCGCTTCCCAGGGCGCAGCGCTCACCGCGCCCTCGAGCGGGGGCCGCGAAGGCCGGCCGAGCTGCCTTCTGCCCCGGGGACCGGCGGCCCCGACGCCAAGGAGGGCGGCTGCCCAGCCCGTGGCCCGGAGCGCACGGGGCCGGGGCTGCCTCGCTCAGCATCCCTATCTTTTCCCGTTTCTTTCTAACAAGCCCACATTAAAGCGGTTTCGAATTTTGTTTTAGAAGGCTGCAAAGCAGATGCGCTGCCCCCCACTTTGTTCTCGCCCCCTCACTTTTTGGCTAGCCCTGAGCCTGTTTAAGTGGCCTTTAAAGGACTGCAGCCTTAACCAGTCTGAGAGCAAGCCAGCAGCTTCGTCTTGTCTTCCCCCCTCCAAGCCCCTTTCCCGGCCTTCACTCTGTTTCCAGGGTTTGCCTTTTCTCCACCCCCCCCCCCCCGCCCTTCCCTTTAGGAGCCTAAAATCTTCCACTTCCTTTCAAGGCAGCCTCCAGCTCTTTCTAGAACCCAGTGAAACGCACAGTTAACTTAAGGCCAATTGGCAGAAACCTAAGAAACTCGGTGCAGGCATTACATCCTGCATTTATGATTATACCCACTGAATGTAATGGGACCTTATTCAGGGGAGATATGCATAGGAATGGTCCATACATCCTTTCCCCCTGGAGGGGTGAACCCCATGAAAACCATTCTCCGAGCAGGTGAACAGAGGCTGCTCAAAATTGTCCTCAGATCCCCATATCACAGCCTGCCAGTTAAGCTAAGGCACTTTTTATGACTATTCAGTTCCTTTGATAGGTCTCCATCACTCTTTACCTGGGATCCTAAGTTAGGACAGAAATCCCTGGGCTGCACTCGCTGTAGCAAAATGCTTGCAGTCCGCAGCTCTGTTTGCACTTACTAAATGTAAGCCGTAAATGCTCTTTAAAACAAATGATGGCTCTTTGCTGGTAGTTGTTCAGATCCTCAACCAATCAGGCTCTGGAAAGGCAGTGCAGGAAAGTGGTTAGAGTTTTGAACAAGTAAAATGGAGATCCGGGTTCAAAGCTCCATGCAGCCCTGAAGCACAGACGAACCGATCTCCACCTATCCTACCTCACAAGGTTCTTAGGAAGATAAAGTAGTATGGAACCTAAAATCACGGAGCTCCTTGGAAGGAGGACAGGATCTAATTGTAATTAATAAATGGATCATAAATTAAAGCAAATATGTTTAGTTTCTTCAGTTACTTACCTTGGAAGATTCTATCTTTTATTCTAATTTAAGGTGTAACCCTTGACTAATTTAGACGGGGTGGGGTGGGGTGGGGTGGGGTGGGGGTGGGGGTGGGGGGGACAACACCCAGATTATCTGGAAAGGGCAGGTTGGAACGCTTGGCCGTTTTCCCCATCTAAACTTGCATAGGATTGCACCTTTAGGTAGCAAAAAATATCGACCACATCCTAGTTCCACATATTCAACCTCACTTTTGGAATTGACAAAATATTCACAGGATGTGGGCCTCATAGGATGCTCACCCTTAAAGGGCCTGTATTATGAACAGGGTTTTAAAATGGTTAATTACTCTGGATTAAATAGCCTTCAGTCTATAATCTCAGTCTTTTCCTGTTTCCACACCTTTCAGTCTTTGTGATTGTTTCCCCCAAAATTATACATATTCTGCACGTGCAATATATGGATTCAGCCCTTTTTGATGGTGCTCCCGGACTCCACAGTCCTCAATCCATGCCTGGAGACACGGCAGTTGTTTCATCCCCTCCCCTGTATTTTTCATCCAAATAATTGATTTATTTAGCTTTTTTCTCTGTATGGAAAATCCTGTTTCCATACGGAATTTGCCATTTTCAAAGGAGGGAAACAAACAAACAAACCCAAACCAAAAACTTAAACAAAAACAGGAGGCTGTTTGAAAACAAAAACTGAACGAAATAGCGGGGGAAACACAAAACACCAACCCTCATAGCCCTAATGAGTTCAATTACAATGTGGTAAACACATTGCCTCTACGCTTTAATTAAGCCTGCTGTCCAATTTTAACTCATTAGTAATTCATTAAGAGAACAGCCCTTAGCTGGCTGGAAGGGGAGGAGGTGCAGAATGGGGAGGTTACATTAACCACAGACCCTGGGGAGCTCCAAGAACCACCACAAGATGAGAGAGTTTAGCAGAGGCGAATACCGGACACAAGCCAGGTAAGCAGGAGAGCTCGTCATCCAGCCGGTGACGTCGCTCCCCAGGACTAAAGCCACGTTCTTACTCCTACTCCCAGGAAGGCTTGCGTGGATGTGCTGGAAAGTCAGTGCTACATCTATTACACTCAAGCTCATGCATATGTTTTATTAATAATAGTGTTAATACTATTGTCGACACATCTACATGGAAAGTCTGCACGAGTTGTGTCTCTGCTTTCCGCCTGCTCTGCAAAGTAATCTGGGAGAAGAGACTGAACATTTTTGCCATTTGAACTTACATTGCTGCAATTCCCTCTCTTGCATGCAATTATTAATCACACAGGACAGAGGAGCACGAGAAAAGCCCCGTGAGTCAGACCCAAGGTCCATCCAGTTCAGCTCTCCATACACACGGGGGCAAAGCAGCAGGATGGGTACAAGACCTCCACCTGCCCAGCTCCTCAGCAATCGGTACATGCAGACGCGAGACCTCTGGTGAGGGAGGCAGCCCATAGCCAGCAAGGCTAGTAGCCACGGATAGCCCCCTCCCTCATGAACCCATCCATCCCTTTATGAAGCCACCCAGATGGGTAGTCATCACCACTTCCCATGGCAGCAAATTCTACAGTTTGATGACACACAGTGTGAAGAAGTACTTCCCTTTACATGTCTTAAGCCTCCCACCAATTGACTCAGGTTCCAGTATTATAGGAGAGGGGGAAAAATGTCTTGCTTTCCACTTTCGCCACATCATGCATTATTTTAAACTTCTCCATCTAGTCTTCATGCAACATTTTTCTAAGCTAAGAGGTCCCAGTTGTTGTAGCCATTCCTCATGGGGTGCTGCTCTAGCCACCTGACCATTTTTGTTGGGCTTCCCTGTACTTTTTCCAAATCAATAATGCCCCTTTTCAGGTAAGGGAACCAGAACAGCTGCACCAAAAAATTGTATACGCGAAGTAGGATTTTGGTAGTTCTATTTTCTATTCTGTTCCTAATTATGCATAGCGTGGAGTTTGCTTTCTTCACAGCAGCTGAGCATCGGGCCAACATTTCATCAAGTTGCCCACTTCCACCCCAAGAGTTCTTTCTTGCTCAGTCAGTGCCAGTTCAGATCCCATCAATGTGTATGTGAAACAGGGATGTTTTGCCCCACCGTGCATTAATTCCCACTTGCTCATGTTGGACTACATTCACCATTTTGAGGCCCATTCTCACAGCTTGGAGAGATCCCTTTTGAGCTCCTTATGACTTTTGGTTTAAATCATCCCAAAAAGTTTCATGTCATCAGCAAATGCGGCCAATTCACTACCTATTCCTAATTCCAGATCATTTATGAATAGGTTGAAAAGCATTGATCCTGATATAGAATGCTGCGGGATTCCACTGGTGACCTCTCCCTGTTGGGGGAGCTGGCATTTATTTCCACCCTCTGTCTTCTGTTCTTTCATCAGCTAGTGAGCCATAAGAGGATTTCCCTTGTCAAAAGCCTTTTGAAAGTCATTTTCAAAAATAAAGAAATAAGCCCTTTGAAAGTCCAAGTAAACAATGTCTACTGGATTGCCTCTAACTACATGCTTCTTGGCACTCCCCAATTGGTTAGCAAGACAAGGCTTCCCCTTGTAGAAGCCATGCTGCAAGCAGTGGGGCTTGTCCCTCTCTGTGCTTACCAATTCTATCCTTAATGATGCTTTCAAGCAGTTTACCCAGAACATTCTCCAATCCTCTGGTACAAGGGCTCATTTTAGGGACATGTTGAATATTTTGGAAAGAAAGTCAGCAGTCTATGTTTGAGTATGCCAATAACTCTAGAATGGATACCAACTTCAGTGGATGCTGTTCTGAGTTTAAGTTTGTCAGTAAGTTGAGCATTTCGACTTCTGGTTGACTGCTTCCTCAGCCACTTTCTTTCTTTTGATATATTAAAGAATTCTTTATTGTTGGCCTTGATATTGTTGACAATGTGCTCCTCAAACTGTTTTTTTGCTTCT
Organism: Varanus komodoensis; assembly: GCF_004798865.1. Taxonomy (NCBI): domain Eukaryota; kingdom Metazoa; phylum Chordata; class Lepidosauria; order Squamata; family Varanidae; genus Varanus; species Varanus komodoensis. The sequence continues at coordinate 6,043,747 of NW_025335606.1, forward strand.
TTGATTGTCTGCTTGTATCTCCTTTATGCAAGCTTGTGGCCCCATCTGTTCTTTTCATTTGGGCAATACTTCCAATTTTTGAAGGAACCTTTCCTTTTTCAAAAAAACTTCCTTGACTCTATGCATTAACCGCGCTGATAATTTCCTAAAGACTTCACGCTACATTTCCTTACTTGTGTACCATTCAGAGAGTGTTTTTGGTCAAAGGGTGGTATAGAAATTAATCAATTAATTATGATGTGTGCCTCTATTACAGTGTTTTTATGCAATCGCCAAGAGCGTTAAAGCAGAGTAAACTCCTTGATCCCCCCTTCAGCTTCTTCTTTCTTGGTTCCCACATTTTTGAGAAGTTTCCTCTTTTGATGTTAAATGCGCTGTGTTCAAACTCTTCGGCAGTCTTCCATCTAACTGTATCTTAAATATGATACCAGCATGGTCATTGTTACTTAATGGTTCAACAACATTTGTATCCTGTACTATGTCCTGAGCAACCCTACCTAGAAGTTAATTCTCTCCTCTGGTGGGTCCATGACCAGCTGCTCTAGGGCACAGTCATTTAGGACATTAAGAAATTTAACCTCTCTGTCAAAACAGGAACATGCATTCATCCAGTCAAAGTGTGGGGTTTTGATGTCTTGATTGCTATAGCACTGCCTTTCTCTGTGATCATAGAGGAACTGTCACCCTGGAGCTGGGACTTGGCTAGTTGGTCCTTGGTGGCCCTGCCATCCAGCCTCTCTACCTCTCTTTGCTTCTCCAGGTCAGCAACCCTGGCTTCAAGGGAATGAATATGTTTCCCTGGAGAAACAGCTCTTTCCCTGCATCCTCTTTTATATATGACTATTCCAGCATTTCCCATGTTGGTTCTCTTCCCATGATTTGGGTGACATTTATGCATGTATGTATTTATTTATAGCTTTTTGATCCTGTCCTATTACAAAAAGTCTTGCTACGGTCATACAATTAAAAACAAACAAACCGGCATTCCTTACCATTGGCTATGCTGATTGGAGCCAATGGGGGTTGTAGTCCAAAGCATCTGCACGGAAGCAGGTTGAGCTATTCTAGAGAGAGCTCTTTGTGGAGAAATGAGGCATTTGAGCCTCTAGTGTATATTTATAAATTATTTCTTAATCTTTACATATAGCCTTACCTACTAAAAAGCAATCAGAGTGGTGTAGAACAATTTTAAACAAAGAAAGCTTAATCCACTAAAAGCAGTAAAACGGTACATTTGGAAAGGTTAAATTGAAAAGATGTGCCTATAACCCTTTTAAAAGGCCAAAAAAGAGATGCCCTTAGCACTGCAGTAATTCTTCACCGTTTTCAAGGTGTCTTGTCTTTCTGGAAGCAAAGAATTGGCAGGTATTTTGGAGATCATCTAATCCAGTTTCTTGCTTGGTTCAGGCTCAGTAATTGTGCCAAGAGCCCAGTATGGCAGACCAGAACTGCTTTCATATTCTAGAGGGGAGAGTGGCTGAAGAATTGTTGCATGCATTTAATCTCAGAACGAGCACATGGTGAAAATAACGTTTGCGCCACTCTTGCCATTTTCACTGGAGGTCAGACATTCTGGAAGAGTGTGTAGTCCACTCCTCCCTTCTTCACACAGTATATACGTAGTTAAACTATGGAATGTGCCGCCATGTGGGGTGGTAATGGCCACCCATCCGGTTGGCTTCAAAAAGGGGTTGGACAGATTCCTGGGGGAGGAGGCTACTAGCCTTGCTGGCGATGGGCTACCTCCTTCCCCAGAGGTGGCTTGCCTGCATACCCCAGTGGCTGAGGTTCCTGGGCAGGTGAGAGCCTCACACCCATCCTGTGTGAAGGACCCTGTGGGCAGCTGGTTTGCCACTCTGTGTATGGAGTGCTGGACCGATGGACCTTTCATCTGACAAGCAGGGCTTTTCTTGTGCTCTCATGTGGGCTGTGGCTCAGTGGCAGAGGTCCACCTTCACGCAGGAGGTCCTAGGTTGAACCTCCTGCATCTCCAGGTGGAGAATCTGGAGAAGTCCCTGCTGGAAATCCCAGGCAGCCACTGCCAGAGCTGAAGTAGGTGGGCCAGGCACCGGACTCTGCATAAAGTTGCTTCAGGTATTGCTGAAGTACTGCCCGACACAGCGTGACTTTCAGGGCATGGAGGTTACTGCTACTGATAGAATGTAGATGTCACACTTTTGTGTGGATGAGATCTGCCAATAGCCATCAGTTCAATGTAGGGCTGGAGAACATGTGATTCTGTGGATGTCTCTGGACTACAGCTCCTAGCATCTCTCACCACTGCCTATGCTGCTCAGAGCTGATGTGAGTTGTAGTCCAGTGACACCTGGAAGAACACATGTCCCACATCCTCGCCTCTAACTACATGAAGTCTGCTCCTTCCTGCGGTGGAGGAAATGAGAGAAGACTTCACAATGCATCATCTGCTTTGCAACGTCTTAGGAGACCAGGCTGGGATGATTCAGAGACGGCAGCACAGGGCTGGAGACCAGAGGCAGTATGGGCGAGTCTTCAGCTCCTGTCTTAGGTTGGTGTGGATGGAGGACCTGGCAGGCTTTTGGAATTCACAGGCTAGGTGGAGGATGCTCAGGCAAGTTTGAGATGGGCTCTGCCTTCTACCGCAGCACTTTCCCATTGATCTGGAGAGGTGGGAAACAAAGGAAAACTGGCACATCTTCCGCCTCTTTAATCGTCGAGTTCAGCTGGTAGAGTTTTTGCTGTTCTTCACCCTCAATGACTAGGAACACCTGTCAAAATCCCCCTCTCTTCAACAGCATGATACACCTGTGTATCTGTCACTTGCATTCTCCTAATACAGATGTGTGGGAAGAAACACTTAATGCATCCTCGGACCTACTTTCCCACTCCATCCACGTCGGTCTAGGGCCTTTGCAGAATTCCTGTGTTCCTCAACCCTGGCTTATTTCTCCGGAGTAGATGGTCCAAGGGACTATGCTCCTGATAAATGAATAATAGTCCCTTCCTTCCTTCCTTCCTTCCTTCCTTCCTTCCTTCCTTCCTTCCTCTCCAGCTTGTATAGATTACTGGAATAGTCTCATAGGTCTCCGCAATGATGCATAGGAGGAATGCTTCTGCAAATCCCATCCCACCCTTACTGATGCCTGCAAAATTCCCTCCTCTTAAGGATGCAAGCCTTAAAGGGCCAGGAGCCTTTGTCTTCCTCTGCCTCTAGCCACTCTGCCCACCCCTTCTTAAAATCTAGAATGCATGCAAGGGAGCATTGTGGCTAATGGGGCAGGAGAAAACCCCAATCAGTCAAAGGGGTGTGTGCATGCATGCACACACATCTTCCTTTATGCCTCATCTTAATTCCATGATGAAGCTCAAGGTGGCAGAGTTAAGTTTATTCTGCACTTTCCTGTCCAGGTGTTGATCCCATCTGCACCTGCTTAGCTTCAACAAGGTAAATGGGGGCTGTCAGACCAGCCCTTGGGGAAAGAATTGCAGTGGCAAAGGGCAGTGTAGGATTGCTGATCTCTGAAAGGGTGAGCATGCCTGGTCTTGGGGTGAGGAGCCTGAGTCCATGTCCTTGCCCCTGGCTCCCTTGAAGGCCGCCATCTTTATTCACCACTCCTGAATCCTGAGATGCCGGGTGGGCCCAGAACGAGGTCCTTCCCTGTGCCAAGATGGCGGGAAGGGTGTGCACTCTTCTTGGCTTAATGCTCCTTCTGGAGGTTCCTTCTTTCCTGCCTTCACTGCCTGCATGCCGTGTCCACTTGGCTGAGTTATCACACCCCCAGCCTAATCAGCCAAGTGTCACTCTGACAGGTAGTGCGCAATGGGGAGAAAACCCAGAGCCATGGAGCAATCAATGTTTAGGTCAGAGAAACACTTCCTGGCCCCTTCAGATGACCAGCAAAACTCATGCTCCCTCTGGAACAAGCGCTGGTGCTGGCAAAGGTGCATGCGCATAGGCCAGTGAATGCTTATGAAGGGTGCAGAATGATGTGCGCAGTGAAGAACGGGGACAGGGAGGCATTGTTCTCCCCCTCTCATAATACTGGACCCTAAAGGGGTCAACCCATGAAGCTGAAGTAATAATAATTAGGAGATGCCGGAAGTACTTCTTCACGTAGCTGAACTATGGCATGCCCTTCCGCATTAGAGAAAGGATATAGCCAGGTTGGAATTGGTGCAGCGTAAGGCCACAAGGATGGTGGCTGGATTGCAGGGAAGCCATACAAGGTGAGAATGAGAGAACTGGGTCTTTTTAGCTTGGAAAAGAGGAGACTCCGAGGGGATCTGTTGGCGACATACAGGTATGTGAGGGGGTGTCACACGGAGCTGGGTAGAGACCTGTTCTCCCCTGCAGAGAAGGGCAGGACGCATTCCAGTGAAGCAAAGCTCAGGGAACCAAGGTTCAATTTGGATGCCAGGAAGTACTTCTTGATGGTTAGGGCCCCTTAGGGTATGGAATGGGCTTCCAAGGGAGGTGGTTGAGGACCCATCGGTGAAGGTGTTTAAGGATGGGCTGGACATGCACATGGTGGGCATGTCATGAGTGGAGCTGGAGCCGGGGATCGGACTAGAAGGCCCAAAAGGCCCCTTCTGACTCATTCTGTTTCTATGTTTCTAAGATATCAAGAGGACCACCAATTTGGGCAGCTTTAAAGGGGGGCTGGACAAATTTCTGGCAGGAAAGGCTATCATGGCTCCTGGTCCCAATGGCCATGTGGGGCCTCCAGTATCAAGGGCACTGTGCCCCCGTACCCCAGTTGCTGGGGCAGATGGCTGGGGGAGAGCCGTTTGCACCCCTGTCCTGCTTGGGGATTCCTGTGGGTCACTGGTCGGCTGCTGTGCGAACAGAATGCTGGACTAGGCAGACACTGAACTGGATCCAGCAGGATGTTCCGAAGGCCTGGGCAGCATCCCCTGACATCCTCATGACTCTGCAAATGTTATTTCAGGTACTCAGCATGGATGGCGAGCCAGTGCATGTATGCGGTGCAGGGGTGAAGAGCGCAGCACAGGGATCAGGTGATCTGGGCGCCAGTCCCCGCTCAGCCACGGAGCCAGCTGGGTGACTCTGGGCCAGTCCAGGCTCTCAGCCCAGCCTACCTCACAGGGTGGTTGTTGTGGGGATAAGATTGAGAGCAGCAGGAGGAGAATGATGTAAGCCACCTTGGGTCCTTTGCAAGAGGAGGAAAAGTGGGGTATAAATATAATAAATAAAGATAGTAATAGGGAATCCAGGGGCCCTCCAAAGCCTCTTCACCTGGCAAACCTCTCCACCTGCAGGAGTCCCACAAGGCTGCACACCACAGGCTGTTCTGGCTAACAGGCTGGAGGTCTCATATCCCTCCTTTAAGGTGACTTACAATAACCAATTAAAAGGCCAGAACAGCCTAATGTAAAATATGCGACCATATAAAACATTCGCCGTATATAATAATTATAGAACAAATGCTGAAATCATCCAAGGAAGAGGAGGAGATGCTGTGGATGTAGCCTTTAGATTCCCCACAAAATTGACATTGACAGGCTATATGTCTTCTGCTAGGGAGGGAGATGCAAAGTGATGGGGACACCACAGAAAAGGCCCCGCACCTGGTATTTGTCGCAGCAGTAAGTTGTCTATGGACTCACGCAACCTGCCAGCAACTGTTTGCAAGCTGTGAGCCTCTGGTCATTTTCGGAGCTCCTGCAAGCTTTTCAGACTGCTCAGAACCCAAGGCAGCTTTATTGACATAATGCAGTTTTGCCAAACAGTTAAACTGATGAAGATGGCATGAATTTTAAGGGGATCAATATTCATTTAAAAAACCACTCTGAAGCATATTTTTCCTTTGCTTAATCCTATTCATCCCATCCCAATCAATCTGAAATTGTGTTTAAAGTTGGTATCCTTTAACCTAACCCTTCCTTAGAAGACAAAATGAATATCCTGCATGAAAGAAGTGCTTTCTGAAGAATAATAACCAAATTAGAGTTTAGTCATATTGAGACTGTGATAGCATTTACCAGCCATGTCTGCTGGCATATCAAGGACTTGATTAAATCCCTGTATAGTGGCATTAAAAGGGCACATTACAGGGTTTC
>NW_025335606.1:6049906-6187783 GCF_004798865.1 Varanus komodoensis
ATTAAATCCCTGTATAGTGGCATTAAAAGGGCACATTACAGGGTTTCATTTCCTGCTAGATCAAGGCACCTGGGAGACGTAAGGTGTCTTTGTAATGTTTGCTTTATTTACAAATGTGCAAAGCTTGCCGAAAGCAAACAGGTGCTTTTCCACAGCTGTTTGTGGCAATGGCAGCAGTACGGCTAAATTTTCACAGCAGTCTCTTGGTAAGTGCCTTTTTATTTTCCCAGAATGCCTCAGGTGTTCTACCATTCTGAGGCATTCTGAGGGGAAATGGCTTCCCTTAGTGGTGGTTGCCCCCTTTTTGTGTGCAGAATCTAGTGTTTAAATGTGTGTCTTTCTTTCTTTCTTTCTTTCTTTCTTTCTTTCTTTCTTTCTTTCTTTCTTTCTTTCATTTAAATGTGTGTCTTCTTTCTTTCTTTCTTTCTTTCTTTCTTTCTTTCTTTCTTTCTTTCTTTCTTTCTTTCTTTCTTTTGTTTAAATGTGTGTCTTCTTTCTTTCTTTCTTTCTTTCTTTCTTTCTTTCTTTCTTTCTTTCTTTCTTTCTTTCTTTCTTTCTATTGTTAAAATGTGTGTCTTCCTTCCTTCCTTCCTTCCTTCCTTCCTTCCTTCCTTCCTTCCTTCCTTCCTTCCTTCCTTCTATACTGCCCAAGAGTCGAAATTTTCTGGGAAGTTCACAGCAGCAACAGGTTGGTTATTGTCATTTATTTCCCAGAATTCTACTGCATCTGGGTAATTCTGGGATAAAAGCAGGGTGGATTTCAGGTGGCAGCCAATGATGGGACCTCTGCTGCAATCAGACAAAGTAAGCTCCACCTTCTCCCTGTATGGCCAAAATGGACCTCATTTGTGCTTGTTGTTACTGTTGGCATATGTTTACTAACACAACAATTGAGCTGAATGGGCTCCATTTCATTAATTTTTTTCACTCATTGCAGAATGATTACATAACCAGACCTTGAGATAATGGGGTTCCCAGGATAGGGATATCTGGATTTAGAAGTGTATATGTGCCTTGAATTATGGGGCACAAATCAACAAGCAATCTAGAATGTATCTACTCCGATTTCAACAGAACTTGAAATCTGTTGAAACCAGTGACGTGTCTCGGGTCACTGGTCCAAATATCACTCAGCTGGGAACTTATTCTTGGCTTGTTTACAGATGTTTATTTGCAGGACTATGCAAATATAGCATGGATCAAACCCACAGGCAAACCCTTCACATTGGCTCCAGCCAAACACAATGCTTTCCAGCTTTGTTGAAGATCATGACATTTACCTTGCTTGATTTCCTTCTGATGGGTTATTCTAGAGCAGGTGTAGGGAGAAGGCATTTTATTTATTCATTTAGGGAACTTCTATGCCGCCCAATTCACCTCATAAAATAAATAAATAACATCATATAAAACAATATAATTTAACAGTATACAAAGATAGATCTTTGGCTCTTTCCAACTTCAGCTCCCAGAAGTCCCTGCCAGCTTGGCCAGTGGCCAGGAATGCTGGGAGTCGCGGCCCCACCGCACTTGAAGATCCATCTTCTGCTCCCCCCTGATCTTTACTCTAAGTTTTGTGTGACCTGACACCAAGCAGTACTGCATTTTCAGCTGATAGGTGTCCTATATTGGCAGTGTTGTTCCCAGAATGTCCATTCACACGTGCAAGTCATTACTTAATGTCAGGAATGTTGATGCATGTCTGAACATCCCCTTTTATTCCCATGGTTTTACCAGTTACATTTGCGTGGCTAATAAACCCCCACCCTCACCAGTGAACAGCTAGTACCACTCCTAATTTGGCTTCACTAATTAACCAGTTGGGCCTGGGCCAGCTCATTATGTCTCTCTCACAAGGGCCATTTCCATTGGCTGTGGGCAGACAGTCTTACTTTAAGAACCCTATTGATCCGTGGCCATCCGAACATGGATGGAGTACTGCTCCTGGGGAAGTCTCTCGTGTTTTAAGTGCACACAGTTACTCTCATGACCGCCTTGTAAACAGGTTTTAATGGGGCTATTAGTGTAAAAGGACAGGAAACTTTCAAAAACAGGCATTTAACTATTCATGAAGATATTTAATCTGGTGCTTAATCACCACTGTTTGTTTGCACACAGCTGAGTGGGAGAAGCAGCCGACAGACTCAGCTCCTCTGTCAGCCAGTGACGGGGACATTAATAAACACTTTTAGATGTATGATGAATGGAGGGGATGAAAACTCCCTGGGTTTGGGGGTATTTTTCTTTCTTAGTGATGCAACAGCCCCCTTTTGCAGACACGGCCATGTACCCTTTAAGAAGCTTTGCAAGGCAACGTATCAGGTGTCAGATCAGTCCTAGAGCTCCTAGATGTGAGTCCTTGCTGTGTTGTGCAAGGTACGTGGGGCACACAGAGGTTTTCTCTCCCAGGTGTTTTGGGCATCCAGTCCAGGCAGCCCCAGGCAGCATGGCCGGTGGTGTAATGCAGCCAGGACTCTGTCGGGTGTAGCACCATCCCTTTTGCATTAGCAGAGATGCAGGCACCCCCACAGGCATCCCTGTTCCATTGAAATCTTCACAGCAGCTGTGGAGAAACAGTTTGTCCCAGCAGCAGTTCCTTGGCCAGTTCAGCAGACAAGAGGGCCCCCGGGGAGCTGCAGCAGTGCTAACCACCATACTGAACATGCAGCCTCTGACCGGGAATTGTCAGGGTTGTCGTGCCATGTGAACTCAGGCAGTGGGGGTTATTTGAGGGCTAAACAACCACTGTATAACCCACAGTCTGTTGCAGGGCTATGCAAGGTTTAATTCTCAAATGATCCCCACAGACTGGGTTGCATCGTAATGGGTGGATGGATGGATGAATGAATGGGCCTATTTTAGGGGAAGAAACTGGGAAAACCTGGAGAATGGTAAGGAGCATGATGGGAATAAAACAGCTCTGAGTTCCTGGATGAAAAGTGGAGAAATGCTGACAGTGAGAAGGTCGAAATGCCTGGCAGATAGTCCCAACAATATCTGATAAGGGAAGCAAGTGCTAAGAGCATTCTGAGGAAAGTGCAAGGGAGCAATGAACTGATGAGACTGGACAGCGAGTTCTAGCCTAAAGAAACGAGTCCGAGCAAAGAGCTCAGACAGGGTGTACAAAGCAGGGACTCTGCAAGAGCCATCATCAGCAGTGAAAAAGCGTCACAAGTCACATCACTATCCTGAACTGCAGTTACGGGGTATCCAGTGCAGTTCCTTCGACACAGATGGTATGTATGCACTTTCTGATACAAGCCTCACCAAGTTGTGTGGCTTGCGAAGAACCATGAAAGTAAGCGAAGGAAACTGCTCTTGCACCAACCTCTGTCGAGAACAGATTACAGGACCCAAAATAGGGGAAAAAGGGAAAGAAACGCACTTTGAAGATCAGCAATGGGATTTCATTTTCATATTTCTTTTATTTATGGTTTTTATATGCCGTAAAAAACATATCCAAACAACCTGTAGAAAGTTGTGAAGAAGTGAGATGCCTACCAGTGCCATCGTATGCACATCTTGTCAGAAGTAAGTCCATTGGATTTGATTCGATTCTGGGAAAGTGAACAGCAAGCAAAGGCAAGAGAGGGTGGGAATAAAAATACCCCAAGCCCCAGCATATTGTGGCTTAAAGCTCTCTGCTCATAGTATCGTCATTATGAGTGCATTTTCATACTGCCTGCAGCTGAAACCAAGTAGCAGAGGTGGAAGAAGCCAGTAAGGCCACTGGGTCGAATCCCTGCTCCATGCAGGACTCTTGAAGCTTAATTTCCACACATCAAATGCAGCTGCTGGGAACTCCACTGGCAGGAGCCTCTGTTCATGGGGATAGAATGAGGGATGCTAAGGCTGTTGGTAGCCATCTCCAGTAGCGCCTCTTGCCTTGCTTAATCCGAACCTCCTCCAGAGAGCTACCTTATGGGGTTAGGGTTCTCTCCCTCCTAGCTCTTGATGCATATTTTTGAAATGGGTGTGGGGGAACTGTGATAACAAGATGGAAGGTCACACCTCCCACATCAGGAACCCCACTCATGAACTCCCCTGTGGTTGCCTAGCGTTGTGAATCATGAGGGTTCAGAAAAGTGGCATGTTTGCGAAAGGACCCTGTTTAACCTGCAAGACATTAGAGTTCTGTGTAACCTTGAGTGTGTTCAGAGAGGAAAAGTCCTGAATTCCCATCATTTGCTGGACTTTTGCCTGTGTAAATATATGTAGGATTGCACCCTTCAGAGATTAGAGTCTGTTCCAAGGTGCAGAAATTTGGCTTCCATAGTTGCTTTGCAGAGGCTTAAGGAAAAGAAAAGTGCAGTCGCTAACAACCCGGCCGGCCTCTCCTTGAGCTCTTACGATTACCTCTTGTGTCAATGAGCACTTGTGGGCGCTGGAAAGTGTGGCTAATTCATCCGCTGAGTTTGCACTTTTGCCTGAAGTGCTCAGAAAGCCTGAAAACAGTTTCATTGATAAACCAAACCTCCAGAAGAGCATCTTGGTAGGATGCTTCGGGCGCTTGGAATGGGGTTGCAGAAGACTAACTGTGTGGGCCTCATGTCGGCTGTGAGTGGCACCCCTGTGCAAGCAGCAGGGCTTTCCCCACCACGGGGTGCACAGATGGACTAGGTGGATACAAGCCGTGGAAGCAAGGGGCTGCTGGGTGCATAGGGCAGGGTATCCACTCTGGGTTTTAGTCTCAGTTGTTAAAGGTGTTGAACCCCAGATAATGCCTTAAAGGCTTAGACCCAGAGTGGACACACTGCCCCACTGGTGTTGGGGCCACCTTCCTGCACTGTCTGCTGGGAACATGTACCCCCATCCTCTTGCACAGACCCTGCCACACCCCTAAATTTAGTGGCATGGTGACAGCTGCAAAAATAGCAGCCATTTGCCCCTGACTTTTGGTAGCAAACTGCAAAGAAAATCAGAAAGGGAAAGTTTACCTTTTTTTCAAGCTGAACTTGGATTCTAAGGATCCATTGTAGGTTGCCACCAGCAGCAACTACTGTATCTCAGTACCTGAGGCAGGTAATCATACACCTCCCTTTTAGTAAAAAATACACAGTAGCCACAAGTGAAATAACAATTTGTTGTCCTTTCCTGGAGTGCAGTGTCCGTTGTTTAAGGCTGCTGCCTTATGCTCTGTCCAATTATTACTGAGTCCAACAGGTTGGACAGAGGAAATGAGAGAAGGAAATGAGGCACTGCAGATGGACTATGTTGTTTGTTCCTTTGCCCTCCTGATCACATTTTCCTTGTGTGCTGTGCCTTTTTAGACAGTAAATCTGTGGGCAAGGACTCCTTTGTCTCTGGGAGACTTCTTGGCCAAAGAGCAGAATAAAAATCCTTTCTTGTCAATGGAAGCATGAATGAATCCTGGAAGGGATAGCCCTCCCTGAATGACAAAAATTGAAGATGCTTTTCATATCACATTATCTAGGCATTCACTCAAGATGTTTTAAATGCCCTCCTCAAAATCTAACACATGTTTGCAAGCATGGCATCACACTGACGATGGAGCTGGGATGGGCTGCAGCTTCCCGCTGAGAGAACACTTGCCGGGCTGGTGGCAAACTCAGGCAGTTTTTTGTCTCCTGTGCACAGTGCTATGAAGGAATCTCTCTCCGGCCGTGTGCCTTCTCCTCTCTTACGATCCACTGATTTGGCCTTACTCCAGATCCCTCCAACGACTAGGCATGTGGAACAGCAGCAAAAACTTGACAGTCCCGGGGCTCTGGAAGTAGGTCCTTGAGGAAGGGATGCTGAAATGGGTTCAAATAACATGGAGTTGCTATCCATGTTCCCTGAATGTTCTGCAGCAGACAGACATCTAGATAGTGCTGGTTCTGTGGGCTTGTGGACCATTCTTTCTGGATTTGTACAAAAATTTAGTCTTAGGAAAAATAGGGGAAATAAACTAATGCATACACTATTTAAAAACAGCATTTTATGCATCACTGGTCCTTCTGCCAGCACTGCTGTGTGGTGCTGTTTGTTTGTGCACCTGTCTCACTGATGGTGCGCTAAGCTAAGAAAAACATGCAAAATGTTGTTATTAATTTCGTTTCTATACTGTCCCATAACTGAAGCTCTCTGGGCAGCTTACAAGAATCCATAAACTAGACAATAAAATGCAATAAAATATCATAAAAACAGAACAACATTATAAGGTTTTAAACAGCTCAAACAACAGCAAAGAATGAGTCTGAACAAACGCCTGGGATAGGTGATCACTTCAAACCCCAAGTGTCCAAATAGGTCTTTAAAGGTCTTGGCATAAAGGGCCGTATTAATTTGGCACTGGAAAGATAACAAGGTGGGTCACAGTGGGGAGATTGTTCCAGAAATGGGGCCACTACAGAGAAAGCCCTCCCTCTTGGCATTCAGGGGAAGGCACCAGAGGCTAATCATAGTGTCCAAGGAGACTGTGGTTGCTCCTTGTGACTGCTCCAACAGGTATTGCGGTCCCAAGCCATGTAAGGCTTGTAGGTTAAAAAGTATAAATTAAATTTATTTTTATTAAAGTTATGAGAATTGTAGCAGACTTTTCCTGGAGGAATAAGGATCTAATTCTTCCAATAACTCTGTGACAGAACAAAAACAACAACCCTGACAATTCACAAACATAGGCGGTGCAATTAAACTAAATCTATGCTTCCCCATCTCAAGGAGAGGCAAGGAAGTGAGCTCCGTCCATTTCTGGAAATGAACGAAGGTGGATTTTGAGAGAAAAAATGCCCTTAGTACATAGGGAAGCCTTTTCCATCCTTGGGTCCCCAGCTGGTGCTGAACTGCAGATCGCATGACCAAGGGTCAGAGATTATGGGAATTGCGGACTGGGAGAACTTGGAAAGCTAGGATTGGGAAAGATTGGTTTAAAGACATGCCCTCTTTATGTGTGGTCCATCCTCTTCTGAGCTCACCTGAGGCAGGTGTGCAAGGACAAGAAGTCACCTCCACAGGACAGGATGGGCAGTAGGTGTATAATTAGGCAGGAGGGTAAGCTAGTGATAGATTGGTGCAGGAGCTAGAGCTGTATTTTGAGACTAGGGTGGCCGCAGCTATCATCAAAAAAAGAGGACATGCATCATCAGAATGGTGATGTACAGAAGAGGCCCACTTGAATGCATTTGTATATGGTCATTTATATGTAAATATCCCAGTTTAGAAAGTATAATATCATTTTAAACAGGAATAGAGTGCTTTGTTCAGACTGCTGTTCTGGTGTCATTAACAGGTAAATTTAAGGCCCGGGCCTTTCTCTTTAAACCATGCTTGGCCTGGACAACTCTTCAGAGACAAAATGGTTGACAGTCCTTTGGCAGCCTTTCAAACAGAGGACTGAGTACTGCAAGAGGTCGTGTGGTCACCCCTGGCTGGCACTTCCAGCTAGGGCTGGAAAAACTCCTGCATGGAATCCTGGAAAGTCTTTGTCATGTACTGGACAAATACACTGCTAGCTGGAGCCACGTTATGGCTCCGTCTGGGGTACCTTCCCGTGTTCCTCATCCTCAGAGTCAAAGCTTTGTTCCTGGAGTCAAAAGAGAGGGTCACCTTAACATGTGAACTGATCTGAAAATGTTCTCCTTTCCTTTCGAGTGAAAAAGTGAGCATGCATTTATTCTATCTTCATAATTAACATTATTCCCCCATGGCTTGAGGTTGCAATACCTGGCAGGATGTCTCAGCCTCAGACACCTGCATCTGAGGCCTTCCTTGGACTGCCACTTCCAAGGCCCGCTCCCCAGTCGGCCTGCCTGGGTGTAGGCCGCCCTCTACGCCTGGGCATTTAATGCCACAGGATACAGTGGTCTGGACAGGCCTAGCTTTTATTGAAACTGTTTTCATTTACACTGTTTTATATATTGCATGTTGGAATTTTATGCTACACTTTGTCATATTTTTATTGTCTTCCATGTTGACTAGTGTGCATATTTTTATGAATTGTGGTGAACTTCCCAGAGAGTTTCGGCTATGAGGCGGCATAGAGCCCACAGTGATGGCAAACAGTGGTGGCGTCAGCTGGATTTCTCTCCCTTTCCTGAAATGCCTGGGTCTGGACCTCATTTCATAGCCATGCTGCTACAACCAAAAAGGCCCTGTCTCTGGTTCTATCTACCTCAGATGTAGGAAGACACCAAGCAGGGCCTCAGGTGTTGTTATTGGGCAGTCTAAAACTGAAATAAATAAAGGCACTTCCTGAAATTAAAATTTGGTAGGGTCACTCTGTGTGTGTGTGTGTGTGTGTGGGGATTATTTAAAGGACCAAATCCCATCTATGGGACATCCTACTCATAAGGCATAAGGGAATCCTTTCATCTTTTGTTCAGGCTCTGCTGGGCACATGGTGTGCTTGGGTACACCACAACTTTGTCAAACGTCATGCCCAGAAAAATGCCAGCCTGGCGTTCTCTTGGGCCTTTAGCAATAGGTTGTTGCTGAGAGAACACCAAGGGAGCTTTTGGCAGCGTGGGAATAAGGGCATCACCTCCTCACCTCTGCATGCCCAGCCGCTGTGAAGGCATGGCTAGACTGGGTGGTTGGAAAGCTGCCAGCCCTGCGGGAGCATGGAAAGAGAAATCATACCTCTGGGCTTGGAGAACTGGGAGAAGATCTCCTAAGGAGATCCTCTCCCTGCACTTCCCCCAAATGGATTTTTATTTTTAACCCTCGAATCCAATTCCAAAGAGGGCATTCCTTTTGCAGGAGTTTGTACGCTAAAGTGCTCCAGGCCTGGCGCATGCATTAACAGGCAGTCTTAGCCTTGTGCATTAAGCGTTATATCCCATCTTTAAAGTCAGATTAATGGAGATTAGTGGCACCACTTAAGAGTTTAAACATCACACTGACCCAAATTGTGTGCCCAAGGCTGAGGGCAGACTTTGCAAAGGAACATGCTAGACAAGGGTCCGCCTAATGTCAGGAAGTGATTTGGTTTATTGGTCTGTGTAAGAAGGGCCCGTGCTACTTTCCGCCTCTAATCCTTCGGTCATGTGCTTGAGGGTCTCATGGGTGTCCTATCCTCCTGAACCTGGTCCGATTATCCCCCTCCATAAGTATCCATTTAATAATCAAAGACCGTTTCCAAGTCTTTCTCCATTTGACCTAAAAAGCCCGAGCTGTGCCTGACACAAGGTAGGCATGGACCTAATGTCTCTATGGTAGATCCCTGGGTGGGTTGCACTGGATTGGCAAGGATTTGTTTTTCTTTTAAATGCATTGCATTATTTTGCCAAATGCAAAGGTAAACAAGCAAAGAGAAGAAATTACATCTGGCCTGTGTTTTGTTACTAACAGAGGAAGGAACATTTAAAGTAGTTTTTCTTCTTTACAGGTGAAAATATGGGTAGAGTCCATGGATTGCTTTGATATTTTTAGGGTTGGCTATATTTTTATAATAACAAGCTATTTTTACAATCAGGAATATGTCTTAGAACAATGGGACTTATTCTCAGGTTTGGGTAGATAGGACCGCAACTTACGGACACAGTCCTATGAATATTTCTCAGTGCCTATCATCCCCAGGCAGTGCACGGCCTTGTAGGACCTTTTTTCTGTCTAAGCACCAAGATGATTGCATCCCAAGAATGCAAGTTTAGGTATGTTTAAACTCTCAGCCCAGCCTACTTCACAGGGTTGTTGTTGTGAGGATAAGGTTGAAAAGAGGAGGAGAATGATGTGAGCTGCTTTACATTCCTTCAAAGGGAAAAAGTGGGATATAAATATAATAACTTCCAGCAGCCCGCTAGCAGCAGTGCTGGCTGGGGAATGCTGGGAGTTGTAGTTGCAGTTGCTGGCTGGGGAACAGTAGGACTTTTTTCTGCCTAAGCATGCCAAGTCTGCTTTCCATAAACTAAGGAAAGGCTGGATGCATAGTTTTATTTATTTATTTATTATTGGGAGTTTTTATATGCTGTCCCATCGCTTAACGCCTAGTTCTGGGATTAATACATGAAACAAAGCCCTGCCATATTGTATAAAAGTCAGATACTCTAATAGTGCCTTTATCTCATTTAAGTTGACGTGTCAATTTTTCCGCCATGCTACTGGTGTCGCTGGTCCACGTACCAAGGCTTCCATGTTGAATTCTGCAGTTTTCCAGCTTTTGGCTATTAGCTTTCATACTACCACCAGCTCCAGCACTCTTGATTTCTTCCATGTCACTTTTGCATTTTGCTCTTCCCATGTTAATAATCGAGGCAAGGCCAGTCTGTCCTACAAAGTTTGATGCATAATATTTGCCATTTCTGAAACTATCATGTCCCAGAATACAACACAGCAGATCACGACCACTAAGCAGGAATCTAGAAAGCTTGTGGATGGCTTTCTGGATTTTCTGACATTTGCTGATCGCTCCAGGATCACTGATACAACAGCTGAAACCATGTTTAAGATTCTTCCTCTAGATCATTGATATAGTTTCTTGGACTGAGCTGTCTATAATGATCCCAAACATTTTGGTCTGTTATGAAATGGACTGGCTTCATAAAGCGTTGAACTAGGAAAAGGACTGAGTGGGGTTGTCCTGGACAGGACATTTTGGAGACCTTCAAAAAATGTTTCCATTTTAATAATAATAATATAAATAAATCCTCACCCTTTGCCTTAAATTATACTGGAGAAATAAAGAAGGCTGTGGGTAACCAGGAGAACAGAATTTATGTGGAAGGACAAAGAACTCAGTTCAGTTCTCAGAACTAATTTTTGGGGCTCAGAATGATTTAATTCCAATAATTGTTTGTGCCTGGCCCCAGTTGATGGTGCTCAGAGTTCTAGTCAAGGAAATAGCCTGACTATACATTTCCCACTATGGCGAGATGTCCTGTATTTCTACTTCATGTACGGGGTGTGTGCAGGCTTGCCTGTAAATTAGCACGTGCACCTTTTATGCAAACAGTTATCCATTCCTGTATGAGTGACCTAGGGGCAGAGAGAAGTACAGTAGCTCATTCCACATGTCTGTATCAGCCCTCTTCTTCTGCGGGCTCTGTTTCTTTCAAGTCTGCAGGGCATTCACAGCCCACACGAGCCAGTGTGGCAGAGTGGATAGAACGGGGATTCCAGAGTCCCGGGTTCTAGTCCCCACTCAGCGATGAAGCTCATTGTGCAACTTTAGGCCAGTCCCAGGCTCTTAGTCTAACCTACCTTGTAGGACTGTTGTGAAGATCAGATGGAGAAGAGGAGGATTGTGGAAGCTGACTTGGGCATCTTGCTGGAAAAAAGGAAGGATTTAAATGTAATCAATACATTGTATTAATAAACAAATACGATACACTCTGTTATAACTGCAACCTGCATTTTTATCATTTATGCCACAGGACTCTGGCCTTTGGCAAATAAAACCAGCTGTCAGAGAAATGATTCCCACTCTGCAAAATTATATAATGTGTGTTCTTTTCCTCAGAGCCAGTTTAGGGTTCTAGCTCCCCCCTGGTCATTTGAGTGGGCACCTCCCGAAGTTCTGCACTGAACACTATTCCTTCAAAATGCCCCAGTG
Source organism: Varanus komodoensis (assembly GCF_004798865.1). Taxonomy (NCBI): domain Eukaryota; kingdom Metazoa; phylum Chordata; class Lepidosauria; order Squamata; family Varanidae; genus Varanus; species Varanus komodoensis. The sequence continues at coordinate 6,061,395 of NW_025335606.1, forward strand.
TCATTTTTTAGCCTCACTGGTCTCCCTTCCAAATCCTGTCCTGTCCTGACCCTGCTTAGCTAGGAGGTTTTGACAAGACCACAGCCCGAGGTGCCAGGGCCGCACGTGCACACACTTAACAAATTGCCTATTCACTCAATTACATTTTATTTAATCATCTGTAATAATACAAATTATGCCTGATGGTAGTAAATGTTTGTGTCAGCTCCTAATTGCTGGCTGATTAATTGCTCACACTGATTTGTGTTACTTATATAAGAATATACAAGGGAAGGCTTTCATTGGCAGCCACTTTTGGAGAGCAAATCTGGAGGAAAGCCAAGAATCCGTTGCTACAAACACAGAGAATGTGGACAGGCCCATGTTGGGACCGTCCCACACCAAAGAAGGGTCGGGGGCTTGTCTCTTCACTTCGGTTTAATGTCATAACCTGAAAGATGCAAACCTGGGCACAGACAGAATACAGCGCTGCCACTGCGGCATGCCCTAGCCATCAGAAGCCTTTTCTCTGTCTGAACCTGCATAGGATGGCATCTAAAAGAATGCAATAAAATGGTGGTGCTAGATGCCCAAAAGATCTGGTGCTTGGCCCCAGAAGGAAACAAACTGAACAACCAGTTTGCACCCATTAATTTATAGTTGTTCTAAAATCTTTTTCTGTGTGTATCTTTAAAGGACCTGGTCTCCTATTTGTACACTGTGAGGTATGGACAGGGGAGAAGGTAGCATTTGAATTTTGTGAGACAGGGAGCCTTCAAACAGAGAGGTTCAAGCTTTTGGGAAGTGGAAGATGAGGCACACAAGGGTGAACCAAAAGCCACATAATGCAGGAGGATCAGATGATGGCACCATTGCATTTGTATCCTGCTTGTTTCTATCTTGTGGGGAACCCTGGGCAGCTCACACAGATCCATTTTATCCTCACAGCAACGACCTTGCAATGTAGGCCAGGCTGAGAGGGCCCGACTGGCCCAGGGTCACCTAGTGAGCTCCATGGCCAAGTGGGGACAAGGACCCCCTAGATCCTAGGTCCAGCATTCTAATCAGGACACCACACTGGTTTTCGGATGCTGCAGAAATGCTCAGGGCCTCTGTATCTTTGCTTCTGCAAATGCCCATGGATGGTTGGGTCATGGGGCAGAGGGCATCCTGGAGATCCAGAGCGCCTAAGGGAAAATTCAGGGCCCCAGTCCTAGTGGGGCACCGCCTTAACATGGCTTCTGAAATGCATTGGGTGTGAGTCACTTGTTTTCCTAGAAGGCCATGGCTAGCTTTCTTGTTTTGCTCCACAGGGCTTGCCTCTGTGTTGGGAAGGGTGGCAGAGGGTGGTGGGGAGTTGCCAATTACCCCTCTTGGGGGTCAGGTTTAGGCCCTGGGGCTTCAAGCTGCTGACCCCTAGTGGAGTAGAAAATCTCGAGGATTGCCAGGCTGTGGGTATCCGGCCGCCCACTTACTTGATAGTGCTTAATTCATTAATTAATGCTGCGTAATGCCTTGAGGAAGAAATGTGTTGATGGTGTACACAAATGTTAGGATCATTTGTGTCGTTTGTAAATGCAAACAAATGGCTGGAGGGGAAAGGCAAATGAGATTAGGAAAGAAAAGACGCTTCAGTGGGGTGAGTGTGTGTCTATGTTTAATAAACCCATTATAGTTCCATCCCCAGCCCATGCGTTAGAGCACGTCCCAGCTTTTTAGGATCAACAGGTCAGTATTTCTTTATCCCCGCACCTCTCTCTTTGTTGTCAAACGGGAAAGCCATCTTTCTGGATTAGAACGGAGTACACACCCTGGAAAAAGGACTCTTTTTCCCCTCTCTGAGTTCTTCTAATAACCCCCCTAAGCTGATGTCTTTCAGTTGTGTAAGACTACAACTCCCATTAGCCCCAGAGGAGGAGGTCCGATCCAATGTGACTGGAGAGCACCAGCTGGGGAAGGATATCTAGAAGAATGGGCAGATACCTTCCTTGCAAATGTAGGGCGACCCAGTTAAGGGCACCTCCCAGGGGGCTGCCCTCCCTTTGCCCAGCCAGCCGGGGCATCAGGCGGGCCCGGTGTATTCTGGGAATGGTGCTGCTCACGGGTTCCCTTCTCTGCTTAGCTGTGGTGGAGGTGTACTGGGAGAGCTGTTTTCCATTCTCCTCCAGTTGTACAGAGACAGCGGAGAAAACCCGCTTCCGGCTTACAGAGCAGCCCATTTAGGATTTTCATTCCTAATGGCTGCTGACAGACTTACCATCTCTGCATTTGTATAATCCACTAAAAAGGCACTCTGAGGTAGTGGCAACCAGATCCTAACCCATCCGGGGCAGCAGTTTTGGACCTGGGAGTCTTTTGTCTTTCCTCCTCTGTACATCCATGGGAAAGAGGCCTTGCTGGCATTGCCAAAGAAACATAGAAACAGAGCAAGACGGAAGGGGTCTCCCGGGCCATCTAGTCTGACCTCCGGCACCAGCCAGCTCCCCTCATGTGTGCCCACAAAAGGAAAAAAAAAAGTGTGTGTGTGGGAAACCAGTTTAAATAAAATGTGCATTTGTAACTGCGTTAATTTCTATATATGGATGCAAACTCGAAGCATAGTCAGCTTACCATAATGTGGAAGCCTGTGACTTGCTGTCCCATGTGCCTGTCTGTGTGCTAACTATTGTTGGGCAACCAAAGCCTTGCTCTCCATTCTTTATCTTTAAAACCATCTTGGCTGGGTCAGGCCTTCTAATATTTTACAGCTTTTTGAAGGTTTCTTTGCAGAGGACTGTACACTGCAAAATAGGACACAAGACCACCCCACTTGAGGTCATTCCTCACCTACCTTTTTGAAGGTTTCTTTACAGAGGACTGTCCACTATAATATAGGCCATTCCTCACCTACCTCAATCGCTCATGAATTCACCAGCAAGAAGCTACCGCATTGTCTAAATTCCATCTCCAGTTCTCTTTATGTCATTAGGAGCAAGTTGATATGGTTGCTTGTACCATCTTGCCCAGATGAAGAGATCTTGGAAACTGCCTGAGGGCAAAGGAAGGCAGTGTTGGGAATCCACAGCAGGGGGAGATTGGGCCTAGACATATAAAATCTGCCTCTGTCCCTACATTTATGATCTGGGAGGGCCAGAAAATGAACATGCAGCCTCCCAAACATCACCAGGAGTCAGAGGGGACATTAAGTGGAGGAAAATCTACCACCCTTTCCTAGTGAGTGGAATAGGAGGCAGACGATCTAAAGTTGACATCCGATGCATGTTTGCACGGCAAGTGCTAGGGGTTCTAGGACTTCCTCCTGTCTAAGCACGTACAGGATCACACCCGCAGTATCTTAAGAACTGCATTTTAAAACTGAAATCAGAAATGGTTGAAATTCTGAGGCGGTTCTAATTGAACTCCCCTTCTAACTGTTGTCAACAGGGCTTAATGCTTTCTATGAATAGAGCAGAGAGCACTGAAGCAGTTCAATAGCCATTTCCATAACCAACTGTTTAAATCACTCTAATTGTTTTCACAAAACTAATCTGTGTGGGCAAAAAACCCTAAATAGATAAAGTAGGCTGGTGCTTTTTAAAAATGCAGGAGAGATGTAGTTGCTTTTCTCTCAGTTAATTCTCATAAAAGGTCATTAATGATGTGCGGGTGGGACTGGGATTCCAAGGCAGACTGGATAAGAGATGGGGGAAAGTATCAGAGTGAATGATGTACAATGCTCAAGGGTCAGCGCATTACAAAATGATGCTCTTGAATTATTTAAGGACCTCCATCTCTCGCCTGTCAGGCTTTGAACTTGCTGCAAGGACTTCCTAGCTCCTGCTTGTGAATCTTGTAGCACCCCTCTTGGAGCCCTGGAAGCAATTAGGATACCAGGGGAGGCTCACAGGAACACGTGGACTTACTCTCCAGAAGCCTTTTCAGGTGCTCGGAGTGTTGGAGACCAAGGTTGACGTGAAGTCTGGTGAACAGGGTGACTGGGACCTGAGAACAGCGATCCTTTGGATGTTTGGCTGCCAAGCCCTGGCTGGCTGTGAATGAGCGCTAGCACTCTGGCTTCTGCCTGCTTGCCCACTCCCACCAATTTAAAGAACCCCTCCCTGGGTTGTTTCAGGAGAAGCAAAGTGAATGTATAACCCATAATTCTTGGGTTACAAGCATGGCTTGTTCCTACTCCAGGTTTGGACTGGGTTAGGATTCCTCCTTTTTTGTTTTGGCCAAGCCTAAGACTTTCCTCTATTCGCAGGCATTTTGGTGGCATGTTAAACTGTCCTCATCAGTATAGTTTTTGATCAGGTTGCTTTATTGTCCATTGCTTTTAATTTGTTTTTAAATGGTCCAAAATGTTAGAATATTGTAATTAATATTGTTTACATTATTTGAATATTTAGCCATTGAGCAAAAAAGAAATGGCATGAAGGAATGAGGATGCAATCTGATGCATTTTTTGACAGCTGCCTGATGCAAGCTGGGAGTTGTGGGTCTGTCTAAGCATGCAGAGGATCACACCTTGAATGAGTGGATGGGATGGAGCCAAGCAAGCATCCCGGAAGCCCCGTTCAACAAGATGAGAACCTGCAGTTAGGTATGTTTAGAGCACGGGCTGAATTCCGCCCTGGGAAACCCTGAGATGGCTTCAGGTGTGAAGCACGCAAGCAACCTTTCTCCTCTCCTCCAAACCTTTTAAACCATTCCATGCTTTAAAATGGTTTCTACAGTCTTGATGTGTTAAAAAGCCAAACCTCTGAGCATGTGCAGTTTTGCACACAGCACCATAAGGTCTTGGAGGCAGTTTCTGCTGTCTTGATGCTCTCATCCCCTGCCCATGTTCAGGTGCTGATTTTCCCACTCCCAGTCTGCACACCACGGACTTTGGCCTCAAGATCCAGTCCTAAACGCAACTCTGACAGAAACATACTGCAACACGGAATATTAGTATTTTCTTTAGTGCATTCCACTTTGCTTCCACTGCCTGCTGATTGATAAAATCAATTCTTTTCTTTTTTTCTTTTCACTAGGATTGTGTTCTACAATGCACATTTGCATTAGCTCTAACACACATTACTACTCTGTGGCAATTAAAGGCTAACACACACTTGTGATAAAGTGCTGATATGATTTAGTGAGTGTGAATTGATGCTAATGTGAATGAGAGCAAAGCCCCCCACAAAGTGAAAAATGGGTCCACAAGTCCAAAGAATCTACATGGCTCTGAAAAAAGCCAGCCCAACGTGGCGTCTGCAGGTCGGAATCATGCAAATCCAACCACAGTTGAATCCTTTGAGAATTTATCCAGTATCTCCACTTGCAAGGGTTTAGATGAAGAGCACCAGTTGCAGAATTCAGCTTGGTTCGTTGCAAGCTTTCACTGGCACTAGGAGAACCTGCGTGCCGTATCTCTCCTCCTCCTGGCTACATCAGTTCTTGCACTGACATTTCCCAGGTGCTGTGTTGTTTGGCAGGTGTCTTGTTCATTTTCTTCTGAAAATAGAGACTGGTAAAGGCTTTGATCAACAAGGAAAGAAAGCTCAGGTGAATGTGATAAATTCTGAGTTATGGTAAGGCTAGACTATGCGTAACAGTAAATACATATAGGAAAATTACAGCAATATATACTTCCAAATCCAGGCTATTAGGACATTTAGAAACAAAATAAACCAGGACAAATCCTATTTGGAACTGCCGGGTGAGGTCATAAATATATGTTGTCATCGCCATGGCTGCAAAACCAGATACCCACTGCCAAAGGTACACAGAGGCATATAAATTAAATTTATTGCTAGTGCAGTTCCCATAACATTTATTTTTTTCAGTAATCCTGCTTTGGTCCTGAGGTAAATTGTGAAGAAGACCTTCTATTCCCCTCTAGCATCTCTTTATTTTGTGAATAGCCATGTTACCCTTTGATCCCATTCCCTTTCCTGCTTAAGTCATTCTTGCATCAGAGTCTACATCAAACGCAAGCTACTAGTCCTCATTATTCAAGCTTTCCATCTCAGGAAGCCAGTTACTCAGAAGCTTGCTGTCTCTCATGTGCCTCTCATGATGCCCCTATCAAGGAGGAGATTTCATCATTAGTATTCTCTTTGAGAACCAAAGTGACCTGACTTTAATCCGTACCTATCATGCCTATTTATTTATTAGATTTATATCCCACCTTTATTCTTACAGGAAACGCCAAGCAGCCAATGCCATTCTCATCAGAAGCCATGCATCTATTCTACCATAATGAAGCGGGAGAAGATGCAGGTGTCAGGTATAGATTTAGGGCCTTTCAGGGCACCATCTGAGGTCCTCCGCATCACATGGACATAAGCCACCATGTCCAAGGGCTTGTGTGCATTCAAGGAACAGAGAGAGCCATGGGAGTGATCCCCCTGTATTTTACCAGACAGACAATTTTGGACGTCTGGAGAAAGAAACATGGTGCTGGAGGAGAACTTTGCAAATTCCCTAGACCAACAGAAAGACAAACGGCGGTTTTTAGATCAAATCAAGCCAGCGCTTTCCCTCAATGCAAAAAGGACAAAAAGGAGGTTGTCGTAGTTGGTACACATCAAGGGAAGGCAAGAGTCACAGAACAGGAGAGTTGTAAGGGGCCAGAGGGCCATCAGGTTCAACCCACTGATCAGTGCAGGGCTTCCTGTTAAACCGTCCCTCTCAGAGGGCTGTCCAGTTGCCTCTTGAGTGCCTCTCGTGTGGGAGAGCCCATTATTCCATGTCTTGCATTAAAGGTGATCAAGAAGAGATCCTGGCTTTCCTCTTTGTGACAACCTTTCATGTATTTGTAGAGTGCTCTCCCATCTCCCTTCAGTCTTCTCTTCTCGTGGCTAAACAGGCCCATTTCGCTGGATTCCCCTGGGAAGACAATCATGTGAGAAAAGTCAAAGTCAAGGCAGAAGACAAAAAGGAAGACCGAAGGTGAGATGAATGGACTTCATGGAAGCCACAGCCTTGAATTTGGAGGAGCTGAGCAGGGCTGTCATGGACGGGACGCTTTGGAGCGCTTTCTTTCTTAGAGACACCATAAGTTGGTGGCACATCACAACACAGAAAGCACCAGGGAGGGAAGGTGGCTGGGCTCCCGGCTGGAGCTGTATCATTGACAACCTTGGGCTGAGCCACAATCCTGTTGCTGATCTCAACCCACCAAAGACAAATGCTTTCAAACCACCTTCCCCCACCAGCTGCCCTCCAGGTCCTTTGGACCAACTCCCAGCATTCCAGGCTATTGGCCATGCTGGCTGGGGCAGCTGGGAGCTGATGTCCAAAAGCCTGGAAGGCAGCAAGCCTGAGAAGACTGCTTTTAAAACGGGAGAGATCACCCAGTGAAAATGTCATGCATATGTGAAAGGACTGTACCATCTCAGTTAATGAATATATGCAATTCCCTCCTCATCCAATATCTTGATTTCCCTTAAAACCTTTTGTGCTTCATCTCTTCTGCATCGTTGTCCCTTTGGACTCTTCCCAAGGATGTTTTCCTTCCTTCCTTATAATAATAGGACTTGGAGATCTTCCAGTATGAAATTGATCAGCAGGGGATTCAGGACAGACAAAAGGAAAGGACTCCAATGCATAATTTATTTACAGAATTCACTGCCAGCAGGTATGGTTGTGGCCCCTGGCCTGGATGGCTTTAACAAAGGCATGATACATATTCAAGGGCAATGAGAACTCTCTCAGTACGGTTGGCTATGGTAGCTAAATGGTCACAGGCAGCATACCAGCAGGAAATAGTGGGAGAGAGATATTGCCTTTATGCTCTGCTTGAGAGCTTCCAGGAAGCATCTGGCTGGTCCCTGTAGGGGGCATGATGTTGGGCTAGATGGATCTTCCTGCGTTAATCATCCCTGTCTCTAGCATTGCTTCCTTATGTCGTGTGTTCCTGCATTGTCTCCTCCCTCTGCCAGTTCTGGTGCCGTCCTCGTTCAGGGCTTCTTTACCCAAGGTACACCCACGGCACACTCAGAATTCCCCTCTCCAGGAAGCTTGTGAATGCTTTACACCATGTTCTCATCCTCCAGGAATTTCCAGATTCTTCCCACTTTTTTAAAGAGTCTGCTAAGTCTGGTATTACCTGGAAATCACACTTAGGAGATGCTCATGGGTTTCCACAGTTTTGCTCTGCCACTGTGCCTCCTTGTGGATATACAATGGAATGGAAGACAGAGAAAGAAAAGCCCTGGAGGGGGGGGGGGAATCATGTGTAAAGGAGCCGGACTTAATTCCGCAAATAATCTGGAAGCAGAAACCTCAGTAAAGTGGAGGGTTTAGCTTAGAAGGTCCTGGAAGCAGAGGACGGCGTTTTTGCCTATGTTGTGCTGAAGTAGGGCTGCCGAACCTCAGGGCAGGTGCCAAATCTAGCCAACCTGGGGGACCAATCCTGCCCCCTGGCTTTCATCAGACGGCTGCGCCCACTTCCCGCAGCCTCAACCCCCTTCTTCCAGCTGCCAATTATCTGGTGGTCCCTCAGCTTTTGCAGAGTGCATTCCTTAGCTTAAGTCCATGTATCCTTCAGTGCTACCCAGCTTTCTGGCCTGCGTGGGCTCCTACTTGTGCTACAAACCATGCCACTGGGAATCACTTTCTTTTCTGGCCTCTGAGCAGAAGCAGAGAAGTGAACAAGGCATCAGAAGAACATCGGAAGAGCTGGATCAGATCAATGGTCCATCCAGCCCAGCAATCTGTTCCCATGGTAACCCACAGACCTGTGCCTAGCCAAGCTCTTCAGCAACTGGTGCATGTGGGCAGGCCAGCTCTGGTGAAGGAGGTAGCCCATAGCCAGCAAGGCTAGAAGCCACGGAGAGCCTCCTCCATGAATTCATCCAGTCCCCTTTTAAAGCCATCCAAATGGGTGGCCATCGCCACTTCCCGTGGCAGTGAATTCCACTGATTAACTATGTGTTGTGAGAAGTCCTTTCTTTGATCTGTCCTGAATCTCCCACAAAAGAGCATCATGGGATGACCCCGGGTTCTAGTATTATGAGAGAAGGAAAAAAAATGTCACCCTCTTGACTTTCTCTACACCATGGCTAATTTTGAACACCTCTATCATGTCTCCCTTTACTCACGCTTTTTCTAAGCTGAACAATCCCAGTTGTTGTAGGTGTTACTCATGAGATAGTTCTCCAAATCCTTGATCATTTATTTGCCCTTTTATGCACTTTCCTCCAACTCAACCTTGTCCTTTTTCAGGTTCAGTGACCAGAATGGTACCCAATATGCGGTTGCTCCACAGATTTGCTTAAGGGGAGTACAGTCTTGGCAGTTTTTCCCCCAATTCTTTTCTGAACATGGAGTCTGCCCTTTTTCACAGCAGTGGCATAGGTTAACATTTTCATTGAGTTGTCCACTGCAATCCCAAGGTCTCTCCATTGCTCACTCAAGCCTGGCTCAGATTGCATCACCCACTCTGGAAATTCAGAGTTTTTGCCCCAGGCTGGATCACAACACATGAAAGAGCTTTTGATCCAACAGTGCTGTAAAGTCCATCCTGCATGAGCTCTGGATTCTTCTGCTCTCAGCTGTGCATCCCTTTTGACTTGGGTCTGTAGCTCTTCGTAGGAAGAAGATTCCTCACTGCTTGTTCAGTCATCACATTAGAAACACAGAAACAGAGCGAGTCAGAAGGGTCCTCCTGGGCCATCTAGTCTGACCCCCGGCTCGAGCTGACTCCGCTCATGGCATGCCTACCATGTGCATGTCCAGCCTGTCCTTAAACACCCTCACTGATGGGGCCTCAACCACCTCCCATGGAAGCCCCTTCCATGCTCTGGGGTCCTGACGGTCAGGAAGTATTTCCTGGCATCCACCTTGAATCCTGAATGGAGCTTTGCTCCGTTGGAATGCATCCTGCCCTCCACCGCAGGGGAAAAAAGGTCATGATCCACCTCTGTGTGGCACCCCCTCACGCACCTGTTGTTGCTAACAGGTCCCCTCTGAGTCTCCTCCTCTCAAGGCTGAAAAGACCCAGCTCCCTCAGTCTCTCCTCATCTGGCTTCCCCTGCAAACCGGCCACCATCCTAGTGGCCCTTTGCTGTACTGATTCCAACCTGGCTATATCTCTCTTGTAATGAGGGGCTCAGAACTGAACACAATCCCATTAAACTACTCAAAGCAAAATCCTGAAGCTGTGTCATTGAAACGTGCATGCATATTGTTAAAAAAGACTCATTCCACAATCATGTTAGCGTTCTTCACTAAGTATTCCTGTTCCATGTCCGCTTTCATGTTACACTGTTAACAAATGAGATCATTTTGGGAAAGGACAATAGAGGAAGGCAGGAAGTGCTCCATATCTCTCCATTCCCCCCACCTCACACACACCCAAGGAAAAATTGATGGGCAGAGTGGCATCTCTGTGGGTGTGTTTAATGTACTAATTTCCTTTCCATAAGATCATTTTGTAGCTGGCAAGGGAATGCAGGAAGATGGTGGTTACTGCTGCTTTATTGAATGGGGCCGGGAAAATGTTCATCCTGGGAAAATGTGATCCAGGCCCACATTTTCCTTTCATTAACATCTGCTCACGTGTGGTTGTGTGGTTTGGAAACATTTGCATTAGAGGAGCTATACAGAATTGTCCTTGATCGGGGTGGGCATACACCAGGTCTCTGGGACTGGCCTCATTCTTTTTTCTCTAGATCCACCGTAAGATGCATGAAATGGAACCTGGTGCAAAAGACAGGCCCTTCACGTCAGATAATTCTGAGCCCAGGAGTTGGTGCTGAATCCCAGAACTCAATGGAGCACGTAGTCCTTCCACACAAAGAACTACTCCCAGTTACCTCAAAGTTTCTTCTGTACTTTAATCCTGTTTTCCTTTTCAGTACTTTCACCCACCCCACATACTCAGAGATTTAAGCTTGGATTCCTCTGGGAAGAGAGTGGGGTGTTGACAAACGCCACAGCCCTAGCAAACCAGGCTAGCAAAGCCACCTGCAAAAGGAAATAGCAGTGACCCAGACGGCCGCTTTTGAATTGCCCAAAAGAGGAAATGAAGACGAAGGCAAGGAGTGCCCTAACATTTCTGCATGTTGAGATATACAGGTGTGCCTGTGTGGGTGCACACAGAGTCAGCAATGGTTACATGTAAAGAGGAACAGGGTATATCTCGCTGTAATGGGGAAGATGGCAAGCAGGTGACCTGAGACCAGACAAGAGTTCTTATGGACTTGCATTGGACAAGAAATCCTTTCAGATGGAGGAGCCTCCTTTGTAAGAGAGGACATCTGGCCATCCTAGCAGATCTAACTGCAACAGGAATGAGAAAAGTGACATTTCCCTGAATAAGCAGGGCAGTGTCATCAATACAGCCAAGGAGCAGGAGCTGGAGTGGACAAATTGCACTCTTCCGGTGACTTGACCTGAAGTTTCTACCAGCTTTCTTGCCTGTGAGGAAAGGCTGCAATGCCTTGGGCAACTCTTTTCCAGGGGGGCGGGGGAGAACAGGATGAGGTGTGTAAAGTTATGCATGGCAGGGAGAAAGCTTTGCTCCTTCACTGCTTATCCAGGGCCTTTCCTGAAGCTGAGTGGTTGGAGCTTCAGGGTTGACTGAGCAAAAGTGCTTCCTTATGGTGCGCTTGCTCAAACCCTTGGATGTCCTAGCGCATGCGCAGCGGTGAAGTGAGAACCAGCTGCCGAATGAACATGCCCCGTCTATATTTGAACCCTGCGAAAGGCCAGTCCCAGCTTGATGTCCCTGGCAGGGCCTTTCTCGGATCTAATATGCCTGTGTGTCTTTGGTGTCTACCCCTTAGTTCTGGGTTGTTCTGCAGGTGTGGGGTGAACTAGCTCCCATTTCTAAAATGTCAGGTGCACAGAAGAGCTTCCAGGCCCTCTTCCATGAGCATCGCTTTCCTCCTCATCCTCTTGGACAAGCGCTCCCCCCACACCCCCGCCACAAACTCCGCCTGCCTCCGACTTTTGTTAAAGCCAAATGAAACAATGTAATTAGCTTGTTACAATTAAAGTGACTCGACTGGATAAATTGTAATCACCCAGATTGAAGTTAGGCATCCCTGCAGGTCTCGGACAGCGCAGCTGAGCTGCCTCATTTACATAATTAAAATATACAAATGATAATGGATTTTGTACTCAATTTCCAGCGGCTGTAAATTCGAGAAACTATGAAATTAGAAGAACAGAGCTGGGCACCCGCCTTAAGGTACTGGGGATGACAAGTTTTGACAGTAGGACTGTTTATAACTAGACTTGCTGGTTGCAAAATAAGTGGGGAGAAGAGAAAAAAGATTACTCTGTGATATTAGTTAATGGTTCCATGGGCAGTGAGAGAGACGGAAGAGGCAGCATACACTAGTGATTACCTCTACAAATTTATGCAGCTTTCTTGTCCCTTGTTTTCCTTTTTCTTTATTCTTTTGGTTTTTTGACAAGCCTTTTCCTAACCTTAGGGGACACCTTCCCCTTGATGATGAGGAATTGAGAATGAATTAAACACATCAGAAAGAATGTCACAGACAGACAAACTGAGAGGAAGGAAATGAAATTAGCCATGCCGTTTTAGCTTCCAGCAGGGAGGGAGATAGGAAGGCAAGAACAGACCTTGGAGGGGTTTTTCAATTATTGCGGAAGGAGATCATGACCTGGAATGGAGTTGGAGGGAAGAGGCGTGAGACTGAAGCTCCACTGAGCCTGGTGAACGTTTGGGGATTTGTGCAGCTCCTGGGAGATGTTGGCAATATGCCAGCAGATAGGGATGCAGGCCCAGATTGGTGGGTCTGAGGTTCTCCAACACACTCAGTCAGAAGTGATATTTATTATTATTCAAGCTGATTTCATTAATGATAATAAGTTCGGAGTAAGGAGGAGGTCATAGCTCAGAGTGTACTAGTCTCCCTCTATCTGCACTAGTCCAACCTCACCTGCAATATTGTGTTCAGCTCTGGGTATGCAAGTTTTAAAAAGATGCAGAAAAACTAGAAAGGATTTAAAAGAGGGCAACAAAGATAACCCAGGATCTGGAAACTAAGACCTGCAATGAGAGCCTGGGAGAGCTGGGCATGTGCAGCCTCGAGAAGAGAAGGCTACAAGGGGATGAGATAACATTCTACAAGGACCTCCGAGGCTGTCACAAAGAGGAAGGAAAAGACCTTGTCGCACTCACCACCGAGTATAGGACATGGAGCAACAAACTGAAACTGCAGCACACCTGATTCAGGCTAGGTGCCAGGGAAAGCTTCCTGACTTTCAGAGCAATGCGACAGTGGAACCAGTTGCCAGGAGAGGTCATGGGCTCTCTGCACTGGAGACATTCAAGGTGAAACCGGGCAGTTATCTGGGTGGGAAGGTGGGACTTGGCATCCTGCACCAGCAGGGTGTTGGACCTGGTAGTCTCCTTGGCCCCTTCTGACCCTACTCTTCTGTGACTCTATGCATCTACGAATCCTTTGCTTGCTGAAAGTTCCAGGGTTAATTGCCACCACCTCCACTGAACAAGAGTTGGGTGGCAAGTGATGCCAAGATCTCTGCTTGAGTGTATAATAAAGTGTTGCCATTGCAGAAATTCTGGGTCAGAAGAACCATTAGTCTGGGTTGATACAATGCAGCTTCCAGCATTCCCAAAACACCTGTTCTGACCTTTGAAACGGTGGGAGAGTGATCCTGTGCCCCTGGAATCATGTCCAGGGGACCCTAGGATACTCTGGGCTTCAAGATTTGGAGTGAAAGCTGAGCTCCAACCTGGGAGCAGGCTCTGTGCTCCGAAACAGCAGCTAGTATGGAAAGAACTCATCTGGCTGCATCTCTGAAGCTGGAAATCCCAACCAGTTTTCTTCACACCCAGTTGTGCTTCCATGAAACAAGCTGTTGAGATAGATACGAGGAAGCATAGGCCGAGAGTCCATAAGTTGCCAAATCCAAAGTCACCAAGGAAGCTTCACAGCCAGTGTCACTGATAAAACAAAAATAGTTCTTAAAATTGATTTAGGTGACATAGTACCCCTTTTCTTCAGGGGCTCATGTGACATATTCAGGTATATTCCCCACTTAGTACCATCCTCCAAAAAGATCAGTTTTTGTAACACCAGAATTTAACACAATGATGGTTTTAAATCCAATAGTTTTTGGTAACAAACAGATGTTTTATTTTTGTGTGTGTGTTTTTGTTTAAAAAGCAGCCAAGCCTCCTCTTTAAAATTAAAAATGCAGAGATCTGTAAGGATAATGTATGTATGTATGTATGAACATTCTTAAGTGGAATTTTTTAGAATATATTTTAACTACTTATTAGCTAAACACAGATGTTGCTTCATGTTAATTTTGGTGCCCATCAATATTTAAGTGTATGGCAGCATTTTTACTGGATAAAAAGTTTTTGTTTTTTAATAAAACATGATAATAAAATGTTGGTGAAAGCTGCTCCTTTAATGGACATTAAATGTGCTTAATTAAATGGCAATTGGAAAACTGCAGAAGGAAACATTTTATGAATACCAAACACATTATGAAAAACAACAACAACACAACCCATTTTATTTTTAACATGACTTTGCCAGACCCATGCTGTTTTTATTTTTACTCTGGCAATATTAAATGTAAACTCAAGAGTGATTGTGTGCAGACAGTTTTCAGGCATAATCACCTTTGGAAATTTTGAGGGTTAGAATGTTACTCATGTTTCTTCCACTAACCTTGTGTTTCTCCCTGGCTAGCTGCAAACAAACTTGCATACTTTGGACCACATGAATTCATGAATGATGAAGATGGAGGAGACGGGCGGATGGAGCCAGGGATGAGGGATCCCAGTAGAGGGCTTGCTTCCCAGGGCGCCTCAAACCAAGAGATGGACCTGGACAGCTCCCTTCCAGGAGGGAGGCCCTGGGAAATGTGTCCTTCAGTGGGATCAGGTCCACACCGCCGTTTCCTTCTTCAGATGGTACATGCTGTGATCATGCACTGAGCATCCTTTGAGCATGTGCTATCTGCACAAGAAAAATTCTCTTGCAGTCTGTGACTGGATCAGGGCCATCTTGACGCATGGGCCTGATGGGCACTTGCCCCTGGGCCCCATACTAATCTGTGTATGTTAACCCTTGGAAAATTGGAAAACTTCCAAAATTGACTGTAGTTGTAGTTGTGCACTGCTTTGCCCGGGGCCCATAATGCTGTTAAGACAGCCCTGGACTGGATGGACAAATCTGTAAATTTTTATTTCTCTCATTGTCTCATTTTCCAAAAAGTAAATTTGGTTCATCTCAAATGGTGGGATTTTTAAAATTTAAGTTGACATGAAAATTCACATACCCTTTCATGTGCTTTTCTCCCAACACATACACTTTTGTATGCAACTGTGTCTAATATTCATATTTTTGGCCAGTGAGTTTCCTAATGTAATGCATGTTTCAGTGCTGCTTCGGCCATAGATTGCATTTTGGGGGCACTGCCCTGTAACTGATTATGCTTTTTTTTAATTTAAAGGACTCTATTGCAAAATCTGGGGAAGAGAAAATTTCAAGGACACCGAGTTGCTCTTCACATTGTGGGTTCAAAATCTGCAACTAGGTAAGTTTGCATTATAATGCAAACCAAACACATTTTTCTCACAGCCCTTTCTGCAAAAGTCATTAATGCCAAGGGCAGGGTGTCTAACATTCTGAGGAAAGGCGGCTATTATTTGTGTTCTCTGTAGCCAATGAACTCCTTCCAACTTCAGAGCAAAATCAAAACCCACTCAGGCAAGCATTTTAGGATGGGCCAGCAGCAAAGACAAAGGCAGATATGTGAAGTGCTTAAAATTAAGGAAGGCAGACTATAGCAACAGTCTGAAGAGACATGATCCTTCTAAAATGGGGGAAGAGTCAGGAATAGACTGGCCAAGCATTCACTTTTACAAAGGACAGTCCTCTGTTTACAAAGCGTTCTCTGTTTGGAGGGCAATGCAAGCTAAATCCAGTATAAAGATCATGAAACCATCCAAAGAAAGAGCTGGATCATCAGAGTGCCCCTTTACAGCATCGTCTGGACAGGAGACAGCTCAAGGGTCGTGGGTGGTGAGATCTGCTGCATTTCTATTTAAAGGAGAGAAACTGTTTCTAGATTTGCGTCCATACATATCAAATAGCATGTGAAAATTTTGCCAAGATCAGCGTCCTCTTTTTGGGAGATTCTAAAGTGGCTACACTAGTTAGGAACTGAAGCTAGTGGGCCGTGTGATGTTCGTGCCAACTTCCCCTCCTGAATCTGTAAACTTTGGGCAACTTGCTTGTATGTGACCCCCTGTTCCTTCCAAAAAATAGCGCAGCCAGAAGGCTTCCTGCTCCACCGCCCTTCTCCAGGTTCTTATAGGAGCATCATTTTCTGCCTTTGGCCAGTCTGCTTTATAGTGGCTTTGTTAAAGCATTATCTGTTAAAGAATGTATTTTTAATGTATTTCATAAGCATGGTTTATAAATAAGTTATTAAAGAATGTACCTGAAGCGAGTGCTCACTTAATAAATATTAATAAAGCAATTACAAACGGGAGTTTCATTCACTGTGATGCAGCATGCTGGGGGTGCTTATCCAGAAGGGAGTCCGACATACTCTACTCGAGGATGGGAAAGGGAGGAGGGTGGGTGGATTGTGGCAAGCAGGTATCTACCTGATGCCCATTTGTTCTTCTCACAGATTCTTCTTGGTTACACCTTTTTTTGATTGACATTCTGGCCAAAGCAATTTTAAATTCACACACCCACATACACAAGTGCACAAAGAAACACACAAACACACAATACCTGTCATGCAGTGATCCAAGAGGCAGCGATTCCCCGACGGTTGTGGCAATGAAGATGGTTTCGCTTCACCAAAAGGCGAGTGAGGCTAGACGTGCTACAAACTTAGGCATGGCAGGAAGATAGGCTTGTTCTTCCTCAACTCTCATACTGGAACTCAGGGATCATCCCTTGAAGCTGATGGGTGGAAGATTCAGGGCAGGCCAAAGGATCTTCTTCAGCACAGTCCTTGGTTCAGCGAAGGAATTCACCTCCAGAAGACGTAGTGGTGGCCACCAGCTAGGGTGGCTTTAAAAAGAGAGTGGGCAGATCCAGGGAGGAGACAGCTTTAAGTGGCAACTTGTCCTAATGGTTCTCTGCTCCTCCTGTTATCAGTCTATGAGCACCAACTGCTGGGGAACATGGGGACAAGGCATTGTTGCACCCATGCCTGCTTGTGGCTCCCCATGGGAAACTGTGGCTGGTCGCTGCGTGAACAGAATGCCAGATGACACGGACCTCGGTCTGATCCAGCAGGGGCCTTGTGATGTCCTTAAATTCAGTGCAGCAGAAGAACTGTGCCAGGCTGGACTGGACGCCGATCAAATCCTCCATCCCGTCATCCGCTAGGAATGAGCAGGAATTGGGTCTCAACTCAGTTTTGATAAGAATTTGCCAAAATTCACAGAGTTCGCCATATCGGAGACAGAAATGACTAGAAATGTAAAAGGAAAGGAATGTGGGACACACCAAAAGTGGGGTTATGATGAAGCCCCATGGAATCCGTCCACGTCGCCTTCCAGAACTTCTCCTCCTGCTTGGCCCAGCCTTAGAAAGTGATCCATGCTGGGACAAAGTCCATGAATGCTCGGGGAACGAAGGCTGCACAACCAGCAACCTTCTCCCACATCGCAGGAAGCAGCACAAGCAAACTCTGCTACATAGGAAGCAGCAGAGGGACGCCCTTGTTGCGTAGGGCTCCGTTCCTGACGAACGCCGTGTGAATTCTGGGCACGTTTGCCAGGAACTTGGACTCATGGCTACGACAAAGTGGACAAGAGTCCCGGGAGCTTAGCTCAGGGAGCCCAGCAGTTTCCCACCCCCAAAACTGATTCCTCATATTGTCCTTCAATCATGGCTTGGGAGAATATGTGACCTTCTGAGATGTCTGGGCAAGTCCACAGCTTTGTCAGGACTTCCACGTTGGCTGTCTGGTTGACCCATCAGTCTGCAGAGCTGGAAGAATCTGGTGTTGCTTCTGCTGGCAACTGGCATGCTTGTGGTTGTGCTTCCTGCTCCGTTTTATTGCCCAGAGATCTATCTGGCGGTTTTCAAGCTTCCGGTCCAGAAGGAAGACTTTCCACACTGCCCTGCAATCTCTGCACGTGGCTGGTGGTCCTGGGTGCAGCCAGGGGGTTATACCATCACAGCCCCAGAGTGTTCAATTGCTTGCCCTGGAGTCTTCTGCACTCTTCCTCGTGACCTAGCCAAACGAAGCCAGACCAATTGCTGCCTCTGAAATGACTTCTCCAGGCTCAGCTCTGCGTGATGCACAGTTGAGCCTTTAGCAGTTACCTGTTTCATCCAGAAGAGGGCCATGTTTTTCATGCACTGCTTTAACACCTGTGTGATTTTTGGGGGGTTGTTTTCTACAATCGTCTTGGATCACTTGCTCATTCTGAGCCACGGCTGCCACACACACAACATTCCCTGCACCCAAAAAAGTCACACTGACACACAGTAATCTGGAAATATTTCTTTAAAAGTGTGTATTGATTGCCTTCACCACTGGATTAGGCAGAAGATCTATCTTAATTGTAAAGCACACAAAACCCTAACTGGCTGGTATGGTCAGCAGTGTAGCAGAGATGGCGGGAGAAACCATCCATTACTTTCCAGGAAAAGGTCAATCCGATAGGATATGAGTTCTGCATTTGGGTCAAGTGATGGCTAGTTCATCTTTGCTTGCCCTGTCAGCTCGGTAATGGCTTGACTCTTCTTGGCACTCCCCGTCTCCAGGGCTAAACTGATCTGCATGGGTTTGGTCTTTGAGAGGTAAGGTTGCTAGTTTTGCCTGCATTATCCCAGATAACACAGTGGCTGGGTTCACACGTCACGACAAGCAGCCTGGCGTGGTTTCCATGGTGTGTGGTTTTTTGCCTGGCTGCATCTGACAGACGATTAAGTGGTTTCTACACTGGTGTGATTTCCGTCCTCCTCACCCAGTGCTCCCACAGCTGGCATGAATCCCATCAGTCACAGCGCCTGAAATTCAATCCCACCCTGGGTGGCTGGAGCAGCTCCTCCAGCTGCCACTCTTTCCAGAGGACGCTGCGGCAGCTGCATGCCGGGTTGGTGGAAACCACAGAGCTGGGTTTGGGTGGCCAGAAAAGCCATGGGGAAGCATGAGAACCGTAGAACAGAGCATTGTTCCTTATCGTGGTTTCTAAAAGCCAAACATGCCGTGCTAAAACAGAACAACAGGGTTCAGATGACATGGCAGACCATCCTGTGTAAGAAACCACCATAGCTTGTCATGTCGTGCAAACCCAAGCAGTAGATGGGGGGTTACAGAGTAGATGGTTATACAAAATGCAGTAAGAGGAAGGCTACGTTGCTTTCAATTTATGGAGTGCTATTCAGCATCCCTCCATCCATCCCCCACTCCCATCTCTATGTCACGATCCAGAGATTTCAACTGGTTCAAAATAGGGCCATGGAACAACTGACAAGTGTGTATTATGTCAATTTTATGTCATCTTCATTGGCCACCATATGAGCTCCGGGCCCAATTTAAGGTGTTTGTATTGACATATAAAGCTCTAAATGACTTGGGTCCAGGATACCTGAGGGCTGCCTACTCCCATAGGTATCTACCCTTCCACTAAGATCTGGTTTAGAGGTCCTTCTTAAAGAGGCATCCCCCAAAAAGGTGAAAAGGATGGCGAATAGAAGAGGGGTCTTTTTGGTGGTTGCCCCACCTCTGGGATCGGCTGCCCAGAGTGGTATGCCTGGCATCCTCTTAACAGTCATTAGAGTGCCAGGCAAAGTCATTTCTGTTTTCCAGGCATTTTCATAACTGAATGGCGTTGAAATGATTTTATTGATGGTTTTAGTCCACTATATCTGTTTGAAATAATTTTAGTTAATGATCTATGTTGTTTTTGATATTGTACATTTTTTATTTTACTTGCTTTATTATAGGGTTTTAGTCTGGATTGTATGCCACCCAGAAAGCCCTATATAGGAATCTTGGTGCAGTTTATAAGTTTGAAAAACAAACAAACAAACAAACAAATATATAATGGATACAGGAACTCCTGTTTATGGGCTACATCCACTTCTTTCTGGCCCTTTTCCTGACTCTGCCCCCTTTCCCCCCACTACTGATAATTTCATAGTTTCCTGGCTTTGGGCAGTTTCCATATATTCCGAAAGGCTGAAATGGTGTAGTTACTAACTGTGAGAACCCCATGTTACAATATGCTGGTGTTTGCAGTGTTTTGACCTTGTCCTTTTTGCTCCCCACTACACTGGGATGTGCCTGCCGAGAGTGTCTTCAAAACAGAATTTGGCCCTGCAGTTGGAAGACGCTGAGCACTCATGTATTTGTATCGGATCCAGATTGATGCTGCATCAACTGCACTGATGGAAGGAACTTCCCGTTCTTGAACTGACTCCTTTCAACCACAGCTTCTCTAGAAAATGCTCCATGGAGAGATCGGAGACCCAGCTGAACCAGGTGTGGGAAGGATGGGTTGGGGGCAGGCCATCATCCAGGGGTCATGTGACACCTGGAGAAAGAGGAGCCAGAACCTTCACAGCCAGTTGGCCCTTCTGAAGACCCCTGGCAGCGGCCAAGACAACCTAGAATGCTCAAGGGTTGATGTCTTTGGACAGCTGAGATGCAGGGGGATGTGGGGGCACCACCTCGCCCCAAGCATGCTGTCTCCTTAAGGCAGGACGGTATCCGAGTGAAAGGGTGTGGTCCTACCTACCGAAGAGGACCGCTCATGAGGCAGCCTCCCACATGAACCTGCTCAGCATTGGGTGAGTCTCTGGTAGCGGCTCTCACCTGTAACCGGATAGATGCTGCGAAGAGCATCTGAAC
The DNA here is from genome assembly GCF_004798865.1 of Varanus komodoensis. Lineage (NCBI taxonomy): Eukaryota > Metazoa > Chordata > Lepidosauria > Squamata > Varanidae > Varanus > Varanus komodoensis. The sequence continues at coordinate 6,082,194 of NW_025335606.1, forward strand.
TTCCACTTCAGTTTCTGCATCCTGTTTCCAACCTCTCCACAAGTTTGCGTCTCTGTCTAGCCAACCTCTGGATGTCTGTTTTTTCAATGGCCTTTTACTGGATGAATCTCCAGGCTTTGCCTTGGGTTGATCCTCAGACCAGCCCTCTAGAAAACAGCAGCATGCCTGGCCATTGGCTTCCTGAGTGGCTGTCCTTGCTGCTCACTCTCCTAGGTCCCTGTCTTTGCTGAGCAAAGTGCCAGGATGTTGATTTAGACAGGACAGGGGATTCCCAAAAATCAGGTGGTGGGACTCTGCAAGGGGAGCCCTTCCTTTTCAGCAGTTCCTTCCTCTTGGGGAAGGCTGTGTGGAATTGTGGGAAGGGACTGTAGCAAAGCACAGGTTCAGTGCCTGGAGTTCAAATCGGATTGTGCCTAAGATGTTGGAAAATATCTCCCTGTTGCCAAAGACAGGCTGTTTGGGAGCTGGCTTTTTGCCCTCCTGCCCTCCTCAGTTCTTCTCAATGCCCTACTCAAAGAGATCTGTTTGGTACCTGCTTTCTTGCTTTTTTCTTGTAAGCCTTGCAAACCTTTTATATTTCCTCTGGTCTCTTGGTTTTGTCCAGCATTTTTTCTCTCCATGATATTTTAGATTTCCTGGCGATGTCTGTTTCCACTTCCACTGCTTTTAATTCATTGCTACTTTTAACTGATTGTTTTGGTAGATTCCTTTATTATGCTGCTCTGACTTGATTTATATGGATCTCATCCATGTTTTTATTGTACATCGCCTTGAGAGCAATTAGCTATAAGGTCATTCATAAATCTTAGAAAAATAATGGTAGTGGTGTCAGCCATATGAAACAGAAGCAAAAAATCCAAGACCCATTTTAGTGGGATGCCTTCATGTGGGCAAGTCAGTCACATACAACCCCTCATGGTGAGAAAGAAGACGAGGAAGACCTCTCATCTTCCAGATGGAGGACTGTGGCTGGAAAAAACAGGGTGTAAACCAATCTGGATGCATGAAAGTCCCCAAACTGGAAAGGGAATCAAATTGAAGCTCAGTCCTGACAAGATGAAGGTACTGTTGGTGGGTGCGATGTCTGAAGAGTTGTGGGCATTCAACCTGTCCTGGATGGAGTCATACTCCCCCTTAAAGGATAGGGCCCATAACTAGGGGATACTCCTGGACCCAAGACAATCACTTGAATCTCAGGTAGACTCAGTGGCCAGGAGCACCTTCCATCAGCTGTGTTTGATTTACCAACTCTGGTTCTAGCTGGATGGACCGAAGCTCACCACAGCTATCTGCACCCCGGTGACCTCATGGCTGGACTATTGCAATGTGGGGCTGCCTTTGAAGATGGTTCAGAAACTTCAGCTGGATCAAAAAAGGGGGGGGGGTGAGGCTGCTGGTAAGAGCTAGTCCACAATTTACCAGCTTCATTGCTACCAGTTGAAGTCCAGGCCCAGTTTCAAGCGTTTTGACATATAAAGCCCCAAACGGCATGAAACCAGGATACCTAAAGGACCATCTTCTCCTGTGCATACCTGCCTGTCCCCTCAGACAATGTTCTGAGGCTCTCCTGAAAGAGCAATTCTCTAAGGCGGTGAGGAGGATGGCGATTGTCCCCACACAATTGCTCTCCTTCAGTGATTGGCCCAAATAATAGCCTCCTAGAGTAGTTTGCCTGGAACCCTCATTACACCCTTCCTTGTGCCAGGCTAAAAGGTTTTATTTTCCAGACTAATTGATTAATTTTTTTAAAATGATTTCTACTCACCACACTTTGATTTATACTCACAGCTATTATATTTGTCTTATTTATAATATTGTTATATGTATATTATTTTAACTGTTTTATTACTTGTTCTTATTGTTATGATTGTGAACTGCTTAGAGCAGTGGTTTTCCACCTTTCCACATCTGGGGACTGGCGAAAACAGGAAAATCAACTCAGGGACTGCTGAGGCAGAAACAAAAAGCACCATACACATAATACAGTATTTTCTGTATTAGTTTCCAAACACAATACCAAAAAGGAAGAAAGGAGAAAATACTCCAAAACAGCCAGAAACTGAGCAACGAAAAAGGCCAACAAAAGAGCAATCTACTGAAATTGGCACGGTGTGGCCCCCAGGTGGCTCCCACCTGGCCATATCTCCCCGTCTTGGTCCCCCCAGCAGCACCAGCGCACCCTCCACAAATGCGATGCCAACCAAGAAAGAGGTGGTGGAGCACAGCCAGCCTCTGCATCCCTGCACGGACTGGAAGGAATTCTCCCATGGACCGGCACTGGTCCACGGACTGGCACCTGAAAACCACTGACTTAGAGGGTCCAGTAGAACTGTTGAAGTGGCCAATAAGAACAATAGATAAATAAGCAATAAACAAATTATGGGCATCAAATGCAGGGCAGCAGGGTGAGCGGGGGCAATTGACCCCTTTCTAGACATCTATTTTCCGTTGGTTTCACGGCAGTGCTGATGAACATGTCTATGAAGCTGGGAAACTTCAGTATGAAGACTTCCATGTAAGGAAGAACGTGGCATCAGAATAAACCACGGAGATCTCCCTGACCCGGTCTTGCTTGAGGGCATAGTTGCTGGCCAGCCACACACGTAACTGAACTATAATCGTGACTTCAAGTAAGTGACATTCCTGAGGCCACAATACAAAGCACATTGAGACAAAAAACTCCTACTACGGTGAGTGAAAAAGAGAGTTGCTCCTGGGCCTTCCCCGGGCCTCCTGGCTGGGACTCAGAGAAAGAGCAGGTGAAGGCTTCAGAATGTTGGCCAATTCCAGATGTTGAGATGAGAAGCAGAAATGCTCAAGTTCCTGGGCGCTGAGAATAAGCAGCCTCTGAGAATAACCAAGATATAGTTATCAGTAGGTGGCTTGGAACAGGGGAGTTTCTCAGAGAGAGACGAGGCCGGTCTGGCTCACGATCCGATGATACGATGTCAACAGAGGAGAGTGGCTGTACAAAAGGCCTTCCCAAAAGGATGGAGCCCAAACATACTCAAAAGGAAAGTTCCTAGAAGTGAATACTAGATTGGGTTCCATGAACTGCTCTGTGCATGCTCAGAGATCCATTCTGGATGTTTGCACTTTTGGAAAACTCTTTGGCCAATAAAGAATATTTTGCGAGAGAAAAGGGAGAAAGCTGAGCTCACAACACTTACAACCTTATAACTTTCGGCTCAGTCTAAGCTTGTATAGGATTGTGCTTTAAGCCTTGAGATCTAATCTCACTCTCTCTCGCTTTCTCTCTCTGGATTAATATCATTTCTGAAAGCTAGCAAAAGAGTCCATCATGAAGCTATGGCTGGTTAGGATGATTAGATGTTATTTACAGAAAAAGGGAGCAGGAGGACCCCCTTCCATTTTATAATCTCAAAAGAGCAGAAAGTGTATGTTACTTGACAGAGTCACACGCCTCATTTCAATAATTAGAGGCCAAAACAAGTTGGACAGTCTGTCAGTTTCAATATGGTGGAGGAGACTTTTCACTCATGTAAATAAAACCTCTTTTATTAGATGGAAAATTAAACTGCTATTAGGTTTTCCCCCTCCTGGGTTATCTTTCAATGCATATTATGAAAATCCACGACACAAGATGACTTACCCCAAACAGAATCAGCCAGGGGCAGATTTCCGAGGGCATTTATCAATTGGCGCAACATCTATTTCCTATGCCCAGGCTGCGCAAGCCATTGCTTAGGTAGCAAAAGGAGCACCCCCTGAACAATATTAATATTTAATTTCTATATCGTTTTTGCAGAAGTGCTCCCACCAAAAAAAATAAATAAATCTTAACAATGTGTGTGTGTGTGTGTGTGTGTGTGTAGGGGGGTGAGATCCGGCAAAGTGAGGACTTGGTATGCTCTGAGAATGCTGCCTATAGTAGGGGTGGGGGTGGGAATATCAGTGAAAATAGAAAGGAATAGCTAAAATCTCAAAGAGTGGCACTCTGTGCTGCAAGAATTTGTTGTAGTCCTTTTTCTAGGAATACGTTAAATTCTGGGGATCTCTCTGAGAAATTTTGCTGACTTGAGAAAAAGATTTTCTCCTTTAAAATTTTCTAAGATGCATGTTCTGGTCATGATGAAGCAGTAAAATATTCTGATACCTTAAGTGATATCCTGATACCCTAAGTAATCCTACATGCCACCCCTGAGTTGGTACCAGATTTGAGTGTTGTACCAGTCAGAAACAGTGGCCACAGTGCTATCAAAGGTTATTTATCTGTAAACAGAAAATTGTCAGAGAAGTCCAATACAATTGCATATGATCTTGAAAGAAGAAACTTCTCTAAAACTATACCAGAGGGCTAGCCTGGTGTGGTAGTTTCGTTATTGGCTGGGGACATGGGAGATCCAGGTTCGAGCCCCATCCAGCTGTGGAGCTCCCTGGGTTACCATTAGCTAGTCACTCACTCTCAGCCAAGCTACCTCACAGGGTTGTTGTGAAGATAAAATGGAACTATGGAAGCTGCCTTGGGTTTTTCCTGGGAGGAAAAACAGTGGAATATAAATGCTGTATCCTGCTGCTGCTTCTGATGATGATGCAGGGCCTGGCAAAAAGGAAGTTGAAAGGGAAAGACGAAACTATCCAGAATGTTTGGGGGTTAATGTAAACCACAGGCCTGGAAAAATTGTGTCAAATCCAAGCAGTCACCAGCAATGTAACAAGAAAGCCAAGGAAGCTACCAGAGAAATGATGGCTTTCTTCGGAAGGCTTGCCCAATTGAAGAGAACGAAATGAGCACAGGGCTGCCCAAAGGAAATGCGAGCAAAGAGCGAGGCAGGGATTCGAAGGCTCTTTCGGTCCAAGGATCACATTCTGTTCCAGGGAAGTTCTCAGGGGGCTCCATCCTAGTGGGGGTTGGGAATGAAGTGTGGCTGAAGACCAAGGGTGCAGGGTCAAAATTAGGGAAGGGGAAGGCAACTTATACCTCTTTGTGCAAAAGGCAGGAAACCCTCTAAGTGACTGGCATTCAGGGGAAAGACAGTGGAGCCAAAGAGAGGGATTTGGGCAACCCTACAGGACCAGCTTGGGACCTCAGGCAACCAGACTGAGCCTAAGCTGCTGCACCCACAGCCCAGATCTTGTGGCTGGTAGGTGACTTCCCCTGCAATCCAATATATGTTAATTATCAAGTCCCACTGTGTTCAGAAGGGTTCCCCTTCTAGTCATTGTGATTGGGACTGCAACCAAAAAGACACTGGCACATAATGAGTTCCCCCAGATGCTTTGGTGTACCTCTCATAACCACAGGGACAAACGTTCAGCAGTGTATTGAAGCCATAACTCTCTCCTCTTGAAGTCCTGCTCACTTCCCTTCTCCTCATACACCTCTGAGATTTCAGCAGGCATTGCTCGCCTTTTTTCAATCTACCCTTAAGGACTAGAAACTTCTCTATTGTTTCAAACAATCAAACACAACTCCAAAAGTTGATTTTTTCAGAGTGCAGAAACCGGAACCCAGGCCCTATTTCTGTGTTTGCATGGAGCTCTAGGAAAAGACGCTGAGCCCTCTCTGCAATTTCTTATCCCTGTGCAGATTTGTTAAGCGGTCCCCCCCGCCCCCGCCCACCCTGCTTCCTTCCATGGCATCCTTCAGGTTACAGTTGGTACCGCTAAAACTGCTCAACTGCTGCAGGCACTCATAATAACGACAGTGCATTGTGCTTGTTCATTATAATCAGAGCTACCCTGGAACTGCTATCTCTGCGGAGTGACAAATGCGGTTTTAATGACACGTTCTCTCCCCGTAAACTATAATTAAGGAAGAAAGGAAGGTACCTGGCAGTGAAATTACCTGCTTTATGTGGATTTATGGGGCAGAGAATATGTGTAAATTAGGGATAATTTTGTCAGGAACAGGTTATTAGAATAAACAGGACAGGACTGTGATAGTCCTCTCACCCCTCTCTGCAAAGAAGTGGGGCGAAGTGGGATGGATCGCATTGCTGTAGCCCCCAGTTAGCGGAATCTTCCTCCAGCCTCAGGTCTCCTACCTGCACTTTTGGGATAATAATATTGGCCCACCTTACAGAGCCGTTGCTGTTGTTGTAAGGATGGCAACAGGGTAATGTATGTGAGGTGCTTTCTGTACCCAGGATGGCTATACTTTTAGGTATTATACTTCGTAACTGCATTTTAAAAATACATGCAGAATGTCAAAGCAGCCCTCCAAAGCTAAATTTGAGGTCTATGATGTCTGATCAACAAGAGTGTTTGGATGCCAATGTCTTGGAGAAAAACCTTCCCCACACTGTACACCGGAAGGAAGAGTCCCACACCTTCTTTTGGAAGCATCTGTCTCGAAGTAGAATGGCTGGCCCTCCATTCTGAGCAGGAGTTTCCATTTGCCAGGCACTCTGTAACTCTATGCTCTTTGTAGGATCAGGCCAGGATCCTAGCCCACCAAGGCTGGATGTGTCTGTCCCGCTGAAAGCAGAACAACTGGAGTCCGCCACGACCCTTTCCTGGACTGGGCTATCTGGCAGAAGCACAGAAACGTTCTTCAGAATGTAGCAGGACAGGCCGGCAGTGGCCACATCCGCAGAGTGGAGCAAAGGTCTGAAGTCAATGCTGTGAGGCTCAAGGGTCTTGTCCTGACCTTTACAGCAGAGGTGGGAACTTGTAACTCTCCCGAAATTCTTGCTTATAGCTCCCACCTTCCCTATGGTTGAAAGTTGTAGGCTAAAGCATGTGGAGAACCAGAGCTGACCCTCCCTGCTTCGAAGCCTGTAATGTCCTCTCCTGTTCTCATTAAGTGCTCTCAAGACACATCTCTGTTTTACAGTGGCCCCATGAATGCGTGTCCACCAAAATGCCCTGCCCTTAACAGCCCTGCTCTGTTCTGGTAGACTCAAGGCTGTGGCTTCCTTTATGGCACAGATCCTTTTCAAAGTCAGTCTCCTCCCCCCCGCCCCCCGCAAGCATTCTTGTCTTCTCCAGTCAGGCCTGTCTTCTTATCTTCATATGTCTTCATTCTCATACCCTGATGCATCCCTAGCAATCACCTTCACTTCTCCAGCTCCATCACCGTCCAGAGTTCTGCTTGCTCCTATTAAAATCCCTGTCTGTTCTCTCTTGCTGCATTGTGCGCTTGGAATTCCCCCCAGACGGTGTGCTGTCCCACCCTGCCTTGTCCCCCTGCAAGCTACCCTCTCCTAGCACAAGTGCCTGTTTTCTGGACTCTCCAGCCCAGCCCCTGTGGGTGTCGGCATGCTCACAGGTTCCTCTTCTGTGCGTCACAGTCTTGTGTTTCAGTTTGTTTCTTAAGGTATTTTTTAAATTGCAATGATGGCTTGGTGCAAAGTGAAATGCTTTCCTTCAGTCAGATCAGTATTTGACTTCAAAAGTGTGGTTTTGTGTTCCCCACTTTAACTTGTACATCAGTTTGTGAGAAACTTGGTTTTCTTTTAGTCTGAGCAGTTTGCCTCCTGGGAAACGAGCGTTTTGTAACTGGCTGTGCCCCTGTGAATGGAGATGTCTCCACCATGGCAACCTATTTGGGAGAGTCTTTACAACGTTCTTCCACATGCGATCACCACCCACAAAGTGTGGGTGTCCCTCTCCTCTCTCCCATGCTGAAATATAACTCAGCTTGTGACTTGAACCTTGAGCCTGTACAAGTACCTATAATGTTAAAAGTGGTTTTTTGGTCTCTTTACCTCTGTCTCTGCATTCCTCCTTTTCTTCTGTTGTTATGCCTATAATGAAGTGCAGATTTAGATAATAAGCTCCCTGAATCAGAGAACTATCCCCTTGTTTTGGTAAGAAAAAAGAAAGAAAGATAGAAAGGAAAGGACAAGCTTGAAATCTGTATTCACTGAGTGTGAAAATAGATACCTCTTGAGCACAGCTCAGCTTTCACCATGGGTACCGAAAACATGGCTGTACTTTTTTCTGCAAGTGTGTCGCCAGTTCTTGAGGTTCTGTTGAGTGTTTGGCAAAATAAAAAAATAATGACTGTTTAATAAATCCATGGATGTGCATCGCTACACATATTTCTTCCACATTCGTCTGTGGAATGATAGACAAACCTGTTGTCTCCTTAATCTATGCTTTGTACTTCTTAACAAAAGGATTGCCATGCTGACCCTTTTCTGTCTGCATTGTTGCAGAATCTGACCTCTTCTCCTCACCTTAGTTGCTGTGGAGCCATGAGCTTGTTTTGTATGTGTAAAGTGGAGCTGAAACAAATCTCAGAAACATTTGACATCTGCTAGAATGTCTGGGTTTTGCCACACCAGTTTTGAATGTGAATGCTTCCAAATCTGAAATTCAAATTCATTAGACTTGTTTGGCTGCTAATTGATCTTTATCTATTATTACATTTCTAGTCTGTCTTTTTTTCTGCCAGGAACCCTAGGCAGCATTTATGGTTCTCCTCCTCACAACAACCTTCCGAGGTAGGTAAGGTTTGAACTGCTGTCTCCTTTCCCTTATTTTTACAATCTCACACATGTTGTACAGTTTGACAACCTAGCAAATGTTAGTGATCTATTTACTGATGGGACTATAGTGTTATAGCTAATTTTTTGATGCAGTGATTTGGCAGGAATTAGGAAATCTGATATTAAAAGCTATGTACATATCACCCAATAAATTAAAGCAAACCCATGATAATTTGTCATTATTTTCCCCAAACATCTTTTACAATGTCTTTTATCAACTATGATGAAACAACCAAATATTGTAATCAAACTTTATAGGATATCAGATGCAAGTATCAAATATTTAGCAGCAATTTAGGGAATAGCGGAATAACATTCAGCCTAAGAATTTGCAAAAGGATAATTTTGAGAACAAATTCATTCCAGCTCCACTTCCACTCATGTTCTGAAAGCATAGCATTCAGAGCAGATATTGATTCTGGTCCCCAAAGTGAAACATTCTGCCTTAGGAAAAAATATATCATTGCTTCAAGTAGCTGCTGGTGGTACAGCATTGATTTCAGTTCCATTCTGAGGCATTTTGAATGGAACTGGTCAACAATCTTCAATGCAAGACTCTGGGAAGTGCCCACATGCTCAAAATAGCAGCACATTCTGCTGAGTCACCATTTGTTTTCTGTGGTATTGTAGTATATTAGCCTTATTATTCAGACATGCACATTAGTGAGCATCTGATCGCTCTTTCAAATGAGTTTTGGACAGCACTTGGTAGGCTCTGTGGCAATTAAGAGGCTGTGGTCCTGAAGCTGTGCGGGAGGGGACGGAGCAGCTCTTAATGGCTTTATTCCGCTTCAGCGCTGGGAAGAAAGAGTCTTTGGACTTCCTCAATGGTGGGCAGTTGATAAGAGGATGCAGGTGGGTTCTGCTTTTTGTACATGCAGCTGGGAAGTTATCAATGGTGTCCAGAGAGTTGCACAGTCTTTGAGAAGGATAGTCGACTGCAGCCGTTATGAGGCTGACGGCGAAAGTGCGTGGAATCAGGGCCGGCCCTGCCATTAGGCAAAGGTGGCAGACACGAGGGGCAGCACTGGCCATCTCTGCTGCTGGAACCTCCCAGCAACTTCCTTCTGCTGGAAGACAGAGCTGGCTACGCAGCCTGTCCTGCTGCCCCCAGACACTAGCCTGCTTTCTCAGGTGTGGTGGAAGACACTGTTCCAGGTGCTGCAATTAGTTCCAGCAGCAAGTCCAGCTGACCTCTGTACATGGAAGGACATGGGCATCATCTCTGCCTTCACCCAAGGCAGCAAAATATCCTGACCCAGTCCTGTGCGGCAGCAGTCTCCTCGAGTTCTCGTTTCCTGACTTAAAAAAGGTGTCACAGCAGCTCATAAAGATCATGCAGATAGAGAAGGGAGCACCAGGGCTTTGGATGTTGTTCTCTAGTTCGGATTAAAGGCTTCACACTGCCTCTCCTTCCCACTGGCCCACTTACTTTCCTTGCTACTACACATGGAAGAAAGAAAAAGGGCAAGAAACAGGCTTGCTGCCCCAGGGGTGGTGGAAGACGATGACTGGGTTCACGAAGTGTGGTTTGAATATGGGTTGTTGCTGGACCAACATGTAGGCTGTCAAGCTGTCTGAACCCAGCTGCACGAACAAGGCCTATCTTGGTAACTATGAACAAGCCATGAGGGTTACTCATGGCTAGTTTGGTTGTAAACTGTGGGTTGTTCACCACGGTTTGTTAGTTTGGCTGGGTTCTGATAGCACGATAACATACGTTTCAATAGGCCCTCCTAGAGAGTAGTGTTGATGCTCAGCCCCATAGGACAAATGCTATCCACCTGGGAATTCAGTCTGGCATTCTGGATTCCCATGACAACCATGCCCCCTGGTTCTGGCAACACTGCCTTTGCCTGGATCATTTGGTGGTTTCTTGAGTCTTGTGTATGGGCACATCTATAGGTCTTGACTCCATAAGGGAAGCCACAGCCATGAATTTTCAAGAGCTTAGCAGAGCTGTCAAGCATAGGACCTTCTGGAGGGCTTTCATTCATAGGGTTGCTATAAGCTGGAGATGACTTGAGGGCATGTAGCAACTACAACCGATCGTGAGCCCATCGGAAGTCTCAATACTTATTTTTCCAGCTTTATTCCTCCTTTCCCCTTCTCTCCATTTTATCCTCATAAGAACCCTGTGAGGTAGATTAGGCTGAGTCAGTGACTGGCCCCAAGTTACTAACTGAACTTCATGGACAAGTGAGGACTAGAACCTGGATTTCCTAAGACCCAGTCCAACACCAGCCACTACGCAATGCTCATTATTGCTCACTATTCTTCCTCATTATTCGACTCCAGGTTTTATTCAAGGTTTCGCCCAACACACAGAGAGATACATGAGAGTGCACCCAAAATTACATGCAAAGGACACGCACATGTATTTTTAGGTGCATCGTTGTACATATGTTTCAAAGTGATGCATGGTTGTATCCATATACCTATTCACTAAACCATGCTTTAGAAATAAAGACACTTTTCTTTGTATGTTTTTCAAATGTACAGACATTGTCAAACACTCCTGTTTGTTTGTTTGTTTGTTTGTGAGGATTGCTCTCACGCTCGGAGTCATAGCCATTTCTGACCTCAAATTTTGTGCATTTCTCCATTCAGTTCTGGGAGGTATGAATTGGAACATCTAGTCAAAAGATGCTGACCCAGGACTTTCTCACCCATTCTTGTTCCCAGCCTGGTTTTTCTAGGAGAGACTGAAGAATATAGTTTTTCCTGATGGCCAAACATTTTATTTATTTATTTATTTATTTAAAAATTTCTATGCCGCCCCATTCACCGAAGCCTCAGGGCGGCTTACAAAACATCAGTTAAAATATAAAACGCTAAGAATATAAAACACATTAACATTATAAAATAAGTCACCCTGTCCGAACATCAGCTACATCAGCTACTTAGTGTTCTATCCGAGAGACACAAAAGGGCTTGAAACTATTACATAGACCTCTGTCAAGAAGGTCAACATGTGTAAAGATAAGCCTGGAGGCAGATGTTTTGGGAACAGATATCCTAAAAAGAAGCCTAGACCAAGATAACCATGTACAAAAGGAATTGAATGTTATCTGCTATGATGTTTTCCTTTACTAATCAATGCAAAGAGCTGAAGGTATAAATTCACTGAATATAATAACTGTGGCAGCTGATGGAGATGGGCTGACTCTCTATTTCTAGTGTGCACTTACAATGAAGAGAGTTTAAAAAAATGTAAAACTACTTGCTGGTGTTGCCTGTCTCTCTCATGGTCAGACAATGAACAGGAGGAAGTGTTTTTTTGGTCTGTGATTCAGCCATGTGATAGCGGGCAACCGGTACCAGCAGGATCTTTCCTTTGTGGCTACCATGCTGGAAGCATCTCATTCAACCTCCAGAATTATAGGGTTACAGGTGCCCTTAATAAAAACTTTGCAGGGGGCCTGAAGGCTCAATGGCAACCCATCTGCTCAGGGCACTGGTATCCATTCCCGGCAGCCAAATGAGAATGGACAGAAAATAAATGCTACCCTGTTTGTAGCTACTGGATTTATGACATGTCAAGTTTAAATAGCATCTGTAAGGCTTAACATGGCCAAGACTGGGATGGGTGGGGGGTGGGATACATTTTTCTACTCTATCAAGCACAAGAAGATTCTTCCACCTCCAAGTGCAAACTGGACCCTCCCATCGGTTCCATGACAGCTGCATTCTTGGAAGATAAGATCTTCCAATTTTTGTCCAAATCTCATAGCTTTGAATTATTAGTATTAGTATAGCTTAAGTTCTAGGTTCTGTAATGCTTACCAAGATCAGCAGACTAGAGACTTGGTGCCAATTTTAGTTTTGTGTGCTCACCAGTTACGATGGTGATGTCTGGAGACATAAACTCCAAAACTAATCAAACACACGGTCAACTTTCCCTTCTATTACTCTACATACAGGTAGCTCAGCTTTGCTGCTGATGGTTCATCGCTTTTGAAAAGAGTGGTGCTTTTGGTTTCATTTTGTTGCTTCTGTAGAAAGCTGTTCCCTAGCAAATGAAACTGGTGCATGGGCAAAAGTGTTTAGAAAGAGTTTGGAAGATATTTGGAATTTTGAGAGAGGGTTGTAGGTACTTTCACAAAATGGCTGAAATGGCAGGGGGTGGGGAGGGGGACTTGCTTCCAGGGAAGGGAAGACCAGTCACAAAACCTTCATTTCCTAGAAGACAAGAAAAGAGAAATAAGAAAAGGGTTAAGAAGTTAAAATAAGAAAAAAGAAGAGAGAGAGAAAGAGAGAAACTCCTACAGAAACAAATGTGATTCTTTTCTTTTGAACAGAGAGTTGAGCTAATTCTACGATCATTTGTAAGGTCTGGTTTTGGACAAAGTATAGGCAAAGAGCCTCACAGGTGTTGTGGTTCAGGTGACTTTGGGCCATTCACTGACTCTTGAAGGATAAAAGATTGGAAATCCAGGCAACAAGTATATAAATAAATTAGACATCTGGAAGAAAATGCTTTATGTTTTTTAAAACTACTTTGGGAAGAGTCAGTATGGTATAGTGGTCAAGAGTGCTGGACTGGTACTCAGGCGTTCTGGGTCCTAGTCCCCAGTGATCTAGAGGAACTCACTGAATCACCTTGGGCCAATCATAGATCCTCAACCCGGCCTACCTCACAGGGTGGTTGTTCTAAGAATAAGACTGACAGGAGGTGGAGCATTACGTAAGCTGCCTTCAGTTCCTTGAGGGGGAAAAAGCTGGTATCCAAATATGAGTGCAGTAACTTTTATGAACTGCCCAGAGAGCCTCAGCTATTGGGTGGTATAAAAATGAAATAAATAAATAAATAAATAAATAACTTCTATTTAAAATGTATTGCATATTCCAGGCTTCCCCAGTCTTGTAAGTGAGTGGGCATATTTGGAATTTTGAGAGAGGGTTGTAGGCACTTTCACAAAATGGCTGCAATGGCAGGGGGTGGGGAGGGGGACTTGCTTCCATGGAAGGCAAGATCAGTCACAAAATCTTCATTTCCTAGAAGACAAAGAGATGCGGAAAAAAGTAACTTGCCCAGGAAGCTAAATGCAAAGCAGAGATGGGGCTTGAACTCCAAAACACAAAGGTGCTATTCTGAACCCAGATTAAGATGGTGGGGGTCCTGGTGGGCTCTGGTGAGACCGCTGGCCAGGTGAGGAGTCCGGCTGGATGCTTGTCCCCTTCAGTGAGGATGAACTGGGTTCTAGCAGCATTTACATGTCAGTAGAATAAGGCCTTTAGTGCTTACTTTTCATTACCCTTAAAATCAGTAACTGGTTATTGAATTCTATTGAAGTGAGTATCAAGATTAATTGACCTGAGTAGTATCTATTGATCCACTAGAAGCCAATCTGCTACCAAGGGACAATCAATCTGTGTGTTTACTGGAAGGAGCATCCACAAGCCAGATTGAATCGGTGTTTGCACTGGGACAAACTGGAGCTGCAGGAATTACAGTCGAAGCCTGTCAGCTTAGCTGGGCCGTCCCCAGCCTGGTTCCACACAGAAAGTTTGAGTTGCAACTTGCATCCATTCTAGACAGCATGGCTGATGGTCAGGGAAGAGGTGAGCAGTGATCCAGAGTAACCATCCATCAGTAGCCCTTAGCATGGACCAGGGAGTGAGCATCCTTCACCACCTGAACAGGTGTTGCTTATCTATCCCATATGCAAAAACTCAGATTCCTCTCTCTCTCTCTCTGTGTGCACACACACGCCTCTCTCTCTCTCTCTCTGTGCGTGCGTGCGTGCATGCGCGCCTATTAGTGTCAATGCGATACAAAGCCATAGGTGATGAACCACAAAGCACAGATTTTCCAAAACAAAGCTTTACAAAGAATGATTTCCTTTAAAATCAGGGGACCTTTGAGATGGGAACCGTTAGAAGGCAAAACATGTCCAGAAATAACAGGGGAGGAGCCAGAAGTGAAGAAGCCATTCTGAATTGGTGCCAGGGCTCTGCCTGTCGTGGGGAAAAAGTTAGAAAAATAAAAATTAGGGGTGATTTGTCTCCCCTGTCCTTTCTCCCAGTCACCCCACCCCCACAATTCTCTCCCAAGTACATTTCAGGTCCTGCAGGCTGTCAGCAGTGATAAGTTATCTACCAGACAAGTGCAGACTTCTCCTATTTGTCTTGTGCATTGCCCTGAGCACAAAGGAGGTTCAAACGGGATAACCTGATTAAATGGCTGCCCCCGCTCTCCTTTATGGGGATGCACTGTGGAGGAATAGCCCTTGCTCATTTGCACAGGTTATGGCAGCCTTTTCATCTTGTCTGAACAGGAGGACTGGAGTCGAGTCGCAGGTTCGGCCACCGATTCTGCTTCCAGCCCCGATATCAAATGTCAAATGCGTGGCTGCACAGAACAGGCGTGTCTGGTTTTGCATCAACCACAAGTGTTCTGGCTGATCATGTCTGGCCATGTTTGTTTGTTTGTTTATTTATTTATTTAAAACTTTTTTAGACCATCCCTTACCGTAATCTCAGGACGGTTTAACAGGAAGAACAAAAATGCAAATTTAAGAAAGAGGCAGGTAAATTAGGGCCCAGTGGAGGCCAACAGAAATGATCCAGGGTTTGGAAACACTGCCCTATGAGGAGAGACTGAGGGAACTGGGCATGTTCAGCCTTGAGAAGAGAAGGCTGAGGGGCGACATGAGCTCCCTCTGGAAATACCTCAAAGGCTGTCACAAAGCAGAAAGTCAAGCTCTCTTCTTGCTGATTCCAGACTGCAGGACACGGAATAATCCATTCAGGTTGCGACAACCCAGATTCAGGCTGGACATCAGGAAAAACTTCCTCACGGTCAGAGCAATACAACAGTGGGACCAGCTGCCTAGAGAGGTGGTGGGCTTTCCCACACTGGAGACATTCAGATAGAAACTGGGCAGCCATCTGAGTGGGATGGTGTGACTTGATGTCCTGCAACAGCAGGGGGTTGGACTGGATGGCCTTCATGGCCCCTTCCAACTCTACTGTCCTATGATTCTACGAAAAATAAAATAAAACAAAACACAGAATGGTGCTTTTAGGGAGCAATGTTATACATAATGAGATAGAAATAAGCTTGGCTAACTAGGACATGCTGGGAGTTGACTGACTTATTCCTATCTCAGCAGGCATAGCATTGGTCCCCTAAGGTCATGTGGTATTTGGCTCACAGGTGGTGCAAAATGGATGGAAATGCAAGGAGGAGTGAATGGACCGCAGAACTCTGGTGGGACACTGCCAGATCCAGCTTCATGTCCACCTGACTTTGCCCCAGCCTTCTTCTCTTTGATGCCCCCTTCCCTCTCCACCACATTCTGGCTTGCCTGCCACCACCTCCTGCCCTCTTTACCCTCCAACATCAGCTGCCCTCCTTCTCTCCCACTGAGCCCCTTGGAAATGTAGCCCATCTCCACTTCCCATGGGTGAGACATCCAACGGCGCTCCAACCCTTGCGATGCTTCTTCAGCACTGTTCCCAGTCGCTGTGCCCTGCTCCGTCTTGCATGCTGGCTTCTCAGCTGCTTACACAGAGCTGTTGTGGCCTGTTGTTTTGGTGAGGTCATTGCAATCATGCAGAGGGGTCTGAGCAGGGAATGGCAGCTGCTGCAACGGAAAGGCAGTGAGTTCTTTCTGAAGCAAGAAAAAGCCGTGGTATTTCTCTCTGATGGGATAGGATATATATGGCCACCCAAGTAAGGTGGCCCAACGCTACAGTCCTCGTTGCCAACCTTTGGCTATGCTTGCTGGTACAAATGGAAGGTAGAGTCCCACAGCATCTGAGGGCTGCAGGCCCCCCAGCCTTGCTCTCTCTTGCTCCGAGGAGGAAGGGGCCTTATTCAAGGTCTATTCCAGATAAGGGACTGCAGGTGGCGCAGTGGTTTAAACCGCTGCGCTGCTGGGCTGGTTGATCAAAAGGTCGCCGGTTCGAATCTGCACAACGGGTGAGTTCCCATTGCTCCGTCCCAGCTCCTGCCAACCTTGCAGTTCAAAAGCCTGCAAATGCAAGTGGATAAAAAGGCACCACTTCGGTGGGCAGGTAACAGCGTCCCGTGCACTTTGGGGTTTAGACATGCCGGCCCCATGACCGCGGAGACCGTCTGCGGACAAACACTGGCTCCCTCGGCTAGGAAAGGGAAATGAGCACCGCCCCCGAGAGTCAGGCATGGCTGGACTTAATGTCAAGGGGAAACCTTTACCTTTACCTGTATTCCAGACAAGAGCTCGCACGTTGCAAAAACGGCCTCTTGCCTCTCAGCTCTTCCACCTGGCCCAGCAAAATGGCAAAACAGTGCAGGAGGAAAGGGGAACCAAAAACACCTGGAGAAGTGTTCTGCTATAAGGTTCATCTGGGTTGGTTTTGTCGGCCCGGCCTGCTCAGGTCTGAGGATGAATTACCCAGTTGCAGATAAGCAAGAGATTCAGTGTGAGACACTGGAAAATCTGCCCCTTTCATTTGCTTCCACATTCAAATGCTTGAGATCTCACGTTCTTTTTATCTCATATATGAAGGAATCCATATTGTCTGGATTTTATACACAAATAACTAAATAAAGAATGGAAACATAGTTCTCATGCATCAGCACTGGCCATGTCGAATAGGTACAGCTCTTCCCACATTGAGCTGCCCTGCAGCATACAGAGATGAAGAATCAGTGGACATGGCTAGCTCCTTAACACTTCAGACTAAAACCCAGAGTGGATACCCTGCCCCACTGACAGAACCCACTAGCCTACTCTATGAAAAACCTGCCAACAGCCACCAAAACCCAGCACTACAATTTGTTTTAACGCACAGGCCTAGACAGTTTCCCTACATTTCATCTGTTTTAAATTCTCAGTACTTTCCTTCCCATTTATGAAGACATTTGCAAATCTGAGTAAGTTCATTTTGAAAATCCACCCATGTAAATTGTCAGCCATTCCTATTCTGTGCCTACAAGTACTGTGAATTTGAGACTTTAACACAGCATGCCTTCTGCAGAAATATCCTGGGCAGTTGGCTGACACGAGAGCCAGTTTGGTGGCCCCTTAGCCAGAAAAGGCTGTTTAGAAAGGCCGCAATCAAGGAAGAAATTGAAAAATGTTCTGTTGAGCAAAGTACTCCTTGCAAACCAAGCGAGATAAAAATGACATGTGTGTTAATGATGTGTTTTATGGGCTGCCATCTGTCTCGGAAAAGGTCAGAGAAAAATGGCAACTATCGTTTGGGTGATTGGTGGGGGACCGGTGAGCTGTAGAAGTGAAAGGGGGGAGATAAACCCCATTCGAACATGGCAAAAAGCATCGGTGACATCATATAAATACCATAATTGGGAAGTGGTAAATTGAGTCGGGGCTGCCTTTGGAATTTGATGTGTCAATAAACAAGTTCAAGGTGACACATCGGATCAATACTGCGCGACAAGAATCATCCGACGAATTTACTGCAAAGTAATTGGGTGCAAAATGACTCAAGTCAACCTTCACACTGCAGAAAAATCAGACAAACGGGGCCAACCTGGAGGCAACAGTTTGTACATGTCAGACGCTGCTTAAGGTGGCTTGCTCGGTGCTAATAGAGTTGTTTTAAAGGGAGACGCATGGGCCCACGCACAAATATGCCACACGCAGGAAATAATAGAGAGCAACCCCCCCCCCCGCCGCCTTTTATTATGAAACTTATCCAAAGCATTGCTATAACCCGGCATGCACCTTACGGGGATATAAATAGAAGAACCAAAACACAAGTGCCGGCGGTAGTCTTCCATATTTATATTTTTCTTCCTGTCTGCATTTAGATGACAAATAAAGCAGAGCTGAGAATGTTCCACACTCCCCGACCCAAATAAGGGGATTTTCAATCGACTGGAATTCCTTTTGTTTTGCCTTAATTTCTCCCATTCTGCATTTCTGATGTAGCAGGAAAACAAATTACTTACACACACACACACACACACACACACACACACACACACACACAGAGCAGTAGCAACAGCAGTCTGTGGAATGAGGTCATTGCGCAATGTGGAGGACAAATAATGGCACAGGAGAATTCCACACCTTCCCTGGTTTTTGGAAGCCTTAGAAGAAGGGCATGGTGAGGTCTCTTTGCACATGCTCATTTGCTAAGGTCAGTCCAGATCCTTGCTTGGTTACGAAGCGACCTTGCTTCAGCTAAGCCTCTGTGGTTCATCTGGCTGGCAGGAAGGTCTCCCAGGTCAAAGGACATCTGTTAGCAATGTCCGAGATGGAGCCTGGAACTTGGGATGCCAAGTGCATCCTCTTCCACTGAGTTAAGGTCCCCCAGGTGGTCTCCTATAGGGCCAGCCATTGATAGGGGCTCAATATCAATACCGAGAACAAAAAAATAAGCAGGTTCATAGGGAAGGTTGAAGTTTCTTGAACCTCTGGAATTTATTAATAGATCACCCTGCAGTTACTTACAACGGGATGCTCCCAGGTAGTGGTTCTCACCTCCAGCTACAAGCTTTTAGAACACACACACAAGAGTGTTTTATAGATTCTGAGTCACGTGGGCCCAGCAGCTGGGCAGTTGATGACACAGTCAGGGGAACACAGTCAGAAGAAGGTGAGGGGTCTGCAGAGGGGGCTCAGTATGATGGTGTTTGATTGCAGGAGATTAACATAATGATCTTGGGATTATTGTGGGTCCTGGCATGCAAATGAGGGTGAGTGCTAGGCTGTTAACCTGGCAGCCTTATCAGTTCTTACGGATCAGCAAAACAATAGCCTTGGAAGCTCCTAGGGAGCTATCAGTTCCCACTTCTTAAACTAAAGAAATGCCAAACAGTAACCTGGCTTGGAAACGGGGGTGCAGGTTTGATTTTGTATCACAAAGGCACAGAAGCAACCCTTTTCTGCCCGATTTATCTGAATTCTCCCAACACCATTCATCACAGAATCGTAGGCTCACCCACCAGTAGAACTGGAAGGGGCAAAGGGGCCGCTGTATCCAGCCCCTCGCTTGGTCAGAACCCAGGTTAAAGCATCCTTGGAAACGATATACTGGTGAAGCAGGCAGCGTCGAGCTAATTTGATGTGGCTCCCAGACTGGATCCATGTGGCTCTCTCTGAGTTGTCACTCCTGGCTCTGGCAGGAGCCACGTGTTCCTTTCCTGGCAGTCCAATGGATGAGGAAGAAGAGGGAGGAGATCAGGGAGAAAGCAGAAAGGGTGCCTTCCAGGTAGGGCACGCTAGATTTCTAGCTGCAGGGTGGGCCATGGTTTTGAAGGCACTCTTGTGTAGAAAGCTCACGGCATGTAGTAAAGTAAGTCCCTGAGGAGGGACCCTGGCAAACATTTCCCCTGGTGTGCCGCTTTTTATTTTGCTATGGAGAGCTTCAAAACATGGGTCCCTCACCTGCGCTCTGAGGTGGTACAGCCCAGGAGGGCTGTTCCATGCAAAGTCTCTAAGTATGCAGTGTTGTGCCACATCCGTGGTTGCTTGTGACAGAAGGATGTGGCCTGTTTCACAAAAGTAGGTCATTCTGGCTTCCATATACCCATACTATAATATGTTCATAATTAAAACTGAGATTTATAATGAGTTAATTTCTTTTCTTTTCCTTTTGCACCTGCATGTTCTGTGCATTTCCCCTCCCAGCCGCTGCCGACATCTGCGGCTTCATATCTATCTACACCATTGGTAAATAAAACCCATCCACTCACATTCAGCCAGAGACAGATGAAGTCACAATGCACAGGGGTGGATAAAGACAGTCACAAGAAGTATTTATTTATTTAAAGTTTTTATATGCCTTCCCAATACTAAAAGTCTCTGGATGGCTTACAAAAAACAAGTTTTTAAAATTCAGGATTGTTTCATAACACTTTCATATACTTTTTAAGCCTTTTTTTTAATTTCACAATTTAATTATATGTGCCTGCACAACTCTGCATTCCCTGCCCCTTTGCAAAGGTCATTTTTAATAAAATTGGAAAACATGGGGGCAACATGATCTGTTGCCTGTTCCTAAAGCTGCTGCCAATCAGCTTTTCAGTGGGCAGGAAGAGAAAGCAAGGCAAAGGTGACCCAGGTAGGGGAAGGAAACAAAGAGACAAGAGGCTCGTGGGGCAATGAAACTTGGAAGTGACGTGGTGTTCCCTAAGGGGAGAAACTGCAAGATCTGACGACGCTGGGAGTGGAGAGGAAAAGTAAGATAAAGGGATGAGTGGGAGTGAAAGATCGAGACTGGGAGTAGGGGAAGAGATAAAAGAAGGCCAGGAAGGGAGAAGGTGAGGGAAAGGACTGGGTGACAAGAAATAGCAAGGCTAAAGGATGAGAATGGAGAGAGAGAGAGAGAGATCTGGGTGGATGCAGGAAGATTAGATGGGATTCGGTAGCCAGAAGGGAGAGAAAGAGTGCCAGGAACAGAGAAGGGAGGAAGATAAGAAAACAGCTGACTGGAGAGAAACAGAAAGATAAGACGAGTGTCAGAGGACTCTAGGGTCTACAACCTGGGAGAAAGAGGAGGGCTGAGAGCAGGGAAAGGAGAGAAAAGTGAGGCAAGCTGTCAGATAGAGAGGAATGGAAGCCTAGAGCCTGGTGCAGGGAGACAGATGCCCAAGGAGAAGGTCCTGTGTGGGCAGGAGATGGGCAAGCCAACAAGCAACACTTCCCGTTCCCGTTTCTGCTTCCCTCCCCAGTTGGCCACACTATTTCTCCCCACATGCTGGGCATCTCGGCTCCTGAACA
This sequence comes from Varanus komodoensis, assembly GCF_004798865.1. Classification (NCBI taxonomy): domain Eukaryota; kingdom Metazoa; phylum Chordata; class Lepidosauria; order Squamata; family Varanidae; genus Varanus; species Varanus komodoensis. Next base: position 6,103,336 of record NW_025335606.1, read on the forward strand.
ACCTGTCTGAGACCAAGCTGCAGCAGGACCGCTTCCCCCCTTGCTACTTAACGTGAAAGTTCGGGGCTGCTTGGGTGACTTGCGGGGCCACGGAGTAGCCAACGATGGGCAGGGCTTCTGGAGGCCTTTCCCCAGAGGAGGCGCAAATCCAGCAAGGCTCTCTGGAATGGCCACCTGGCTTGGCAGTGCAGCGACAGGCGCTCCGGGGGATCGGAGGGCAACGGCTTGTGTGTGGTGGGCTTACCCTGAGAATGTTCTCCAGAAGGTGTTCTAGGAGCTGGGTGGGTGGGCGGGCAGGCAGGCTTCCCGAAAGGATGTTCCTCAGAGCCGCTTAAATGTATGGAGAAATTGGAAAGGGAGACATCTCACTATTTTAATTGTCACTATCATTATTTAGTTTTACATTGGCTTTTATTATACTGTCACTGGTACATGTGGATTGTTGTTAAACATTGCCATTTACCATTGATTCTTGTCTTGGTTCTGCTGTTATTGTTTATGTGCTCTTCTACACCAGAGGCAATCAGGAAGAAAAGAGCCACTTCTCTGAGTGGGATTTTGTAACTGGCCTCCTGCACCAGCAGCAGGTTGGACACAATGGCCTTCTTGGCCCCATCCAACCCTACTATTCTATGAGTCTATGTTGGTTGAATTTTATTGATTGTACAGATGTTTTAAGAGATCAAACCGGTCAGTCCTAGAGGAGATCAACCCTGACTGCTCTTTAGAAGGCCAGATACTGAAGCTGAAACTCAAATACTTTGGCCACCTAATGCGAAGGAACGACTCACTGGAGAAGACCCTGATGTTGGGAACGATTGGCGCCAAAGAAGGGGGCGGCAGAGGATGAGGTGGCTGGATGGGGTCACTGGGGCGGTAGGTGTAGGCTTGGGTCTCCAAGGGATGGTGGAGGACAGGAGAACCTGGAGGAATGTTGTCCATGGGGTCGTAGTGGGTCAGGCACGACTTTGCAGCTAAGAACAGCATGATTGGTGTGCTTGTTTTTAAACTGATTGCTGATATTGCTGCTTTAGATTGATTGTGGCTATTGAATACTCTTTTGCTAGGGTTTTATTGCACAACCATCCTGAGAGCTCCTTGCTAACGAACAGGCTAGAAAAGCCCAAATAGATAAATGTCCACATACCTGGGAGCTCCGCTGAACGCACTGGGGCTCTGGCTTTTTAGTAGCTAGAGGTAGGACTGCTCTGTGCTCCTGGTTGCAACCCACCGTATTTGCTTGATTGCTGAGCTGCTTTCCGGGAATGTCCATCCTCTCCATCACTTAAAACCAGGACCTTTAGTGAAATCAGCCTGAAACTGAGTGCATTGAAGGACCACGTCCATCTTGGCTTACACACTTGTGTCAGGCATGGGGTTTGCTTAGTAATATCATGAGATGCGGCAGTTTACGTCTTGCAAGTGCAAATAAAAATACAAGGCTTGTCCCAGAAAACACAACACAACTAGATAATTTACAGTAATCCCCTCACAAAGAGTGGAAAAAACAGGGAAACTCGACACTCAAGTTTATTGATGGACTGACTGGACTGGATAAAGCAGCGTGTGGCATTTGTAAGCTTTGGACAAACGGAGGTGCTGGCTATAAGGCTGAGAATTTAATGGATGTCAAGATGAGGAAATGGGGAGGGGGAAGTCGAAGAGATTTAGGTGGAAGACAGATGCCACGAATGAGATCCGTGCAAGGAATTATTGATCAGTTGCCACCAGTTACAATGCCTGCGGGTCGTTCGTGGAGACTTATATTGGAATCCTGAACACAGCCTAGCAGGACCATCTGGGGTGTTTTGGTGGAGGGAAGATTTGGCCATTCAGGAGAAGAGGCTCTTCTTGTTTGTGCCAAGAGTTGCAGCTTTTATAAAAAAGAAAAAAAGCAGAACCGTGAGATAGCGGCCATGATAACATAACCTGAGAAGAAGAGCCTGCTGGCCCAGACGAGAGTCCAGCGTCTGGGGTCAACCTACCCACTTGCCCCTGGGGAGCTCTCAGGCAGGACATGGGTACTTACCCTCTCCCACCTTTGCCTCCTCATGCAGCCACTCGTGGTTCTTATAGATACTGTAGGTCTTCCCCACGGTTGTTAGGTCTGCACTGCTGCATGGATGCTGGGAATGAGAGAGGCAGCCAGTCGTCCCTGGTGTGCCTTCCTGGACTGCGCTGATCTGGCCTCTGAGTCAGAGGAGGAGATGCTGGCAGAGGGGACCTCAGAATCTGGGGCCTCGGATTTGGGGATGGGAGGAGGTGCTTATCTCAAGGCCACTTTCTCAGCTGTGGAGGCAAGCTTTGGGAATTACCAAGATGTACAGGTGTCAGGTGGGGTCACGGGAGGGGAGTTCTCAGAGCCAGATGAAGCTGGTGTGACTCTTGACCCCTTGTCATGGCATCGGGAGAGGAGGGCTGGCCAACTAGAGGGAAAAGGTGCGCTCGCTTCCAAAAGGACCCTCCCAGAGGGACGGGGCTCAGACATACTCAAAAGGAGGGTTCCTGTAAGTAGTTGCTAGATTGGGTCCAACAAACCGCTCTGTGCATGCTCAGAGATGCATTCTGTGGTGATTGGCTACAGTTAAGTGAATAAAGACCTTTTGCAAAAGAATAGTTGGTTGCCTTGAATGTGCGAAGGGAGGAAACCTAGCTCATGGCATTGGATTTGCTGAATCCTGTTTTCATAAAGGGATAAGGATGCACATGACCTGAGTCGGATCACTGGCTGGGAGAAGCTGATCCAGGGTCCTCACCAGCAGGACAATCAGAAATCTTGCCTGCCTCAAGCCGTCACTACGCACAGTTGTTGGGGCAAGGGGGGGTGTAGGCGGCCAGGATCAGTGGGATAGAAAGAGGCTTTAACCTGCACACCCCTTCCCCAATTTTCCTGATGAGGTCTGTGTGTGAGGGAGAGAAAGCAAGAGTGCATGAGTGTGAACTGGTGTGTGCCTCGAGTGTGAACTGGCATGTGCCTATGGGTGTGCACGCCCTTTTCACCCCAAATGGTTGCCCAGTCCTGATATAAGGGAGTAACACCCGCTTCACAAATGAGCTTGCAAGATTAAAGACAAACCTAAAACCCTTCTCATGGGAGATGTTGACGTGACACGAGAATACAGACAACGGAAAGGAAGAATCCTCTGCCAGTGTGTGAAATTTGTTTCCATGGGTGTCTGTTGATGGTAGGAAGGATTTTGTCAATTTTGCAGTCTGGATTTTGAACTGCACTGACTTGATGTACACTTCTCAGACTGATGTGCAAATTGGTATGCGGAGGTTTTGCTCTTTGAATTTTCCAGAGCAATTCTCAGCTTGAAGTGCATACCAGAGCATGCATACAGAAGTATATTTAATACAATAGTTTAGAAATGTGTACTTGGAGTGAAAACTGCATATTTTGTGAGAAAATGCTCATGAAAGCACATATTTAAATAAGAGTTTTGTGCAGATTTTTAAATGGAAAACTATAGATTAATGTTCAAACAGAATGGAACAGATAGTCTGAAAATATACTTTTGTTACACGTATATTTCTAATAATGAAAAATAATTTTTGCTCTTACTGGTTCTTGTTGGTATCAAACCAACACTGCATCCCTCTGAAATAATTGTTGGTGTATGTTTATCTGAAAAGCATTGATCAGCTAGGGGTAGTTACCTGGCAACCAAAGTCTTCCTAAATACTAGAACTATATTTCATTCAGCAAATTTGACCAAGCGCTGAAAAGTTCTTCTAGAAAGCACTGTGCAAATGCAGTCAATGATGGTTGAGGATTCAACATTCTCAGAGTAGATTCAGAGGGAGCCCCTATTTGTGCATGGTCACGACCACCCCAAGTGTGAAGATGGAGGAGGAGAATGATGTAAGCTGCCTTGAGCCCTTTGTAAGAAAAAGGCAAGATATAAATCGAAATGGAATCGAAGTGTTCCACCATTAGCAGAGAGACTGCTGTCCATGCAGCTTCCCTGCCCCATTTCCCAAAGGATCCCCCCTAAACCTGGCTTTGCTCCGCACGTATTTAGCAGGATAGCAAATCTTACTCTGACTCCCTCAGAATTGTTCGGTCCCAAGTTTTGGCCACCCAAAAGCAGAATATAAGAATGTAAGAAGAGCTGCGCTGGATCAGACCAGCTGTCCATAGAGCCCAGGGTTGTGTTCGCCAATGGCTCAAGCAGCTGCCTATGAGAAATATATAAGCAGGACGTGAGTGAGACCAAATCGCCATGTTCCCCAGCAAGCCATATGGCTGGAGGTGGCCACTGGGGCCAGTAGTCACGGAGAGCCTTCTCCTCCATTCGTTCATTCAGTGCCTTCTCAAGGCCACCCAGTGGGAACTCTTCTGGGGCAGAATGCCATAGTTCAACTACGTTTTTTGGTTTTAGCTGCTAAGTCGTGTCCGACCCATCACGACCCCGTGGACAACATTCCTCCAGGCTCTCCTGTCCTCCACCATCCCCTGGAGTCCACCCAAGCTCACACCCACTGCCCCAGTGGCCCCATCCAGCCACCTCATCCTCTGCCGTCCCTTTCTTCTTTTGCCATCTCTTGTTCCCAGCATCAGGCTCTTCTCCAGAGAGTCCTTCCTTCTCATTAGGTGGCCAAAGTATTTGAGTTTCATCTTCAGGATCTGGCCTTCTAAAGAGCAGCCAGGGTTGATCTCCTCTAGGACTGACCGGTTTGATCTCTTTGCAGGCCAAGGGACTCACAGGACTCTCCTCCAGCACCACAATTCAAAGGCCTCAATTCTTCAGCACTCAATTTTCCTTATGGTCCAGCTCTCACTGCCCTACATTGCAACTGGGAAAACCATGGCCTTGACTATACAAACTTTTTCTGGCAGGGTGATTTCTCTGCTTTTTTGTATGCTTCAACTCTGCACCATGTGAAAAAAATCTGTCCTTTTATCTTCCCTGAATCTGTCCCACCAATTTCCCTCAAAGCCATTGTCCTGCTCTTACATACCATATTCTCAAAAGATGGGCAAAACTTCACTCACTAAATTTTTCCCTATGATGAAATAGTGAATCTGAGTTCAAAGCACTTTGTGGAATAAACCCAAGAGGTCTTCAATTGCTTTTAATTGGCACATGTATCATGCTCCCCCGTGAAGCACACCCTGTCGGGGCCCCAAACTGCTTTGCCATTAGTAATGTGGGGAAAGGCGGGAGAATATGCATACATTTTGCTTAGGCTGACTATTAGTTTCTCAGGATTGCTGCAAGACCTTGCATAAAAATTGAGGCCATTACATACCTGGGCCTTGCTTAACAAGATGCAGTGTGGAAGGCCACCCGTTATTTTGAGACTAGAGGCTTTGTTCCCTCCCCAGATTGATTTCTCTTTCACAAATTACTACTCCATGGATTAATGACCACTGTGGATGCAAATGTCTTCAGCTGCTGCCCAGGTGCATTAACCTCCCTTCAAAGAAAGTATTCTTTCTCCAACCCTGCTCTGCTTTGCGAGCAAATTAATATTTCCCAGCTTGGAATGCAGAATATTAAAGACATGCGTGCCATTGCAATGTTGGCGCTAGCACTGACTCAAACAGAAGATGGAGGACAAGATGTTCAGCAAGAGTTTGCAGCTGGTACGCCCCAGAATTCCTTAGCCACGGACAAACATAGTTCTTTCAGCCCGTGCAGGTAGCGTTGGCTCCAGGTTTTCGAGAATGCTTTGGCTAGATCCCTCGGGTGGAGCAGGGAACCTGTTTCTGCCTCACACTGGGCACCAGCTGCAAACTCTTGCTCTGCTTTCTCCTCCTCTCTCTTCTTTGCTACCACTGGCTTGCTTGGCAGGTAGAGGACCAGTTGGGATAGAACCTGAGGCATCTTCTGCTTGTCCTCCTCACCACCACCATGGTTTGGGCCAGAGGAAGAGGCAGGCAAGGAAGCAGGTGGCAAGCGGGAGGGAAAGGAGCAGCTCCAGGTCCCCTTTTCCAGTGAGCCCTTTTAGGATGATTGTGGGCAGGTCCAGAAATGCTCATTATGCAATGCAGTAGCATCACTGAATAGGAAGGTAGGAAACCTCTATAAAAGGGGACATAATCATTACCTACACTTCATATGTATATGTATATGAAAAATCCAGCAAACAGTTTTAAGGGAGAAGTTGATAATTCTTATAACCTATAACCTATAGAAATATTATCAATAGTTAAATATTGGGAAAATGGTAGACCTCCTGCTAAGATTCTGGCTCATCACTTCAAGATGCAAAAACACTGAAAAGTTATTTCAGTTATTATGAAGCTGAGAATGAAAGGCGATGCAATGCACCCAAGACTAAATGTGCAGATTTTAACACTGTATTCTGATAATTAAGTTAAACTGTCAAACTGGTAAGTGGGATTACTCTAGATAGATGGAGAACTTTAATGTTGAGTGGGTGGGGCAAAGTAAATATCTTTAAGGTGGAATGTTACACCCTGAACTGTGTGTGTGTTTTGCATTGGATTGCTCTTTTTACACCTGGCCAATGTTTAAAAAATCTAAATGTTTTGTTTTGTAAATTTTTATAGGGTCCATCCTCCCAAGAATAGATTTTAAAAGAATGTAACATCTGATTAGAGAGGGTGGACCCCGTTTTCCTGACCTGGCCCTATATCATTAGGATGATCTTCCAGTTTGCACCAACTTACAGACTTCTGCAGCTGGACTGGAACCCATCGCCATGCAGTTTTGGGACCTTCATATCTGGATCCTCTTTCCAGAGGGGCTGCACTTGGCTTGCTACTTCCAAAATCAGATAGGATACTTCCTGCAACTGGAGCAGTAGGACTGGTTTGACATTTGCCACAACTCAACTGCAGTTGATCCATTTTCCAATGCCAATTTAACTTTACAGGGAAACCCAGCTTTAAAAATAGGCATGAAAACCTCTGGATGCAGAAGCAGATTTTTACACTGATCAGGTAGTGGGAGCCGCTGATGACTTTCTGTCATTTTCCAGTCTTCCTGCTAAATAACATTTGCCCATAATGGCTGAATGGTAATACATTTTATTGAAACATCTGATTCCAAAATAGGCCCTGTAGTTTTTGCTGTTTCAGAGTATCCTCCTCTTTTAAGAAGGCTTCTTAAGGCTCATAAGATATATCAATCTATGGTAGGGTTATATAAATACCTATTCTTGGTGAACAAATATGATACAGAGGATCTTGAGCCAGGATGAAATAGTGAATTAAATGGCTCTATTTCACCTAACCAGTGAAAACCTCGATTAACTTCAGTTTCAAAGATGTCAGTGTCTTATCCAACAAAAGTTTCTGTTTTGCATATATTGGATACCACAGTGTCTCTTATCTAAGTTGGCTAACTGACGGAGGTACGGTGTATTGAATGCTTCTTTTACCCATACATTTTGGCAATGCCCAACAGCTTCCTCCTTTTGGGAGAAGGACATATTATAGATAAATTTTGTATTGGAAAACTCTTCAACATTTATGGATGTATCTATTCTATTTAACAATCTTCCTGCTTCTTGGAATTTAATGCAAACCAAAGTCAATGTAAATGGTTTTACTGCTTTATTATGACAGGTAAAGGATTGCTATTACCCTAAACAACCACCCCCAGCAGAGGAATGGATTGAAGGCCTATTGACTCTTTCAACCTTTGGTGAAGTGGTGGCATTTAGATACCATCTTGGCATGGATATATACAGAGATATTTGGCGCAGCTTCGTTGAAAATTATGCATATCCTTTGGAACCATCCAAAGGTGTCTTATTTGTGGTTGCTTGAGACTTGCAGGGGAAGAGTAGGACCTTGGATAGCTCCAACTGGGATTCTCTGTCCTGTAACAGTAGCAGGAGCATGTTGTCCAGAGAGCTAAAACCAGCGGAAGCCTTTCATAGGCTGATGGGGGCGGTAGTTAGGTCTTGCAGCCTAAGACTTCTCTGAGGCTGAGGAGATGGAGGTTCTGCTGGGTCTTATCCCTGAGTCAAAGAATGATGGTAGAACTTTGTCCTTTACCTTACAGGGCCCTGAATTAGTCACTGATTGACCCATTCCCAGTGCCTCACCTTCATCAGAGTTTTCTGCTGCACACTGTAGGCTAGAGGCCATGATAGCTCAGGGGAATGAAAGGCTGATCAGGAACAGCCACGTGTGGAGACTGTCTCTCCCAAGCCCATTTCGGTCCCTGGATATGGGAGCCCTTACAATCCATCTAATAGGACCCTAAGGTTAAGTTTCAACGAAACACGTATTTGGAATTGCATATAATTCAGTAGAAACCACACCGGTCAGTATTCTGACCTGAGACACATATTCGACCCTGCCAAAAGAAAAAAACACAACATAGTTATATTTTTAATAACTCTCTTCTATCTTGCTCTCCCTTTCTCCCATCATATTGAATCATCAGGGTGTGAAATATAATAAAGCAGCATTCTGCTCAATCTTGTCGGCTATACCTTACAGGTGTACTTCAGGTAAATATCCCTTTGGCTGGTGAAAAATGAGCTTACCAGAAGCAGATGACTTTGATGAACTCCTGTGCTGGGGCCGCTATCATTCTTTTCCAATTGGCTTCCCCAGCAAGGCATGGTGGTTGCCCCACACAAATTCGTCTTACTTGAAAGGAAGCTATTCCCTGATTCACTTCCTTCCCAGCATCTGAGGTCTCGTCCGCTGTGACGGGCAGCTTCGCCTCATTCAGCCCTTCCGTAAAACAATCGGTACTACAAGGCTGTCATCTTTTCTGATGGGTCTCCTTTTTGGAAACAGATTAATTATTTACCAGTATATTGTATGCCCCGCTGCATTGATCAAAACTAGAATATGAATAATAACCGCCCCATATGAGAAGAAAGCCCTTTCTAACAATCTGATAACATTAGCGAAAGCAAAAAGCAAAACAAAAAACAGAATCTTCCAGCAGTCACATCTCCCAAACAAAAAGCAGCTAATCATGCCTGTACCTCATGACACCTTTTCACTCTTTGCCGTTTTTATTATTAAATAACCATAGAATTATTGTTAAATATATAACAGCAGCTGTGTGATTTAATTCGACTAAAGATGGACAAATCGTCACTTTCAGTTTCTCTTGATGTCTCATTTTTCCAGCCTTTACATTTGTTTCATCCCAAACGCTGAGATTTGAAAAAGGGAAAAATGCATGAAAATTCATTTTTGTGTGCATTTCTTCTAATTCATGAACCTGTGCACCATTCTGCCCAATATACATATTTGTGCAAGCAATTTTATCCATATAATACAATGTGAATGTTATTCTCACTTATTGTATAAACAAATTTTGTTCCACATTTTCCCCTAGTGTGTGCATTTTGTACACTTTTCCCCTCCCAGTTGGGGAATTCCATGGCAACATTTGGAGAAGTGTGTATTTCAAATAATAACTGAGCTTTGGTTTTCATATCGGTTTGAAAGTGCAAAATTAGGTAAGTTCACATTAAAATACAAACCACACCAATTTCTTAGCCCAGTCCATCTCATGACAATAGAAAAAACAATAACCTCAGAAAACTGGTGGTATCTTCAGATTCAGATTTCAGAGAGAAGTCAAGAAGTTACACTCTCTGTAATTTAATAGATCTAGTGGGTAGGGTGGGTACTCTCTCTCTCTCTCTCTCTCTCTCTCTCTCACACACACACACACACACACAATTTTGCATTTTGCTGACAGGTAAAGGTCAAAATAGTTATAGCACTTCTCTACCTTTAATGCATTATTTCATGTATGCAAGTAAGAGCCAGGGGAAATCTGTATTTGATAAAAGATTTAGAACAGAGAAAGAGGTGCTAAACCATGTCTTACATCCCACATTCCTGATCAAAATAATTTCCTCCACCCCAGTCACTATTTACCTTGCTGGAAAAAATAGTTTGTTTCTAGATGAGGTTTCTTCTGTGCAATCACTCTGCTCGTTCACAGCACCTTAGGAACGTGGGCGCCGGATGCTGCCATCTTCCATTGGCCGCCCTGCTATGCTGTCCAGCCACTTTCCCATCATTTTCCTTTCTAAAAAAACACTCTCCAAACAAACTCAAAACCTGTCCATATTTTCCTGGTCAAAAAGGAAAAGATGCGATAAGTAACAGTAGGGCCATAAGGATTTTATTAAATCTTTCCTGGCTGTCTTTCATAGGCTGTCAGACAATTTTTGCTCTGCCGTCTCACTCATTGAGGAGCTTTGAAAGTATACGAAAATATTTGCCACAATTCATGGAACATTCAGTGGTGAGTAACGTTTTGTGAATCTCTTCTTTCTAGCTCAGTGCACTATTCATGAGCAGAGGACACACCAAAAAGATTGCTGCACAGCAGAGGCTGAGAAGAGGTCAGTGATGCATAAAATAGTGTGTGTGTGTGTGTGTGTGTGTGTGCATTTGTGTTACTGATGTTGTGCCCTGCACCTATGGAATTTTTGCACACTTCTGCCATCCTGAAAGCTTCTGAACTTGAAAGTTTACAGACATCCAGTGGAAGTTGAGAGGAATGTGGATGCTTCTGTGCTCCCTTTGCCTCCCAAAATATTTAGATAGACAATGCTGAGCATCTAATTGTTGAGTCCTTACTCACAAGGAGGAAGGGCTGGGGCCCTGCACCTTTTCTGGAGATGATCTTCTGCTGAAAGAACCACACCAGCTGCAGAGGTGTGGGGAGGCCCTCTGAGGATAGAATCAAAGCTGCAACCTTGGAGGGCAGCTTTCTGAGTTTGCAATGGGACTCTGCCTTTCCTGTGTTTGGCCAGATCGTGTACAGCAGCTCTTGGGTTGCACGCTAAATAAGTTTCTAATTCTGGGAAGTAAAAACCCAGTGCCTGAGTCCAGAGAATTTGCATGCCTTGGGAAAAGCTACTCTGCTGTGGAATCTATGGGTCAAATTTATAGAAATCTGATTTCATTTTAATCTCTCACTGGTTTCTTTGACATCGCAGGCTAGGGACCCTCTGTCTGGAAGCACCCATAAGCAGGAAACATACTTTTTCCCTGTTGGAGCCAATGCAGCATTTTCAGGAGTGAAAATGCTGTTTGAGAATATGGAAGAGGCATTAAAAATCCTCCACCCAGCTTTGTTGCTTCTTTAAAGGGGGAAAAAATAAAACTGCAGATCTTATCTTTCGTGCACCACATCTTGTTCTGTGTACCTTAAATTTGCTTCTTATTTTCCTACACATACCCAACCAAGAAATCCAAACAGGCATTAGTTCTGATCTTACTTAATAGGACTGATTTGGTGCAATTATTTTCTTTCTTTCTGTAATACACAAGGGAGTGAAGTCCTCTGAATCCACACAGGGCTGTTAGAAGAGTTTTACTAAAGGGGAATTAAATTTCAGTTTGCTTCCTTCTTTCTGTTTTCTATTTCCTGTCTGTTTCGCCATCTTCTTTCTTCTTCATCTACCGCAAAGTAGCACAAATGCACCAACTATACTCAGAGCGAGCTCTAGGAGGAAAGTGCTAGATAAATTTAACAAGCATTAAAGTAATATATAATTTAAATATGTATAAAATTATTCCATCGTATTGATTAGAAAATGGGCTGTTGACCGTTTAAAGGCAACAATCAATTGCATAGTTCACAGGTCAGGTCAAGTTTCATTCTAATGATCTAAAAAAGAAAATAGCATTAGGACATAATGAACTCCACAGGATTATCGGAGTGATCTATAGCTCCGTTATGGCCTGTAAGTTAGCTTAGAGGGAGACATTTCAAGTGCAGCTTCCTCCACAGATGAAAACCCAGGTTTTTATCTCTTGGCCAAGTGTCAATTTATGATGTAATCAAAGACAGTGCATGCAATTACTTTACTTCTGAAACACCACATGGTTAGCCTCCCTCATTCACCAGCAAGGGAGGAGATGTGGATCACCATTAATGTGGTTGACAGAGTTGTCTTTGGTGTTCTAGTAAGGGGAAATCAAGCTTGCCCACGCCATTGATCAACGGGTGATGGCAAAGCTCTCTGCTTGCTCTTCATTGTTAGATATAAGGTTCCTTTCTGGATCGGTATGAGAATGGACTTTCCAGGCTGGACTGATGCAAAGCATATCGAGCTTTGCATTCTCTTGAGATCCCAGCGCTCTCAAGAAATTCACAGGAGGCATGTGAAAAATGGCACTAGGCTTTCTCATTAGGGTTCCTTAAAGGCTGGCAGGAGAGGGTCAGAAAGGGTCTTGACCTGGGCCCCAGTGGCTTGACATAGCAAGATGTGGGCTCATTCACACACTCAGAACTCAGCATGTGAATAGCAAGAGTAGCCAAGCTTGTATCTGCAAGAGGACCAGCCCTCCTTGGAAACTGAGGGAGGCTGTTCAGAGCTGGAGGGAGAGGAGGTACAGGTGGAGTTCCCTGACCCAGTCAGCAGACAGCACGTGAAGTAAGCAGACCAGTTAAGCACGGTCCAGTTTTCCTAGCCCAGAAGCAGTGCAAACCACTCTGAAGGTGCAGTCAGAATCTTTTCAGGAAGGGAAGGAGGAAAGGGCAGTTTCCATTTGGATTCAACTTTTTACATGAATGGATGCTTCTCTCACATCTCAAGGAGAACAGGACTTTGATTTGCACTGTTAAGTTTTATTTTTTTAAAAAAACTGTGTTTCTAAGGTTTCATTTGGGTTTGCTGAAGAGGGAAGAGAGAAGTGACCTGCTTACACCAGGTTAAATCCAAGTCCCCTGCCCAAGACCTCTGCCCAGTGTTCTGTCCCCTTCTGCCCTCCTACCTCCTCCTCAGAATCGGATGAATCTGTCCAATGAGACTGTAATGGGCAAGAGATGGGCTCCCTTTCTGCAGGTTCTCCCATAAGGAGCTTTGTCCCAGTTGTAGTCACTGAGGCCTTCAGAAGCTGGCCAAATCTAGTCTTTCAGCGATTCCACCCCATCAGCATCCATTGGCAGTGAGAAGGTGGCTGCCTGCAGCACACGTTCTCAAGGGCTGCTGACTGGGCTGCAGAGGAATCTGAATCAGAATGCTAAGCAGAACTTGGGGGGAGCCTGGGAAGAGGACCAAGAGAAGTGGAGGTGCTTCTCTCAAGGCCAGGCTCCCCAGGTGCTTGGGCAGTCACTGGGAAGAACCAAGATGTATGACTGGCGGGAAGAGACTTGGAACAGGGGAGTTTTCCAGACTCAGACAAGGCAAGCATGTTTCTTGACCCCATGACACGTCAACAGTCAAGGAGGGTGGGCCAGTTAGAGGACTGGCACATGGAGAGGAGGTGGGCTTGCTTTCGGAAGGCCCCTCCTGCAGGTATGGAGCCCAGACATGCTCAAACGGAGAATTTCTGGAGGTGATTACTAGATTGGGTTCAACAAACCTCTCTGTGCATAGTCAGATATTGTTCTGGGTGCTTTGTGCTTTTTGGTCAGTAAAGGACACTTTGCAAGGAAAAAGTCTATGCCTTTTGAATGTGTGAAGGAGGAATCCTAGCTTGTGACAGCATCGTTTTCTGCAGTCTCCAGGCCTCACATGGTTCAGTAATGGGAGAAGCTGCCAAGGAGAATCCTCAGTGAAAGAAAAGCATCTTCCTATTGGATTGGATTATCTAGGTTGCGGATGCAGGCAACTTGTAAATGACCCTCCATTGGGCTGATGTTGTTCCACTTGATTTTTCTCCTTTGTGCATTTTGATGCCAAGTATCCCCCCTGTGATATTTGAATTCAGGATCAGCTCTCTGATGAAAGATGTTGTTGTTGTTAGTCGCGAAGTCGTGTCCAACTCATTGTGACCCCATGGACAACACTCCTCCAGGCCTTCCTGTCCTCCACCATCCCCTGGAGTCCACTTAAGCTCATGCCAACTGCTTCAGTGACTCCATCCAGCCACCTCATCCTCTGCCGTCCCCTTCTTCTTTTGCCCTCAATTGTTCCCAGCATTAGGCTCTTCTCCAGGGAGTCCTTCCTTCTCATTAGGTGGCCAAAGTATTTAAGTTTCATCTTCAGTATCTGGCCTTCTAAAGAGCAGTCAGGGTTGATCTCCTCTAGGACTGACCAGTTTGAATGGATCACTGCTCCTTCATGGATCACTGCCTTGCTGTGGCGAAGGGGCTTGCATAGCTCAATGAAGCTATGAGCTATGCCGTGCAGGGCCACCCAAGACGGACAGGTCATAGCAGAGAGTTCTGACAAAATGTGACCCACTGGAGAAGGAAATGGCAACCCACTCCAGTATCTTTGCCATGAAAACCTCATGGACAGTACCAAAAGATGACAGATAGCTGACAACATTTGTTAATGGATGCACCAAAGTATTGTATCTGATAGCTCTGATGGCTGATTTGTGGGGAATATCACCATGGACTTCAACTGCTGTGGGGAAACTTTCTGCATTAACTTTTGCCAAGGAGATTCTGCAGATCTGTCATTATTGCAGAGAATTTTGGAATGCCCAGCATGGGTACATGGTACATTGTAATATTCTTAGGCTTAGGTCCAGAATACCCGAAGGATCATCTCCTTCCCTATATGCCCTCACATCCCTTAAAATTGGCAGGGAAGACCTTGCTCTAGGAATCCTCTTTGAAGGAAGTACAGAGGGTGTCTACTGTGCAGTGGCGCCTAGACTATGGAATGCGCTCCCCAGAGAGATCTTCCTGGCGCCAATGTTATACTCCTTCCGGAGCCAGATAAAGACATTTTTATTTAACCATCATTTTAATAATCAAGGTTTTTAGATGTTTTATGATTTTTTTTCCTTCCCCACAGTCACATTTTCTATTCTTTTCCTCCCTTAGTGTATGATGTGCTGTTTTATATTGTTTTAATAATTGTGGTTTTATTATTGCTTTATTGCAATTTTACATCGTGTAAGCCGTCCTGAGCACTTGTTGGAGGGACGGGGTATAAATGTTTGTAATAAATGAATAAATAATAAATAATACGGGTTCGGGATGGGGTTGAACATTTTGAAGGTCCACCCAAGAGCAGTTCCATCCAGGGACAGGTCCACTCAAGGGAATATTGGAGGGAAGAGATATCAAAAGCACAGAGAGACCCACACACAGAGAGAGGTGTTCACAGACAGAAGCTACTGGCTACCTTCTCCATCTCTTGTTTACCTCTCCTATCCCTCCTTTTAGTGGCTAATTTGTCAGTGGGGTCAAGAGAAGGAAGAACAGGACAAATGATGGACAATGGTTTTACATACAACAGTTGATGGGAATTCTCTGACATTTGGGAAGCAGCAAAAATATGACCCTTTACCAGACGATGCCTGTAGCAGCTGTGCAGGACCATCAAGCAATACAGCTGCCCCAGCACTCCCTACTGTGAAAGATTAATCAGCTGTTCACCGTTGCAAAGGTGGTTGGAGGAAGGGCCCGTCTATTGCAAGGATCCCTGAGGAGTGCGAAGCATTGCCGTCTGCCTTTTTCACAGAGACACTTTGCATCAGCCTTGTGGGACCAAGTGCCTACCGGTCTTTGGAAGCACAGCTCCCATCATCTCTGACCCTGCTGGCTATAACTGATGGGAGCTGCAGTCCAGGATGTCAGGAGGGTGCCCGATTGGAGAAGGGTGTGCCGCCAGCTCCGTGGCTGAGCAGAGACACTGTCGTTCTGCCCCCATCCGTGTCACAGGTGGGTCGGAGCGTTTCCTTGCAACTCTCTGCAGGAGCGTGAATGGCACTGATTCACAGAGGGAGAGAGTGAAGACTTGTAGCTGGCAACCCCACTGGGGCGAGAGCTGATGCTGCTCCTCGCCCCTGGTGATATTCTTGCAAACTTTAAGCAATTTGCAAGTGGTGCACCATGAAAGAAAACATCTTAATCTCTGCCATTCAGTGCACAGTTGGATCATTGCTTATCGGTGCATAATTATAATGGACTGCACCAGCTCCACTATAATTATGCTCTGTACACAGTGGTGTGAAAAGGCTGTTTGGCACATTTGTTTCCCGTCGTCTTCTTGGGAGGTACAGGAAGCTGCAGGTTTGTAACAATCTTCTCTTTCTTCACCTCATTAATCTCCTGAAGAGAAGAGGCAGAAATGAAAACAGGGGAGTTCCCGAAACATTATGTGCATTATCGAATTAACCAGGCATGTGATTAGTGTTCAAGCGATCAGCCTCAGAAGAAGCACCCGGGATTATTCCAGTTTGGATTCCGCATCCCCAAAGTTTGGAAAAATGCAACACATGCACACAGAGCAAAGCTGTTCATTTGCTGTGGACCAGCTGTCTCCGATAGGTACCTCCTTCTCCCGTGTTTAGGCTCTCAGAACGGTGCTAGAACAGAGACACCGTGTTTTAATGGCATGCTCCCTCTTCTAAAATAAGTAGTCAGACTGATCCAGCATTTGGACTACCTACCTAGGTGGGACTCCTGTTGGGAAAGTAGTTCAAAGATGGCATTTGATGGGCCCGTGATGACAGCAGCATAGCAAGGCTTGGGATGTGTTAATCTGTTCCATCTGCATTTGTGGATTATCGGGCGCTGATCTTTCCATTGTCTGCTCACTGATGGAATCAGGCTTTTCTTGCTGCTGTTCTTAGGGCTGTAGAAAAATGTTGTACTTGTTTTCAAAAATGCATTTTTACTAATGCACACCTGCACTGATGTGCATTAGTGAAAGGCACACTTGCACAGATGTGTGTTTGCACAATTCCACTCTTCAGGATAAGGGAAAAACAAACAAACCCTGATATACAAGTTCGTAGAATCTGTGTGACTCAGGAAAACTTGTTACACTGCAGATTCCACAGGTCAGGTTCACAGAAATCGAAATCTTCAGGTTCCAACTACATTCCAATTCCAGCACCGATCTAGTTATACTTTATCCCAAACACCACAGGGATGTGAACACATGAAAGTGACCAGGCTTTTGATGAATGCACTCACCACACTCATGGTGGGTGTGATACCTCCCACAGACCTTCGAGTGTGCAGCAAAGGATTCCAGTGAGAACAGGCATGGGTTGTTTCCTCAGGAGTGCCTTATTCAGACCCCTCCCAGACAGAGGACAGCCCTTCCATTGTCCCTTGGCTCAAAGGATGAGCCCTTGATGGGAACTCCATCTTCACAACCTTAGACTACAAAAACTGGTGGGAGTCCTTTAACAATCTTATCATTTCCTCCAGGAGGGTGAAGTCCTTGTCAGTCAATGTAAAACTTCAGTTGGCTTTAGCTCCCTGTTGAGACAACATCCTGCTATTAACATAGTAGAAGAGAGTTCTAATGGAAGGATCCACTTAGATGAAACCAAATTCCTGTTCTCTCCCTGCCTTGATCTGAGTGCCAACTAGGGATGTGCATATCAACAGAATTCAAGCTTGCCACAGTTCATTCATTTTCATCTTAAACTTCATTTCAACTCAAATCCAAATCCGATTGTAAGCTTTGAAGTTTTTATTTGCATGAAAATTCTGTGAATATTTTCTGAATGTATGCACCAGTTGGGTACACGTTTAAAATACGTATGTTCTCTTCCCATTGATTAAACCCCACCTGCGCATTTTCTTTTCTCAAGAAATGTGAATGTTTTCATCATGTGGTTGAGGATCACACTTACATCCCTCCTTTTTCCCCTCGCAAAGAGCCCAAGGCAGCTTTCATGGTCCTGTTTCTCCACCCCATTTTCTTCACCAAGTGAGCTTCATGTCTGACTGCGGCCTAAACCAGAGTCCCAATCCAGTTCTCTTAGCCCTTGCCCCATGAGGGTACATGCACATTTTCCAAATGTACACACAAATGACCTTTTTGGCGGGTTTGGGTTGGCGAATCAGAAGTGCATCAGCTCCAAATGCAGAATGCATCCAAGTCTGTGCTCAGTCCAGAACATGGTAAAATCTGGATCAATAAAATAGGACGTCTGGACCAAACGTCCTATTCACCCCTGATGCAAGGAGTGGCTACCAGCTGCCCATGTGAGCTTCAAGGATGCACCACAACCTGGGCAGCCGTTCCCACCTCCAGCCTTTCCTGCTGTGGAGCAAGCGGGACAGGTGGGGAATGCTGGACCCCACAGCTCAGAGGTGTTGCCCCATTCTGGTCCCCCTAAATGGCCATGCCCCTTCCTCTGTCCTCAGATCTTTCTTCTGACCTGGGGAATTGCCCACATTTCCACCTGGCCCATTTTAAACATCTGGAATGTCTCTCCTAAGGCTTCCTTGCTGATAATAGGAGCTTTAAGCTAAACAATGCTAATATTTTTGTCCCACTCTATTGCTTTGTCCCAGGCCTCTGTTGCACTCAGTCCCATCCATCTCTGGAAGGCAGCCCCCGAGAGCTTCCTCATAACCAAATCTAGGCCTCAGGATGGAAAAAATCCAAAACTCTTGGCTAAGGAGGTGCTGATTGAGTCAGTTCGTACTGGAGCTAGCTAAGGACAGGTTCCGCAGGCACCCCAAGCCCAACTCTGTTAGGACCCATTTCCTATGGCCAAAGCCTCAAGCTTCTGAATGCAGAGGGGGCATGGGTTAAACTGCTGAGCCCCTGGGCTTGTCGATGGAAGGGTCGGCAGTTCGAATCCACACTATGGAGCGATCCCCTGTTGCTTTGTCCTAGCTTCTGTCAACCTAGCAGTCCAAAAGCAAGCAAATATGAGTAGATAAATAGGTACCACTTTGGTGGGAAGGTAACAGCGTTCCGTGTGCTTCAGTGTTTAGTCAATCTGGCCACGTGACCATGGAGACTGTCTGCGGACAACCGCTGGCTCCCTCGGCTAAGAAACGGAGATGAGCACTGCCCCCTCTAGAGTTGGACATGACTGGACGTCACGTCATGGGAAAACCGTTTTCCTGAATTCAGAGGCTTATGGACACTCTATGCCGAGTAGGAAAAGCACTGGACATGGTCTTTATCTCACTGCCCTCCCACTCTGCAAAGTCTAGCTGGAGCACTTGGACTGGGGGAGGAAGCGAAAGATTGATTTATATTTATTTACATGTATTTATAGGACATTCATGCACATTTTTGCCTGCATTTCTTTTTATGAGACATTTTTTGTGGGCAATCCTGCCTAGTATGTGGGTTGTTAAAGCAATTTCTCTAATACACAACTTTTAAAATGCTATTTTCACCACCGTATGCAATTTTTGGAGCTCATTTTCACAACACACACATTTGGGTATGCTTTTTTTTTTTTAAATGTGAATCACAGCCACAAAAGCCATAGAACTAAGAATTGTGCAGGAGCAGTGGAATCTTTATTCCTGTACAATTTTGAAAGTATTAGGTCACATTCAAATGTGAATTGCATGAACTTCTCTCCTCTTCCTGCCCACAGACTAGAGGCTCACAAAAGGTCCTCAAGGCTGAACCACGCAATGTTCTGGAAGGAGAGCCTGGGGTCCTGCCGCAGCAGGGGGTGGACTAGATGGCCTCCATGGCCCCCTCCTACTCTACTGTTCTATGATTCTGTGAGTTCCATGAACCAGAGGATTTTTGGCAGTCCTGTGACCCATGGCTGTGATGCATAGAAATCTCCAAACTGGGAAGCCTAAGTGCATCCTAAGCCACAAACAATGTGTGGGGCTGCCGTTTCTGACAGTGTGCTTCACACAGGCCCAGGGAAGGAGAGGGAAGGCAGCTGGGACACTGCCAAGGACTGGTGTAGCCCCATCAGCCTCTCCCCAGTCCTCCCTCTGGCAGGCAGGCCCCCTCTTCTCCCTCTGACCTCAGGGTGGGAGGCTGGTGCGATTCTTTTCATGCCAGCTGCAAGGGGCCAGGGATGCCCTTCAGAGTCCCAGGTTTGAGACCCCCCGAGCTGAGGCTGCAAGCAGTCAGATGGCCCCTCAGACAACACCAGGAGGTGTAGAATTCCATCCAAAAAGTCCTCAGAGCGTCTTTTTTAAAAGACTGCAATTTCAGTAGCATTCTGAAGGCCAGTACCTCTTTCCGCCTCCCTTTTCAGACCCATCTCTCTCCTTCCCATCCTGTTCCTCACTGGATGGAATCCATCAATTGAGAAATGCTGGCAAGCCTATTTTAATGGCTACATTATTATTATTATTATTATTATTATTATTATTATTATTATTATTATTAGAACATTTCTATGCCGCCCCTTGCCAAAGCCTCGGGGCGGCTTACTTCAGGCAGGGCCGTCTTGACGCATGGGCCTGATGGGCACTTGCCCGTGGGCCCCGTACTAATCTGTGTATGTTAACCCTTGGAAAATTGGGAAGCGTCCAAAATGAACCGTAGTTGCACTTGTCGAAGGGGCCCCAGGGCCCTGCTTTGCCCGGGGCCCGTAATGCTGCTAAGATGGCCCTTACATCAGGGTTGCAACTTTTACCTTGCCTACCTTTCTCCATAAATGAGAAAAGACAAAGAGAGTATAATAAGTAATAAAAATAGCAACAACCGTAACAATAACGACGGGACCTGGGGCTGATATCAGGATGACTAATCTCTCCTTGTTTATTTAAAGATGCAACAGACTTGCGTGCACAAAGGGAAGAACTAATTTCCCATCCATTTGTCTTGTCCTCACCAAACTAGCTGCTCCTTCTTTTGCAACAGAACAGATTTGCCCATGTAAAAGTCATGGGGATTGTAATTACACCGGCGATCAGCGAAGTACAGAACCACTGACGGAGTCCCAGGGCAATGATTAAACATAGCTCGCTGCATTACACAAATGAGAACAGCCTGGGACATTTACGGGTGGGGGGAGTGGACAGAAGGGGGGTGCATGGGAAGCTAAGACACATTATTTAAGTGTTCTTGTAAGCCCTCTAAGATATTAATGCTGCAAATCTTCTTATGAATATTTAAGGACATAAAATGGAGAGATACTCCGGTCCATCATTACCACAACAGCCTGCGATATGGTTGAGCCCACTTAGGAAAGCAATATCCGACATCCGTGGCAGATTTAAACATGATAAGGCAAGGGGGGTGGTGTGGGGGTCTCTGTTTAAATGGTCAGGCAGACATACTATGTGAGTCGTGGGAGGAGAGATTGTTTGGAGATGTAACTGTTGCTTAAATCATGGTCTCCAAACAGTGACTGGGGGTCTTTATTTTTAAACACAGAGCAGCCTTCAAAAGACGGGCAACTCAGCGTTTGAAATGTGGAGTGATGCTGCAGCCCGTCAATTCTACACTGCTAATCGGATCTCCCCTCTCTTTTGGCATGCGTGTATATTAAGAATGGCTGCTGGACAAGCTGCGGGCCGTCCGAACGTCTCCCTGCTCAGATAGTCTACTCTTGCTCCAGAACCGTGTGGTAGCTAGTCAGCATTTTTGCAGGTCTCCATGTCACGTCAAATGCCCCCCGCTGCCTTGCAGGCTGCCTGTAGTGTTGGGACGAACCCTAGAGGAATCCATCCCTCCAAGCATTCATGGGCAGCCGCTTGTGCTCGGCCCAGCCAAGAGAGGAAGCTGCGAGGAAGTCCATGAATGCTTGTGACGACCTCGTTGCACAACCAGCAACCATCTTCTGCAACAGCTGTGGCAGCTGGCGTGGAAGATGGATGCTGCTTGCAGAGTGGTTGGGGGTGGGTTGCTTTCCGGGCAAGCCCCTCATGAGTAGACCTTTCCTCCGCACTCGCACAGCGGCTGTCCCTGGTGCCAGAGAGGGCTGGCCCAGTGCATGGGCTGGGGAGCTGGGGCCAGGGAGTCCCCAGATGGATCCCTTGCACTCCCCTAGCTGGGGAGTGGTGTTCTGCATGGAAGAGAGAAAGGAAGAGTTGTGGTGAAGGCAAAAGGCTGTGCAGAGCAGTGCAATTCCAACTTTTCACGGGTCTTGCATTGGCAGCCGAGCCCGGGAGAGCCCACTCGTCCAGTAACTCTCTGTGACAGAGCTCTTTCTTCTGCCTGGGAAGAAACCAAAACGAAACTTTCCGGTTGTGGCAGCAGCAGCAGCAGCGCCTGTCCTGGGAGCTGCTGTTGTCTCCTCACCACCCCCAGACCCTACATCTTCACGTCACATTGTCACCAGGAGCAAGGGGCAAAAGGTGGCGACTGTGTTACGGAAGGGCTCAGTGGTCCTCCAAAGGGGGCAGGCCAGATGGTGGCACAACTCCAAATGCCGGCAGGCAGGCGCTGCTCAGCTCCACGGACTAGATAGAGGCGTGGAACAGTATTGATGGCTGGAAGGGAGGAAATCAGGCAGTGTTTGGCCCCTGGAACCAGGGCCAGGCCTACCATGAAGCGGTTCTTCAGAGGGCGGTGAGTTGTTGGCATTGTCATTTTGTCGTGGAGAGAGACATTCAGTTTCCTGTGCCCAAATAACTTGGATTCATATGCATTTGCACGAATTTGCAAATGTGTAAATTCCCCAAACTGTGCAAATCCACCCAAAATGCCTATTTTCATGCTTTAGCTTATAGGGAAAACGCACATTTTTGGTTGGATCTTTTTATTTTGCTTATTCTTCTATGACTATGTTTGCATAAAAAAGTAACAACAGTCTGCAGGTCCAAGGAATCCACACAACCCAGGAAATGCAGATCTGCTCTTAAATCTCTGCATTGTATTCTGAGAAATTTGAATTCATTTTTATTATTTATTTATTTATTTATTTATTTAAAGTTTTTATATGCGGTCCCCATTGCTACATAGCCTCGGGACGGCTCACATCAACAAATAAATAAATAAAGCAGCACAATTACAATTACAATTAAAAATTGGAAACACACTGCCTGCCCAATTAAAACTATAAATATTAAAAATTATTAAATACTGTTTGAATAAAAAGGTCTTGGCCTGGCGCCGAAAAGCAAGTAACTACGGCACCAGGCGGACCTCCCTGGGGAGCATATTCCACAGATGGGGCGCCACCGCAGAGAAGGCCCTCCTCCGGGTACTTTGCTTCCTGATGTCTCTCACGGAGGGCTCCCAGAGGAGGGCCTCTGCTGCCGATCTCAAGGGGCGGGAAGGCAAATATGGCCGCAGGCGTTCCTTCAGGTATCTGGGTCCCAAGCCGTTAAGGGCTTTATAAGTAATTACCAACACCTTGAATTTTGCCTGGACTTCGATGGGAAGCCAGTGAAGCTGGTAGAGGACTGGGGTTCTGTGAGCACAACGCCCAGTCCCCGTCAGCACCCTGGCTGCTCTATTTCCCAGCAGCCCTCATCGTAGCCACATTATAGTTTCCAAGGACCATGATGGGGTGACAATTTTTTTTCTGCCCAAGGACCTTGTTCACTCTGTGCAAAGACACAGGGGGCTGTAGACCAGCGGATGGCAAACTCATGCCCTGCACGATTCTTCGGAGCCGATTCACATGCACAACCTCTGTCACAGAGGCAGTCAGCTCACAGACACGTGCACACGCGCACACGCGCACTGCTCTCTGCTGTCTGGAAATGCCTTTTCCCTACACTGCATTCAGGTTTTTAAAACTGTTTACTGGCAAACTGTATATAGAAAAACAGTTCTGCTCTTTGTCTTCAACATCTCTTTTGAAAAATAACCCAATTCCTTTAGTTAGGTTCTGGTAATGTTTGTATATGTCCTGGGGAAGCATCTTAGAGGGGTACAAACTGGGGTGCATGTGTCCAGTGCTTTGATCAGTGCAGGGGAAACAGGTCTTTAATTTGGAGGGCCAGGTGTCCCTTTCAGGGTGAGGAGCAGGGAGAAATAAGCCCTGCAAAAAGGCAGTGCTCAAGAAAGCCAACAGGATCTTCACAATGCAACCCTTTACAGGTCTACTCACAAGTTAGCCCCACTGAGTTCAATGAGACTCACTCCCAGGAAAGTGCATTTAGACTCCAGTTTGGACGCATTTAATTGTGCTGGGACCATACTTTGTGTTTCTATCGGCAACAGCCGATCCTCTTCTTCCCCCCTCCCCACCCCAGCTATGGGTCTGCACTGCATAACAACCACCCACACCCCCTCCTCAGTTTAATAATTTTTATTGCAATGTCACCAAAGCCATTAAGAGGCAGAGGTCAGATTACCAAGTGCATCTGTCTGCCAAAGACGCGGCAATATGCGTCGCTCCCCCCCACCCGCCGCCCCCGCGTGTGCTTGGAATTTTTTTCTTAATTTAACTTCTTGATTGACTTATTATGTACATCGGCACTTTTAAGAGCATCAAATAAAATACACAGAGTTCAGAAGAAATGGAAATGGCCTAAAAGAAAAGAAGCGGGAGGCGGGGGAAATCCTATAATCTTTCTTAATGGCTATAAAGTCTGAAAGGGATATATCATAAGTTCCCCACATGGGGTCCTTGTCTACGTTCAATCCAGTATTGTAAATTAGACATGACTTTTTATTTAATTTCTGACTGAGAGAAGGAAATTAGAAACAGCATTATCTCTGCTGCTCCGTTATAATGAACAATATTTCATGGCGCCGCCATAAGTTTACCTTAAAAACTTGTGTTTGTTTCTTAATCGCATAAAAACTGGCTGGATTCTGCCAATGAGTGGTTGGAGGTGGTTGCTTTGCCATGTCCAATATCACTGAGCGATGAAGCCACCAGATCAATCGTCGTTGCCGGACGTTCCTGTGCTGCGTTTGGGCAGACTCTGTGCCCGGTTGCTCAGGCTTGCATGGCTGGACCTCACTCCTAAGAGCCGCTGTTATGCTGAGGCCTTGCCGTCAGGCCGCTCCGTCCAGGGGAAACAGGCCCGGTCTGTCAGTGCGTTTGTTGGCTGCTTCTCGCCTTTGCCTCTTCTTTCTTTTCTGCCATGCCTATTAGATCATAAGCTATTCTGGCAGGGATCCACAGGCAGTACTCCTTGCGCTGAATGGACGATTGATCGATCGATGTCGTAAGTATGTAAGAACAGCCCTGCTGGATCAGAGCCAAAGTCCATTTGGTCCAGCACTCTGTACACACGGCGGCAACAAGATCTGTCCAGCAGGGTGGGTGCAAGAGCTGCTCTTTCCCAGGCTCCTCAGCAACTGGTGCAGACAGGCAGCCCACCTCTGGTGAAGGAGGTAGCCCATAGCCAGCAAGGCTGGTAGCCACTGATAGTCTCCTCCCTCAGTAGCCTCACAGAACATCCCTCATGGCTCCGTCACCATCCCAACATCTTCATCTTCTTCACCATCATCGGCATCAGTGCAGTGCATTCTGAGTGTTCATAGAATGTGATGGACACGTCTCTGTGCAACAGCCCGGTGAGGTATGTTGTGGTTGGTGGCCCCCATTGCGGTGGCTCCCATGGCGTGGCTGGGGGAAGGAGGAGCATCTAGGTGTCCGTGAGCTGTGCAGGAGACCTGGCAAGCCCTCCAAGACCATGGGACAGCTTGTATTTCCACTGTAACTACAGCAATGATTTCTGCAGTTGGGCCTACAGCCATTCCTTTGCCTATGCAAATGTGAGTCAGGCCAGTGTCCTCTTGACGGGACGGGAGAGGCATTTCCTCCGTTCTGGTAATGCGGAGGGACCCTTTTGCTCCTGCCGGGCCGCCATGTGCCCTGCAGATAAGCCCCTTCAGGGGAAGGATTTGGGTTCAAACGGAGCCCAGGAGGGCGTTTTGTTGGGGAGGGTAAGACTCTATTCATCGGGGGCACTGCTGTCCTTGGGAACACTCCCTGCTTGGTGAGAAGTCCTGCCAAAGAGATAGTCATAGGAAGAGGGCTTTAATCATCGTATCATGCACAAATATTGCTTTCTGTCACATATGGCCAGTGTGCTTAGTGGTTAGAGTGCTGGACTGGGACTCAGGAGATCCGAGTTCAAGCCCCCACTCAGCCACGACACTCACTGGGTGACCTTGGGCCAGTCACAGACTCTCAGCCCAACCTACCTCACAGGGTTCTCATTGTGAGGACAAAACGGAAAGCAGAAGGATTAGATAAGCCACCCTGAGTTCCTTGCAGCAAAAAGGCAGGATATAAATATAAAAAATGAATATATGAATCAATGAATATATGTTGTGAAGGGACCAAGGGCTACCCCTGTTGCAGTGATGAAAAGAGCAAGAACAGGTGGCTTGAACTGAACGCCAACCCAGCAAGGTAGGCTGCCAGCAGTCCTTCCATCCAACTGAGCCTGTGCCAGGGCCCTCTTAGATCTTATGGCCCTTACGTTGCCCTATGGGGCATGGGCACCAGGCATGGCATTCCCAAGCCTGAAACCTTTCTGAGTAGCAAAGCCAGTAAGGAAAGCTTTGGAAAGAGTCCCAAAGCTTAACAGGAGTGAAGCTCACACATTAGTAAGGATGGGTGGTAACTTTTCTTTTAAAGAATGGGAAAACAGAAAAGAAATAAGATAAAAAAAGAATAAGAGCAGTATCTGGAAGTAAGACTTAAAGGGCAAAACAACAAACTGCCTCAGATTTTCTATACACACCACCAGCGTCATTCATCAATAGAACTGATCTCAGGAAGCCAGCGAGACAAAGCTGGAAAGGGCAAACGAAACCAGATGAAGACAAAGGATTATTTTCTCCCCTTTGCTTTTATACTCCAAAGCCTTCAACAAATCCAAGGTGACCCCTGTCCACCAGTCATGAGCTAGCTGGGGACCATCTGCCCAGACGTTCTAGGGTGGGGAGAGGCTTTCCACCAGCACTCGGCTGAACTCGTTGGCTGGGTTTGCACGACACGGCAAACCACCCTGCCCTCTTTCAGGGCAGGTAGAATCTTGCCTGAACTGTCTGGGCAGATGATCACGTGGTTTCTGCTCTCTTCTGGCCATCCTCCCAGCCTTGCCACACTTCCCAGAATCCTGGTCCTTGCATGGAATCCTGGTCCTTTCCTTAGCCTTGCCTATGAGCTTCAGAAGCCTCTTTCTGATTAATCCATGGGGTCCTGAAGGGGGTTCCCCCTTTCCGCTCCCATGAGCACTTGCACATCTGCGGCACTTTCAGCCACTCCAGCCCCCACAGGACATGAAATGACATGAAAAGCATGATTCCCCCTTTTTCCTCTGTATTTTTGCACTGGCTCCATGTTTCTAAAAGTAAACAGGGAGACGGACTCGTCACCTGGCCAGTGGGAAGCAAGCCATGTTGCAGCTGTTGCTAGGGAGCTGAGAGCAGTAGAGACCAAAGGCTAGAAGCAGCCATTTGTGTAGCCACTCTTGCCAGGGGGACTCCATGGTGTTCGCATACCAACCATCCTAAAAGTGTGACCCCAGGCCCAGACAACTGGAGAAGCTGTGGTGAAGCATGGAAAGCTTAGAAAGGACCATGGATTCTCTCTGTGGTTCCAGAAAACTCATTCTATCTTTCAGGAACTCTGGAACTGGGTCTGGACAAAAAGACCCAACACAGTAAGATTTCACCAGGTTTTCTCATGCCGTGGGCACCTACCCATTCAGCCTTTTTAGTGAATGTTCCTCTATGGCTGTGAAATGTGGAGCAGCCAAGCTAATGCAGGTGTCCAAACGAGGGTGGGCGGATTCATCCTTATAGAATGGAACTTCACAAGAGGTCAGACAAAGCCGAGAGAGAGAGAGAATTCTTGAGTTATGCGATATTTGAAGATATGGTTGTCAACTGGAGATAGACATTTGCATTCAATAGAATGCATCTTGCATTCAGCACCATTCCTCTCTTCTTTTACTTTCCAGTCTTGAGTAACAATGACTCTGGGATGCCAGACCAGGGTCTGATGACACATGGAAACCATGTGTGAATCCATGTGAGAACGTGAAAGGCATGTCTCGTCCTACATTATTTCTGTAGGATCATCCTCTCCCAGCAGGGGTAACCTAATTCTGAATGTGGATTAGCTATGTGAGAGGGATCTGGTTTGGGGGTGGGAATCTGCCAGATCTTCTTAGATCAGCGCCACCAGTTCCAGCCCACTTCCTCTCTCCCCTAAGCCTGATTCACACACGTCCTGCAGGAAGTGAATCCAACCATTGTATAACCAGTGAGGCTGACTTGTGCACGCACCATGAACCACCCACAAGTCTGTTGCACAAGCGAAGTTCTGCTGCTGCACACGTAACTCATGAACTTCGCACACTCTGTGCAGGGAAAAGTCAGAGCAAAGCACGGCCCACTAGCATCCTTCTCCACTTGCAGACTTGAGCTAGGCTGGGCCAGGGCCGTCTTCACAGCATTACTGGCCCCGGGCAAAGCAGTGCACTGGGGCCCCTACGACAACGACAACTACGGTTAATTTTGGAAGTTTTCCAATTTTCCAAGGGTTAACATACACAGATTAGTATGGGGCCCAGGGGCACGTGCCCGTCAGGCCCCTGCGTTAAGCCAGCCCTGGGCTTGGGTCACTTCCTAGGCCTGGGCTGAGCATAGGAAACGGTTCTGGATTCTTGGAGGGCCTTCACGTTACTAACAGGGCCATCCTGAGGCAGCCCATCACAAAGTTCATGCTGTAGTTTCAGGAAGTGGTTATAAAACTGTGACGAATCTTACTCTTATACTGCCACTAGAACAACCTAGAGTCAGACTTCAGTCAAAAGTTGTTGTTGTTGTTAGTTGCGAAGTCATGTCCAACCCACCGTGACCCCATGGACAACATTGCTCCAGGCCTTCCTCTCCTCCACCTTCCCCTGGAGTAAGAGTCCACTCAAGCTCAGGCCCACTGCTTCAGTGACTCCATCCAGCCGCCTCATCCTCTGCCGTCCCCTTCTTCTTTTGCCATCTATTGTTCCCAGCATTAGGCTCTTCTCCAGGGAGTCCTTCCTTCTCATTAGGTGGCCAAAGTATTTGAGTTTCATCTTCAAGATCTGGCCTTCTAAAGAGCAGCCAGGGTTGATCTCCTCTAGGACTGACCAGTTTGATTGCCTTGCGGTCCAAGGGACTCGCAGGAGTCTCCTCCAGCACCACAATTCAAAGGCCTCAATTCTTCAGCGCTCGGCAGTCAAAAGTAGGCCTTTTTTAAAATAATGCGAAAGATTCTTCTTGATCAACATTGGTGCAGTGCTTGTTCTCAACATTTCGAGCAAGGCAGTTGCATGAATATGAAGAAGCCCTGAATTTGACACATTTTAATCCTTTCTCCTGCCCATGGAGTAATCCAGCATTAAGCACAGATTGGGGCTTATACTATTTTACATTTATTTATCTGTAAATAACGCATTCCTCTTTTAATCCCCACTTCTGTGCTTGGTCATTTTTGCTCTTTCATGTTTCAGAGATTTGGGCTCGGAGTAATTAAAGCCCCCGGCAGCACCGAACACACAGTGGCCTTCCTCACTCTGCCCCACCTGTTCCTTTCCCTCACTTGACCTTAACCCTTCCTAGCCACTAAAGACATAATGGCCTGATAAATTTTTAAGCAGTAATGAAGGCCATAATGTACAATAAGCCATTAAGGCTTCATTCTTCAGTGTCTTGTGTGGAGGAGAATGGGATGGTGCTAAAATGGAGAATTTAAGTGCTAACATCCCCGACTGGGCAAAGCCGGCTTGTTGCCTGTTGGCGGGGGGTGGGGGGTGAGCTTCCCTCACTTGTATGACAGCCTGACCAACCTCTGGGATAGGCTTGCTGTATTCTGTACTCCCCACAATAACATCCTTCAAAAGCCAGTTTATTACAAGTTGAAAATCCTCTTAGCAACACAACGGTGGTCAAAGCTTTCCAGCATTTCGCTCTGCGTATTTTCGTGATGAATGTTTTTGGAATGTGCAGACCCTTGGCAGACATTCAGCACGCGCATGTAGGAACAGCAGTTGACGCTTGATGCTTCTGGGTAGCTGAACATTAGCCGAGACCATCACTGGACTGTCCTTGCTGGGTGCCGAGCCGGAGCCTCAGTCGAGGGAGAGCAGAAAGGAGATCTCCAGGGGCTTTGGACATTGCCGAGCATTCCTTGCTGGCAGAGGCTTCTCAGAGATTAAGACCCAGAGTTCTGCAGCTCTGTCTTCTGTCCAGCCCTTATTTCATCCACTTACACCCATGTGTGTCAATTATTATTATCAGGGCTTTTTTTGTCCTAGAACGCACCGGAACGGCGTTCCGGCACCCTTTTTTTGACGGATTTTTCCAAGTGGTTGTGAATCGCCCTGTTGGGCGTAGCAGATCGGCAGCAAAAATCATTAACATAGTGCCTGCGGGCTGCTTGTGTGTCGGCGCTGATTGTCGGCGCTGATTGTGAGGGCGCTGCTCAGCTTGGGAGGCTGCTTGGCTTGGGATCGGTTGTGTGGTCGCGCGCTGAGTGCTTACTGCTGGCGGCAACCATTGTGTAAAAGTGTGACCCCAAGATGTGAGTCCCGGCACCTTTTTTTTTTTTTACAAAAAAAGCACGGATTATCATCATTGTTATTGTTATCATTATCCATTACCTTACTACACTGCCCACACCCAGAGCTCTCTGGCTGGTTCACAACATTAAGTCACCCATCCAGATTTCAACCAGGCTGGATCCTGCTTAGCTTCTAAGATTGGGCAGGCTCAGGTACTTCAGGCTATGTGGAAGCTGTATATAAGTATTTGTGCAGCATAAAAATGGTTTAAATAAATAAATATGCATCATACGTTCTGCCCCAAAGCACCTCAGCCAGTCTTTCCCCAATCTGGTCTCCTCCAGATGAGAAAAATTTGCAACTCTCATCATCCCCAGCTGCTATGCTGGCTGGAATGATGGAAGTTGTAGTCCAATACATCTTAAGGGCATCAGGTTGGGACAACTGGCCTAAATCACTGTTAATGGAATAAGAGGGAAAGAGAGAAAGGGATGGAAGAAGTGGAGCGGCCTCTTAGGGATTAGTAAGATCAAAAGGCAGAGTGAGAAGAAATGGTAATTTCTCCCAATGGAGCGATGCAAACAGTGGGTCTGTACTGGGAGTCTGGGACTGATGCTTTTCAATTTATTTATACATGATCTGGAATTAGGAGACAGTAGCAAGTTGGCCACGTTTGCTGACAACACCGAAGTATTTGGGGCGGTTAAAACAAAGACTGACTGCAAGGATTTCCACAAGTCTTTGCTACGTGGGGGAATGGGCATCACAGTGGTAAATGCAGTTCAGCGAAAACAATTGTAAAGTGATGCTCACTGGCGCAACCATCTTTCATTCCCAGTATAAGTGAATGGGTTCTGAGCTAGCAATGCGTGGCCAAGTCAGGGACCTTGGGACCTTGAAGAAAATGTTGACCCAGTGCATGAAAAAGGCAACATGGGAGGAGTGGAAAATGGAAGTGCCAACTTCGTGATCCCCTCATACAAATCTATCTTGCAACTGCCCTTTGAATACTGTATTCAGTTCTGGTCACTCCATATGAAAAAGGATATTGTAGAGCTGGAAAAGGCTCAGAAAAGGGCGTTTAAAATAATGAAGGGACTGGAGCAATCCCACTCCAAGGAAAGCTTACATCATCTGGGATTGTTTAGCTTAGAAAAAATGAGTGAAGGGAGGCAGTGACAGAGGTGCACAGAATCACGCACGGAGTGGAAAAAGTGCAGGGGGAACATTTCCCCCCTTTCTCATAATGCTCGAACCCACATGGGTCATCCCATGAAGCTGATTTTTGGGAGATTCAGAACTGAGACAAAGAGGTACTTCTTCACAGAGTTAAACTCTGCAGTTCACTTCTTCAAGATGTAATGACAGCCGCCAGTTTGGATAGCTTGAAAAGGAAAATTCATGGTGGATAAGGTTATCAATGGCTACTAGTACTACTGGCTATTAGCTACTTAATTAGTTCTTCACTGGGCATTAGCATCTTCATTCTTTGCTTTTAACAGGTTGTTCCGTAACCCTTGGGGTTCTCCCAAGAGTCTCTGCCTGAGTAACTGGTTGCCCTGAGAGTTAGAAAGTTTTTCCAGTCTGAATCAGGTGTGCTACAGTTCAAGTTCATCGTTCCATGTCCTACACTCTGGTATGAGTGAGAAGAGGCCTTTTCCTCCCTCTCTGTGACAGTCTTTGAGGTACTTGCAGAGTGCTATCACATCCTCTCATATGGCTTCCTTCCCGTTATCATTCACCACCTGAGCATGCGATTGGGAGGTGTAATGCCTGTACAGAACCTTCATTTTCCAACATAGGATGACACTGTATACCAGCTTATTGGTATATAGTTGCCTCTATAACCTGTTGGTGGGCTTCCTAGAAGCAAACGGAGAGTGGAGAGCAGGAAACTTGATGTTGATGGACCACCTCTTCCCAGTAGCATGATTCCCAATCCCAATTCCAAACTGCAGGTAGGATTGCTGGTTTGGAGGGGGCATTTGTGCTGCCACTGCTGCCCCAAGTCTTGGCTCATGGCGTTCCTTTTTCAAGTTAACAGACTGGATGCATTCATGTACTGGAGAAGGTGAGAGCCCAAATGATAACATTCGACTCCTTTAACAAGCAAGTGGGACCTGGAGATAGTACTGAAGGCAAATTTTCAGATGTATCCATGAGTTGCACCTGGATCAATAAACAGGATGTTCGCTAGTTTTTATTGTTGTTAATTTCACACCTCAAAACAGCTTAATTATAAGTAAGCAGTAAGAAAATCAAGACATGTACTTTGATATCACATCACACTCTGCAAAATCATTCCTGTGGGTGCCGTGGCAAAGTGTGGCTTGCTCCAAAGCAAAATAAAACAGATTAAGAAAACTATTCAAAATTCATTTGAAAACATCATAATAAAAGCACAATGAAACAGACAAGCTGAACTTGGTTAATTTGCACTGCTCAGGTTTATAGTGCATCTCTTAGTATGTTTTAATTAGCTTCATAATCATCAGCGAGTAACTAACAACACGTACTTCTTGGCTGCTGAGAGAAAGCCTTGCGGCTGTGTCACAGGGACATCCTGTTGGCCATTACCTAGCACTGATTGGGAGTGGCCCTGGATTCTTCCCCACGTGGCTAGGAATCTAGCCAGGTGTAGGGGAATGACCAAATTCTGTGGAGCTCCAGTTCCAGTTTGGATACTTGAAGGCTGAGCAAGCGAGCCAAGGACTGGGTTCAAACTGTGCCATCACCCACACTCAAGGGTTGAGTATGGAACCGAGTCTGGACTTGCATTGACCCGAGGGTTACTGAAACATGGGCTATCATTTCGTCTGATCCTAGCTATATTAGCAAGCCATCCTTGTTAACCATGAACAATCCAGGAAGATGACCCATGATGTGTTGTTGCTATGAACTGTGGGTTGGTCACCATGGTTTCTTGGTGCATCTGGGTTCAGACAACATGATAATCCATTTGCCACCCATGAGCCAATGGCACTGAGCCATGGAATGTGGGCTCCTGCATTGTTTGGACCCAGTCATTGTCATGCATACACAGAAAGGGTGCTGGGTTCTCATGGTGTTTGAATCTCAGAATTAATTTTGAGATGCATGTTGGGCTTGATGGCAGAGTCAAAAGATGAATAAAGTGAAAGGAGGTACGTTGAGGAAATCTCTACCCCTTCCCAGCATGGCTGATGCCTCCCCTTCCTGAACGTGAATCAAAGCACAACTGTGGATTGTCCTCCCAGTCAGTTCATTGACGATCCTCTTTCTTGCACGAACATCACAAAATACAGAGCATCACTCCTTGAATTGTTCATGAGCAAATAAACACACTGCTGGTTTGGTGGTTGTTGTTCAGTCACAAAGTCTCATTCGACTCTTCATGACCCCATGGACCACATTCCTCCTTGTTCTCTGGTCCTCCCTCATCCTCTGGTCCACCCAGCCCCACACCCACCGCCCCAGTGACCCCCATCCGGCCATCTCAACCTCTGCTGCCCGCTCTCCTTTTGCCGTCAATTGTTCCCAGCAATTTTCGTCTTTTCCAGCGAGTCCTTCCTTCTCATTAGGTGGTCAAGTATTTGAGCTTCAGCTTCAGTATCTGCTGGTTCAGAATCCAGGAGCAATTCCACATCCAGGAATCCTCTGGCCACTGGATCAGTTTGTCACGGAGGACCTCGCCAGGTTCACCTGGGGGCACATCCTGAAT
The DNA here is from genome assembly GCF_004798865.1 of Varanus komodoensis. Taxonomy (NCBI): domain Eukaryota; kingdom Metazoa; phylum Chordata; class Lepidosauria; order Squamata; family Varanidae; genus Varanus; species Varanus komodoensis. The sequence continues at coordinate 6,137,014 of NW_025335606.1, forward strand.
GCACCCTGCTTCCTTCTCATGAGGATCATGCTGGCTCTAAGCCAACATCACCCCAAGTAACACAGAAACCAAAAGGTTCTGCTGTGACTCGCTGTGGAAATAAGCTCAGGTGCTGCACAGAGATGCAACTCCACATGATGGGGGACTCCGTGGGATTCAGCCTGGGCCTGCTGGTGGCTCCATGCATTGCCAGAGGTGAATGTGTGGGGAATTACCAGGTGTTATGAACTGGCCCACTCCTTTTTAGGGGGAGAGCGACTGGGTTCAGAAAGCCTGTGCTCAAGGATTGAGTAGGGTTTAGTGTGGGGATGTGCAAGGAATCCGCTTGAGGTGGGAGCCTGTCAGGTTCCCTGGGCTCAGCTCCCTGGACTCCAGTCTGCTTTGCAGCGGGCCTGAATCCATGTTGTTAGTGCGCACACCCAGCCCCACACACTCCGCAAGCAAGTCCAAGTCCACTGCAGAGGAAGGCTGGTTGCTGCGATCAGCAGGAATTGTGTCCTTTGTGACTGCTAGCAGGACCCCTTTCTGTGCTGGGTGCAGCTGCTGGCAAGCTGCAGCAGGCACAGAAGGTTGGTCCCTGGAGTCACCAGGAATGGCCCCCTGTACCTCTAACAGCACCCCTCTTCTGCATCCTGAAGCTGGATAAGCAACTGGGGACCTGCAAACATTCATGGACGTCCTCCTGGCTCAGCTAATTTCCTCCAGGCCAAGCTCAAGAGGAAGTCCATGGCTCTTGAGGGATGGATTCCGATAGGGTTGGTCCCAGCTCAAGTTTAGTACAGGTTATCAAAGGTTGCTGTTGAAACATAGATTGTCATGTTCTCTGAACCCGGCTGCACTAGCAAGCCAGGGGCGGTTGACCATAAACAACCCATGAAGAGAACCTGTGGTTTGTTGGGTTGTAAAGTGTGTGTATTTCACCCTGCTTTGTTATCTGGGCTGGGTTCAGACAACACGGTTCAGTGAAAGCCCACACTCAACCCATCCTCCTGAAAGAGTGGGGTCAGGGGGACATAGGGCCTGGAGGTAACTGAGGGTGTTGGAACTGTGTAGATAGCAGGAAATAGTAGGCATGGGAGTGATCCAGATTTAGTCAAATGTGAAGTAGACAATTGCAATCAATAGGAATAAAGTTAGTCAAGACAAAATTAAGTCCCTCTGTTTGTGATGATTGTACTCCCTATACGACTAAGTTTGGATCCAGTCCCATCTCTTTCTGTTCCTTCCTTCTGTGTCAGAATATTTTGCAATCCTTTGTGCTTTAGCGATCCAATGATTCATAGCAGGAGAGGAAGAGTGTGAATTATGATAAATAAAACAGCATTGCTAATGTGTCATCTGCTTAATTTGCCTTGATATTAACATTTTAATAGAAAATTTAATTTGATGACATTTAAAAGAAGTAAAATTTGATTTCAGCACAAAACAAAAATATTATGAATCATAAGCAAAGGTGTCTAATATACAAACAGACATTTTAATAGGAGCTTCTATTAACAAAATGAATACTTCTAATACATTTCCGTGGGCTAATTCAAATCACCTGATGCCTCTCCGAACTGATTAATCCGAAGCTCATGCTACACTCCCCAGTTCCGTGCCATCACTGCCATTTTCAGTATTGCTAAGCAGTTGTGCATAAATTTGGCATTAACAAGAGAAGGAGAGTACTAAAGGTGCAATATCTGTTCCTCACACCACGCCCATAAAACAAATAATCACTCTTCACCCAAACAGTTTGTGAGCATATTTATTCAAGCAGAGCAGGGCAAGCGGCAGCCAAGGGAAGCTATTGCTGGTTCCAGTTTTGTTTTGTTTCAGTTTAGTTTTTTTTGGAGGGGGCAGGTATGGGCAGGAAACACTCAAAGGGCAACTTCCTTCAATGAGAGAGCCTTCCAATGCTTCCATATGGCCTGAAGTGCCTGATCCTGCCTAATCTTGGAAGCTAAGCAGGATCAGTCCTGGTTAGAATCTGTATGGGTGTCTTGAGTCCTGCATTGAGCAGGGAGTTGGACCTGATGGCCTTCTAGGCCTCTTCCAACTGTATGATTCTATGATTCACCCAAGGGTGGTAGACACTGTCCAGCCAGCCACAGGAATGGACAGGAGCAAGGAGAGCGCCTTGACCCAGTCATGCAACTACAGGAAAAGTGAGCTGTCCAGGTCTGAAGCTCCAGCATTCCCAGTGCATTTTTTGTAAGAAAAAGGGTGCCGGAACTCATGAAAGTATTTACCTTTCGCACGTAGTCAATCCCTGTACACACACCCACACACGTCAGTTGTGTAACGAAACATAACGGTCACCGCCTGCAGTAAGCACTCAGCGTGCGACCACACGACCAATCACAAGCCGAGCAGCACCACAAGCCGAGCAGTGCCATCACAACCAGTGTGAAGTACGCATGCATCGGATTTGACGCACTAGCAGCCCACATGCACCATTTTAATGATTTTGCCGCTGACCTGTTACGCTCGACAGGGCGATTCAAATCCACATGGACCAAACATCAATTTTTCAAAAGTTACTTTTAAAACTTGGAAAATCTGTCGAAAAACAGTACTGGAACTCCATTCTGGTGCATCCTGTGACAAAAAAAGCACTGAGCATTCCTATTGTCTTGCCCTCAGGCAGCAGGAGCCACCGTGAGGGTGAAGTCAGAAGTTTTACTGAAAGGGAGGAAATGAAGAGATGTTTCAGCTTGGATTCTACTCTTATCTTGGGCAGAGGCTTCTCCCACAATTCTGGTTGAAGGCTTCTTTAATTTATACTGTCCTGTAACCAGGCAAGTTTCAATAGAGAGCTCCACTTCTTAGGTTATGTTTTGAGTTTGGAAGGAGAGGAAACAAGGATGATGACCTGCTCATAACTAGCAGAATAGCACTGCCACCTTTTGCCAGATCCTGGTGGGCTCTCTCAGCCCTTCTTCCATGCAAGGAGGGGGGAAACCTCCTGCATCCTGAAGGTTATGGGCAGCCCCAGGCCCTGCCTCTGCCTCTTACCACCATTGTCAGTCACCAGATGCTCTTGCTCCCCCTGCTCTTTCTCACTTTGGGTACCACTTGCTTGCTGGAAAGGCAGAAAGCCAGGGAGCAAGCCCAACCCATTATTTACTATTTCATTTATTATATTTATATCCCACCTTTTTTCCTTTCAAGGAACTCAAGGCAGCTTAAATAACTCTCCCCCTCCTCTTCCTCTCAATCTTATCCTTACAACAAGTGTTTCACCTGTTTCTCTGAAGAAACCTGGTTTGTCTTTTGTAAGGCATTCAAAGTCCATATTTATGAATGACTGGGGCATCAGCAAGAGAAGCTATGTATGCCCTTTAGAACATCTGTAGGGAAACCCAATGTATGTCTACAGCAGTGAAAGTCAGAAAGAGAGGCTGCCGCTCCATCTGAATGCATGAAATGCCTGAAGAAGTATCACTTGACTCAAAACATGATGAAAAAAGATGAAATGAATCCAGCTCCCCGATTCTTGAGGGAATCTTGCAACAGAGAACTTGGCCAAACTGTGATGAAGCCCCAGATTCACATTTCTACACGTTCCAAGCTCCCTCAGCTTATCCTAAAGTATTCTGCTAGAGATCAGCATCACCAGGTGCCCCCGAGCTATTGGTTCATGCCCCATCTTGTAGCTTTTCTTTCATATCAGACCAGTTGGCAAAGAGTGAAGGCAAGGACAAGCCAGACTCAGAAACTGCATGGGCCTCACTTCCCCGAAGGCAGGGGTCTCAAACGCACGGCCCACGGGCCAATTGCCGGGGCACAGGGGAGGGGCCCTGCGGCCTTCAAAGTGCCGGCCGTGGGATGAGTGGCCCACCACCACCACGGTGGTGGAATACTTGATGCGGCCCAGCCTCACCCAAGCTCTCCTTCCAGCGGCCCCCAGGTAAGTTGAGTTTGCGACCCCTGCCCTAAGGGAAAGTCGCTTGGTGAGTTGCTCTCAGGTTCCTGATGAGTTCAGCGAGCTGCTCTTCTTCATCATCATGACCACAATCCCCATCACTACTGGTTTTCATCTTTATACTGCCCCACAGTGGAAGGTCTCTGGGCAGTCACAACAATCGTTCAATGTTTCAATTCATTTTAGAAGCAATGCATTTATTCAACCCATTCTCTCTGCTTGGTTCTTTAACAAATTTATTGAAAGGCAAAACAGAGCTGAGTTGATTTTCTTGCATGGCTTGGAGTTCACCTTATCCAGGTAGACTGGCATTGTCTTCAACCTAACCTTCCCTCACAAAGACTGTGAAAAAACAGTGGGCAGGGGCTGAAGAAGGAGCTCCTTGAAGGAAAGGTGGACATCAGAGTGAAGAAAAAGAAATGTTGAAATCAAAATGTCTTCCATAAATGTACATCTAAAATGAAGAGGCAGCCTTGCAAAGCACCCAGTAAGTGGCTTTTCTGGACTAGACAAAGACAATCATTGGGTTTGCATTTACTGAGAAGTTTGCAGTTCACCCCTTTCAGATCCAAGCACAATTTGTGGCTGCAATCCATACATTTCCAAGTTTGCAAAGCATTAAAATGGAGAGAAAGAGAGAGAGAGAGAAGCATTTAACAACATGTGGAATATCCACAAGATAAAATGAGTACAGCCTTTCTGAAGTGATCAGGAACATGCGTTAGTCAATGGATGCATACATGCAGAAATAAATGCATCTGAAAAAATGCACACAGAATAGGTGCATGGAAATGCATACAATAGTTTTAGGGGGAAGAAGTGAGGGAGCCTCACCTGGAACCTGGATGGTGCAAGCCCTAGAATAGGGAACTGGGAACAGAAAGGCCACTCTACTTCCATGGCTAAAGTTTTGGAATTTTATCCGTTCTTTTACATACCTTCCTTCTCTCACTCTCTTTTAAAATGCCACCTTAGAACAGGGCACAGGCTCCAACAAGTTTGTGCATAATGGATTTGAATAACAGGAGGTATAGGAGGGCAAATTTCAGTTACACAGTAGGATAATTCTTTTGATGGCAGAAGCAGTTTAGCCAGGGACCCGATGGCCCCAAAAGGTGAAAGGCTCTCCCTCACCGAGGATCTTCAAGGAGATACTAGATAGCCTCTTGTTGAGCAACCTAGCGAGTGCTGTACCGATACCCCTTCCACAACCCCTTCATTTCCCTGCAAAAGAGGCAGCCCATTCTTGGCCTCTTTCATTGGGAGGCTGAGAATTTTGGATGCATTTTTCCAGGTGCAGGGCTCCACAGCTTACCCTTCTGAAGAGCCAGTTCCGCCAGGACTTCCTCACTTGGGGTTCTCCATTGCTGTGACTGCTGAGGACCTGAAAGCTGAGAGAATTGTAGTAGTCATTGTTAAAAGTCCAACAAAGCAAAACCAGAATGGTGACTCCGAGCTCTCAGGGCCTTAGCAGCAGCAGTGCTGGGAAACCCAGAAGGACAAAGTCCCAGCCAAGTTCTTTGCAGGAAGCACAAGGAGCTGGAGAGGCTGCAGGGACATGCTGGCTGGGGAATGCTGGGAGTCGGAGAACACTTTTGGTCTCAACGGAAGACCAAGTATCAAGTCAAGGGTTCTCTCCTCTGGCAGTGGTGGTAAGCCCCCGAACTTGTAGGTTCATAATCATCCAATTAATTGCTGACAAAGATTATTTTTACTTCCCCGTTCTCACACACTGTAGAGTTTGCTAGAAGAGTGTTGACTCATCCAGCTGGGGGGTTTTGAGAGCGTGAAGGATGGAGGCAGGACAAGCCTCAAGGGGCCTCATATCCTGGCCTCTTCAGCCTCTCCTTGCCCACCAAAACGCCCTTTCCTCCTCTCCAAGGTCAGTTTTCCAAACTTGGAGAGCAGTCAGCATGGTTCTTTTCAAGTCAGTTGTGGAAAGCAGGGCGGAGGTCAGAGCTGGGCATCTCAATAAACCTATGGATCCCTCAAATACTGCCCAGGGGCACAAGAATTCTTCCTTACTCTCTTAAAACTCAACCCAAGCACCTTGGAAAAGTAAGGGAAGCACATTAAATAAATATTTGTATAAAATGTGACAAATATGTCCCCCAGCTTTGCAGTCGACAGGCAAAGCCTGGAAGCTTTTGCTTGCATCAAATTCATCCATCCTCTGCCTCCACCCAATCTTAATATGAAACTCCGTGATGATTGCAGTGAGAAAGTCAGACTGAAAGACCCTCATCTCATTCCTGGCAGTTCCATCTTTCACTTAGTTGTTGGGAAAGTCTGATGAACCGTAAGAGCGTAAATGCAGAAGAAATCACCAATCAAACCCTGACCAAGTTAGACTAAGCCAAATGCCTGGCAGAAAAGAACGCATATTTTTGTCTATGTTCTTAAATTCCCATCTGCTTGTCTATTTATCTCTAGTGTGAGATGTATTCTAATCTGTGCTGAGGAGCTGCCATAGTAAAGGAGCTGGCAGCAGGGATGTCTTCTAGAGTTTGGTTCTTGCTCACTGATTTAGTATTTGGAATTTAGAATTTATGGAGGAGCCTTCCCTTGTCACATCATCTATCAGAGACAGACACCAGAGAGATAGAAGTGGGGCGGGGGAAAAATTAAAAACCTGTTTATTGCTCAACTTGCTTTAGGCATCTTTTAGTTTATTGTTCAGTTCAGTTCATTCCAGCGTTTCAATTTGAATGGTTCACTTATTTGCTGTGGCTAAAAAAAAAATTAAAAAATGAATTCAAATTAAAAACCATAAGGAAACCTATTTAAGAAAAGGGGGGAGAAGTTAAGAGTTGTGGGGTGCCCACAGCACCTCGGAATGTTATGAGGTGTCAGAGGATAATTTAAGGGCCTGGCGGATCCAAAGAGGATGCTCAATTGCTTATTCCTCCGGCATTTGGCACGCCGTGCATTTTGGAGTCGGAATGAGCCAGACCTTCCTGCAGGAGAGACTCCTGCAATGCAGAAAAAGAGATCCCGGTCCAGCACCTTGATCTTGTGGTGCTGCTGCAAGCAAGAGCAAACAGAAAAAAGCACTTTTCTGCTGTGTTATGGCTGAACATTTCACCCAGGTATTTCTGTAGCTTCTGTGCAGGCAACATTCTCGAGCTGAGCACAACACACAGGGGGCCTGTTCGGACCACCAGTTGCCTTATCTGCAAGCATCTGGGGTGTGAAAGTCTGGCTTGGGGCTGTTCTCAATGGGGCAGCTGGCAGGTTGGATCCAGGGTCTGTCCTCTGCAGGGGAAGGATGCTGCTTGCAGGAAGTCCCTCTTCTCAATGTGGGGGGAGGGGGAGTCCCCACTCCACCACACACCCGCAGCCCAACATGCTCAGCGGGGCATCGGTATGGTTCTTAACAGAACAGCAGACTCCCTGCATGCTATTCACCAGGCACTGGAGGACTGCCATGGGAAGGAGGTTGGGAAAATCTGCTCCCACGAGTGTAGCTTAATTCTGAACCCAACCCAGGTAATTTTAGACTTTGGGCTTACCGCTCATGCCAGAGTGCTCAGATGCCGATGCATATTAGTAACCATGCCCTGCTATGTTATCTCCTTCCCATCAGGATGATCCCGGGCCTCTTCTCCACACTCCCGCCTTGACAGTGACACAGGCTATTATGCCAAAAGCCCAGTGCCTTTCTGTTCGTGTAACTTCCAAAAAGGCAATAGATTCACCCAGCAGTGGCAGGCCTGTAATTCCAAGCAGGATCCTGGTCTTGGTGCACCCTGGTCTCAGACCTTCCATTCTGGGCTTCCAGGTGCTGCCTTCTCCAGATCACCCGTATCAGCTTGGATGGTGGAAACCTGAGCCTATTACTTCTGTCCTGGTTTTGGGCCTTCTGAAGTTTGCAACAGTGATTTTGAGAGGCTGTCTTGCACCTCCTGCATCAAGGTTGGAATGGCCTGTTAGAATGCAAGAATCCTTGGGTGCACCTGGGATTTGAAATGGCGCCCAGCCACGATGTCCTGCTGGCTGGCCTTGGTCCAGTACCCATTTTTCAGCCTAACTTTCTCCACATGGTTGTTCTGCTAGATGCAGATTCCAGAGCTTGCTCCAGGTTTATGGGATCCTTAGGAACTATGTCCCCTGGTCGGTTTCTCGTCTATCAGTGGTTTCTGCCATGCTGATCAGGTGATGGCTAGACTCAGCTGCTCTTATCTGCTTGAAGCATTGGGCTACCAAAGCCAAAATAAGAGAGAGAGAGAGAGAGAGAGAGAGAGAGAGAGAAGAGGGGACCCAGATGTGAACTTTCCCAGGTCTCTGAGGCTCCAACAGCAGCCCAAGTGTGCCAGATCCTGACACCAGTTCTGCTGAATTCCTTGAAGGCAGGGCAAAAGTGCTCACCATGGTGCTGAAAATTGCGTAGCTAAGTATATTAAAACAGCCTCTTCCAACTGGTTACCCTCCAAATGCCTCTGACTACCAATCCCAACATCCCCAGTCAGCCACGTTACCAATTGTAGTCCAACACGTGTGAAAGGGTCCCAGGTTCAGGAAGTCTCGTGATAAAGGAAAGTGTACAGAACTTGGCCTTTAAGAGGAGAGATCTCACTTCCAGAACGGTAAACATTCTGGTTTCCTTATTTTGTGGGTTCAGGAAGCCTACATGCAATTTAATCTCCTCAAAGCATGCCCTCATGAAGTGAAATAGGGCAAGGATATGAAGGATTGTAACAAGACAGCAGTCATAGCTCTTTCCCCAGGACAGTCTGTCTCTGTCTGTCTGTTTAAACATGGGAAAGAAAGAAGAGGAAGGGTGATGAAGAGGATGGTTGGAACAGGAAATGGACTGTTGCAACCTCTCTTGAAGACACTTGGGCTACAAGAGCAGCTGTCACGGGCATTTTCAAAAATATGGAATCTACCCTACAAGGATAGAATGTACGAACACAATGCAGACCTAAGTTAGGTCTGTATTTTGCCTTCCATCAAGGGGCACATCTGTGTTTTTGTGTTTTTCAGAGGCAGTGAGCTTTTCTACACAAGGATGTTCAACTAGTGTGTACCTACTTTCAGTTTTGTTGAACAACTGAGAGCCAAGCACCACCCAACAAGTTTTCCCGTCTTAATTTTCCACTACATAACCAAGCTGGCACTGTGTGATGGATTAACTACACTCATACAAATACAGAAAGCATTTTCTTCTGTTTTTACAAAAATGCATTTTTCCCTGCTCTGAAAGAACTTGTAAAATGTGTTGCTTATGGAAAGGGTCATACCATTGCCTAAAGAACCTATAAACTATAATGAATAGAGATGATGAGTGCACAAAAGATACCCCACGTAGAAAAAGTCTGCGAATAGTGATCATCTTTTATTCTCCTTCTCCATATTTCTTCTATTTACTTAATTAATCATGACTTTGTTGTAGCCCTGAAGGCCTGTTGGTGAATCATCCCAATGGAGAAAGTTTAGATACCATTGCTAAGATACCAGAAATTATACCTGCAGTTCCACACGAAGGTGTCTCTGGCTTCTTCATGCTTATATAACAGCCTTCTACAATTGAAGCACTCCAGTTATTTTGCACTTTATCCCTTCAGCATGGCCAATGGTCAGGAATGCTGGGAACTGTAGTTCAAAATTTCTGGAAGGCACCATTTCTATATGGACCACACTGCTTCATGTTATTTTCAGCACTAAAACATAAAGGGAAAAGATACTGAACAAAAAGATAATAGTACTGATCACCCTGGCAGCCATCCCAAGCCAGGCGCCCTGTAACCATAGCCAGGTTGATGGGGCTTGTAGCCCGATTGGGTGTCAGGTTAGGGAAGTCTGTTGAGATACTACAGTTGGTCTTTGCAACATTTGCAGGTCTGACAGCAACTGGGAAATGCAAGCAGAAAATGATCCCCTGTGATTTCAGAACAAAACAAAACCCCATTGATGCACAATTTACAGGAATTTCTTGCTGTTATCAAAAGAATATACGAAATCAGCCCTCTATGCTTCTGTGGTTCACTCATAGAGTAAAATTTTGGACACAGCAGCTGTAGGCCCACTGCAGGCCACTCCCCCCTCCCCAAAAGGTAGCGGCTGGCTTCTTCACTGTTCTAATATCTAACAGAAACATCTACCGAAGTTGTAAATGCACCCGTAATCTCTATGGGAGATCAGTCAATTACAGCAAATTGAGCTATTTCATTTCTGCCTGCAAATGGCTTCCGTTACACAAGCAGACGCATTAATCTAATAACTAATGATCATATAGTTTACTAATCATACGGCGCCACGTGTAGTATTATACCTAATTATATTTAAGATTAAGACATCTTTACGTGTGCGATCTTTGCCGGTTGCCAGCTTGGTTTAGTGGAGCGAAAACTCTCTATAAAAATATTGAAGAAAGAAATTCAGAAGAAAGGCGGGGTGGAGGGTTACTCCCCCCCCTTCCTCTGTCAGCTGTGATATTAATTCGACTTCTACAGCTGGTGGAGCCTGGGGAATGAATGCACGCAAAATTGAAGCCTAAGGAAGCTGCCTATGCCTGAAAATCTCCAGAGGAGGCTCCTTCTGGATTCCTTTATCATGGGAACCCTTGTGCAGGGACAAAGGAAGGGCCTTCTCACTGGTGGCACCCCATCTTTGGAAAGCCCTCCCTTAGGAACATAAGAAGAGCCAGGCTGCATCTGGCCAATGGCTGACCCAGCCCACCATTCTGTGGATACAGTGGCCAGTCTGCCCCCAGTGGGAAGCTCACAAGCAGGCCATGAATACAACAGCAGCCTCCCACCCATGTTCCCCAGCAACTGGTATAGAGTGACAGTCTACTTCTGAAACTGGAGGTACCATATGGCTATCATGACTACCGGACAGGGGCAGTCTTATCTCCTTCAATCCATCAAATCCCCCTTTTAAGGCCAACCAGGTTGATGGCCACTGCTGCATCTAGTGGTAGAACATGCCACATTTTAACTATGCCTCCTCGGAAGGGTTCTTTCCCTTATTTCTCCTGAATGGTCCATCATTCGTCTTCACTGAATTACCCCAGTTTTGCTTCTCTCCCTGTTACCTCCATGGCATGTCTAACTTTACACAGCAGTAGCACGGTCTGAACATTTTACTCCAAACGTCGCGACCTTTCTTCAAAGGGGCGTCACTCCAGCCCCTTGGTCACTTGGGTTGCTCTTCTTCTGCACATCATAACAGGTATCCTTTAACAGAGGGGACCGTTATTACAAGACGGCAATGCAATGCCATGAAATGGCAGAGATGGACTTCATGAACATCTCAGAAGCAGCCACAAAGAGATCAGGAAGACACGCCCAAGAAGAGAATTCTAGATAGAGGCCGCCGTTCTCCAACACGAACCTCTCCGACACAGACCTTCACAACGAACCTGCAGTTCCATGCCCCGTTTGTCTGCTTCTTGGCATATACCAACTTCAGAGGGGTGTGTGAGTGATTTTCTTTGGAACCAAAGCAGAGGAAGGAGTTCAGTTCCCCCTACTAGCCCTTGTGTGGTCCATTCCTGACTGCTTCCACAGTGGCTTTTTGCAGCGGTAAAACATTTCACTCACTCTAAAGTGATGGCCTTAGTGCCACATAGACCTTAGATTCTGCAAAAAAATGTGCTTGCTTCTCTTAATTTTCACATGGTGGGTAAGAAATGGGATAGTTATTGGAAACAGGACATTATTATTATTTATAAACTTTATTTATAAATAAATAAACACTTTATTCCTTTTGGCACCAGGCTAAAACTTTTTTTATTTTCCCATTATTTTAAGGTTTGATTAGGTTTTAATGTGGGATTTATTGGAATTATTCGGATGCTGTGCTTCATTTCATGTTACTCTGTTTTTATTATAAGACTGTCCCAAGACTTTAGTAGTTGGATGGAATATAAAAGCTTTAAACAAACAAACAAACAAACAAACAAACAAACAGGAATTATAAAGATATCTGAAAGAATCTCTCTTTTACCCTAGGGGAAAATATAAGTTAATTCTGGGTTCCCTTAAGTGGGAATTCAATAGTTACATTACTTTACCTTAATCGTCACCTCTGCCCTATCATACTGAATGCTGCATGCAATTTATCGCTAGAATATCATGCTCTGTCATGTAGAAGATGGAGCAGATTTGTTCTCCATTCCTCCAGAAGGCAGGAGTAGGAACAGATGGGCCAGAATCGCAAGGATGCAGATTTAGGTCAAGCATTGGGGGAAACTTCCTAACAGTGACTGCCGTGAACAGTGGTGTCTCAGGACACAGTGGCTCCCTCTCACGGGAAGTACTTGAGCAGAGCCTAGACGGCCTCCTCTCAGGGATACCAGAGCTGCATCCTGTATCGCAGAGCCTGAACTGAGAAGGGAGTTGCAATTTATTTATTTATTTATTAGATTTCTATCCTACTTTTTCCCCAATGAACTCAAAGCACTTTGCATCATTCTCCTCCTTCTGCTCTCAGTCTTATCCTTACAAGAACCGCCCTGTGAGGTAGGCTGGACTGGAGGAGAAATAGGTGATCTCCAGAGTTGCTTCCAGATCTATAATTCTGTGCCTTCCTGCAGGTGTCTGATCATCTGCTGCAGGAAGAAAAATAGACCTTTTTTTCTTCTCTAATACTGGAGAAAATAGACCTTCACTATGAATGAATTTAGCACATTAACCGTTGATCTACCTGGGGACTATGATCGGAGCAGCTAAGGTCTTCCTCTGAGGGACACCTGTGCAGGGGTGGGGGAATCAGAGGGTAGCAAGCAGGGGGAACATCTTCTTAGAGACAGCCCCCCAACTGTGGAATGGACTTCCCACAGAGGCCTGCCTGGCACTAACCCTGGCATTCATTCAGTGCCAGGTCAAAATACGGAGCCATGTGACCAATGGGGCAGGTTAGAGTTAAATAAAATAAGACAGCTCTCTGTGCAGAAGCATTTAAGAACTTATTGAACGGCTCATTGGGGCACCCATTGAACAAGTCTATTTTGCATTAAATATTATGTTTTGTTTTTATTTAAAAAATCTTCAGACTGTTTTTGAATTTTGTATTGTGGAAAAATATGGCTGTTTTACTAAAAGACAATGGTTTAATAACAATGTGGGGGCAGTGCTGTAAGTTGCCCAGAAGACTTTGGCTGTTGGGCAATGTAGAAATGAAATTAATGAAAGAATTAATCCATAACATCGAAACCAGTAAGTGCACATAAGCACAAGTCGACAGACAAGTAGGGGAAAAGTGCTCTGCTCCGCACCAAAGACGGATGACCAAATTGGTCCTGGGCTCTCAGTTAACTCTGCTCTGCAACATCATCAGCTCGGCTCTACAGGAATGGACAGGATCCGGGGCTTGGGAGCACAGCACCTTACAGTCCATCAGAAAGAGAAATTGTCCTGTTTCCCATGCATTTGATGGGAAGATCCCAACATGCAAGCACTGGGAGAAAAGCAAAACTTGCCTTGATGAAATATGATTTTAATGAGTGTACATTAGCCGGGATCAACATGCTGTTAAATTGGGTTACATGATACTGTCCAGAAGGAAATTTATTGCAATGGCAGCAGACTCTGTGCAAGAATGTTAAAAAGGCAGGCAGAATGGAGGGAAATGCCACGGCCATTACTGTGTACATTTCATATGTAATGGGAAAACAATTATAGATGCCTTCGAAATGGTCATGACGCTTTTGATCGCGCTCTCCATCATTCAATGTTAATTTTTATTTACGGCCTGAAGTCTGTGCATGTGTCTGTATTTTAACGACAACTGCAACATGGAAGTTCGGAAAGGGAGGATGAAAAAGGTGAGCTGTGCTAGAAGCACTTGCTGATCATATTAAACAATGAGACCTTTATCCGTCTTGCCCAATGAGGTCCTTTATCTGATGACAACCTCTATAGGACCGAGAAGGACCGGCCTTCCTTCCCTCTGGGGCCATCTGAACATTCAATCAATTCTACTCAATTACTAACAAATCTAAATGTGATTTATCTGCCCCCAGAATCATTCCAATATCAGGCAAAGATCTATCAATAAAACCCCCTAAGGTAATCTTTTTCCTTTTTCCCCTGAAGCTGCCAATAGAACATTTGGGGGCTCAAAGACACGGAGCTGGCAATTGAGAATTTTTTTTGCTTCCCCCTTCTTTTTCTTTTGGTGCACTTAATTAAGTCGACAAGAACCTGTCAAGTATAATTTTCAGAGCACAAGGCCTGAACAGCTGACATTTGATAATATTACACTCTGTGTTGATTGAAATTGATTTTTTTTTTTTTTTTTTTTTTTTGGTAGTAAGCTTCCAAAAAGAAAAAGGGAAAGGAAAAAAAAGGAGGTGGGAATTTGACAACTTTCTTGTCCGTGCATTCAAGGACAACAGACCAGGTTTGCTAAGGTCATTGGTGACAAACAGGATGATGGGTTTTTAAAAGCAGCAGAGTTTAACAATCATACAGCAGGAGGTATGTTTACCCGGTGTCCATAAAGCAAGCTCCAGTACCCACACCAAAAAAGAGAAGAAAAATAATAGTGATCGTTGCAAGAAGAAGGTGAAAGAGGAGACAGACAATTGGTAGGTTCTGATTTCATTTTCATGCCGGGAAAAGCAAAGGAAGTTTCTGTGGACTGCTCTGCACTCTTTCAGTCCTTACTTAAATGCAGACTCTCACGGGTTTGTATCCCAACTCTGCCTTCCATAAATGAAAGGGTTTCCCTAAGGAAATGGGTCTTCTCCCAATTATCAGTGCCCCCCCCACACTTCTCCTGCAACACCGCAGTCCTTGCTCAGCAGGGCTCTTCTCCATCCCCGCAACATTTTCAGGCAGAAGAAGGAGCTCCCAAAAGGAGGGTGAGGCAGGAAGGCCGTAGATCTGTTATCCACCCCATACTCTGAAGATGAGGCTAGTTCTCTCTCCCCCTCTTGGCTTTCCAATTATTTGTTCCTCAGTGTTCTTTTAAGGTTCGATTAAACAACAACACCTTCCCCAAACAGTTGGTAGAACCCAGCGAGAAGTTCTGAAAGTAATGGGAATGGTGGCATTCATTAATGGGAACCTGGCATTTAGGAGCAGGTTCTGGCGTCTGAGGGCAAGCTGATAGGGTGATGGCCAAACCTGCACTGGGATGGCCAGAGCACAGTGGTACCTTGGCTCACGGACTTAATCTGGTCCAGGGCTCTGGTTGTGACCCAAATTGGTTGTGAGCCAAGTTAAATTTCCCCATAAGGTTAAGTGTAAATAAGGTTAATCTGTCCTGTTACCATTTTTATAAAATCAGAAAAATGTGAAGCAAAGTGACAAAGAACAACAAAGATCACAGCCATCTCCCCCCCCCCCCCCCCAACCACAACAGTGGCCACCCCCCCCCCCCCCCCCCCCCGACCCCGAGCACCCCCGTGGCCATCTCCCCCCCCTCCCCAGCACGACCGCGATCACGCCCGTCATCCCTGCACATGCCCGTCATCCTGGCGCACTGTGTGTGTGTGTGGGGGGGGGAGGAGAGACAGGCACAAACGTGGGTGTGCTGGGGGATGGAGAGATGGGTGTGAACAGGGCGTGCTGGGGGAGGGAGAGGCGGGCACAAGCTTGGCCATCTCCCCCTCCAACCAGCATGATCGTGGCCATCTCCTCACCCCCCTGAGTGGGGAGATGGCCACGATCGTGCTGGGGGTGGGGGGTATGGCCGAGATCGTGTCCGTCTTTCCTGCAGGAGTGCGCCCGTGATCACGCACATCTTCCCTGCACGAACGCAACTGTGATCGTGGCCATCTCCCCACTCGGAGCGGGGGGAGATAGCTGCGATCTTGGTCGCCATCCAATGTGGAGTTCGCGACCCACATCAAAATTTTCATGCAATTTTTGTTCGCAACCCGATCTGGTCGTGAACCAAGGTGTTCGTGAGCCGAGGTCCCACTGTATGGCAAAGCCGTTAACCACCTGGGCTGTGTTCTGCTTGCCTGGTTAGCCCTCCCCGCAACACCGTGTCTCCCTCTATCCATCGCTGTGCTAATTCACCCCCCCCATCAGGAACCCCGCTTGGTCCCGTCCTCTCTCTCTGCTGCTCCCTCCCTACAACTTTAGCAGCAGAAGCAAGAAGGACGTTAGGTGTGGCCCACGCCCTTCACCCGCCTGAAGCACCACCTCCAAAGCCGGGAGGTTGCTGCCCCGCTTTGGGCTGGCAAATACAGGCCTGCCAGACACCCAGCCCAGTGGGTGCTCTCTGCCAGTTTCCCTGCTTTTGGAAGTAGCTAAAGCTCCTGGCCCTTCCTCCAGGCAGAGCACTCATCCAGCCAGCAACTGTGTCGGCTGAAAGGAAAAGGGACAGATGGTATACGGCAGGGGTCCTCACACTTTTCCACCAGGGGGCAGTTGAAAGGTGCTGGTGCTGGGCGCAGGCCAGAAAGGTGGTGCTGGCAGTGCGCTCCGGCCAGGGCGGTGCACATGGTGCGCGCTGAGGCGGGCCGGGGCGCAAGGGGAGGGGAGGCGTGGCTGGGCCCGCACAGCACTTGCTCGCTTGGAGATTGTTTTCTCCAAGTGAGCGAACCGCTGTCTCCCCATGCACGGGGCAAGGTGGGTGGCAGCAGGTGGGCAAAGGGCAGGCAGGATGGCAAAGTCAGGGTTCTGACCTTCCCGGAGGGCGTCCAGGTTTGTCTTTGGAAGCTGCAGGCTTCAGGTCTGTGGGACACAGATGTCTTCAAGCTAGAAGCCTGCGGAGTCTCAGAAGGATAGGTGCAGGGGTTGTGATGACTGAAACCCGGTTCAAGACCTTTTCCCCACAGTGTAAAGCCTGGCGCTGTTGGAAGAATGGCTATCCCTTGCCTACCTTCAACATCCTTGCTAGAATGCATGTTATGATTAGGAAGTGGATCCATCAATCACTCCACCCCCTCCCTTCTCCCTCTTTTCTCAGCCTTTAGAGAAATGGAAATTACATATGCTGTTTTCTGAGACACATCACCTGCCTTTCCAAAGCCTCATGCACGTCCCAGGTTCCATCCTGGTCACTTTGGAAGGAAACTGGTTTCCCCCAAGGAAGCACTGAAAAGACACCAAAGGGGTCCCCGGCTCTTTGTACGATCTGTAAGCCACCCTGAGAACTCTCTGTTGGGTGCCTATGCATTGCATTAACACATAACAAGGAGCTTTGCCTAGTTATTACAAGTGTGTGTGTTTCTGTGAAAAGTCCATGCACTTAGCAAAAGGGAAATGGAGCCAAGTGAAGGAACAACCTTTCCTTAGATGAGAATCGGCAAAGAAAAGAGGAGTCGCACATTCGATAGTACAACCTCCACAGTCCCTGCAGTTTTACAAGGCCATAAAACATAAAATAAACAGTCAATACTCTCTTGCTTCTTCTCATTGCTTCTCCACAGGAAACACGCCCCTGTGGGGGGGGGGGGGGAATCAATGTGGGGCTTCCCTTTAGGCCCCTGCACTTTGTGCCACAATTCCAGAGAAACGAATGTCTGAATGCCCCGTTTCTGCCAACAGTTGGGCAGTCCTGGTTATTTACTTGCCTGCATGCACACACGGCGGCCCTGCGGAATGCGCAGGGGGCCACATGGTGCGGCAGACGTTGGCAGGAAGGTCGGAGGAGCACTCGGCGTGACAGGCGCCAGGGACGGTCCCTGGCGCACAGAGCAGGTGATGCGGTTGCCCCGTGGCCACAAGCCAGTCCCAGCCACGCTCGCTCACCTCTAGCAGGCAGGCATGGCACGGAGCAAATGGGTCCAGACGGCCCCTTTCAGGGCAAGGCGCACCAAAACATTTTGCATTCGGACAGGTGTAGCTCAGAGAGAGAGAGAGAGAGAGAGAGAGAGAGAGAGAGAGAGAGAGAGAGATAGTTACTCTGAGGGTTTCAGCTCAGAAGGACCCAGGGTGCCTAGGGGTGCCAGGAGATAGCATCCACCCAGTAATCCAATAGTCCCCTTGCGAGCCCCAGTTCCCCTATAGCATTGGGGTCGGGCGTGATGGCAGCAATGCTGCGGCAAGATGCAGGAAGCAGCAGTTTTCCAGGAAGAAGATCCTGCAGAATACGCTGTTTCTGAAAAGCAGTGCTTGCACTGTGAGCAGAAAGACCGCATGTGTTGGGGGCTGGGCAGCAGGAGGCGAAGCACCTGTGGCCCAAACCCGGAGCATCCAAGAGATCAGATCCAGCCGAGGTCCTCGGGGCAGTCAGCCCTTTATTTCAGCAAGTGCCCTTGGGCAGTGGGTGACTGGGGCGCCAAATGAACAGCCTGGGACTCCAGCCTCGTGGCTGGACCCCTAACACTGCTTCTGCTGCTCTCTTCATGGGTTCACAGAAATGCATCAGCTAGGGAAAGGCTGCGATTGCACCATGGCATTAAAAAAAAGTCTGATGTCATTATTCTAGCTATCCACCAAGAAACAGGAAATGCCTCGTAAAAAGGAGAGCTCCTATTTGCATGCTAAAATATGAAAATTCACATTTAGAAATAAGGGCTGTAAACAGGAATACAAGATGCCTCCCCTTTGCAAGGAAGAAGCCCACTGTGGATGGGCCCTTCCAAGGCCTCCGCTTGGTCGAAGGAGGATTCTTCATCTTTAAGCTGAACTTGCGCTGGGCAACCCTTCAGAGGAGACCACCTAATAGATGGTTCTTTTCTTTTCAGATGGATCACAGATGGGAGTCAGCAATGCCACTTGCGGCAGCAACAGGAACCTGCTCAAATATTTCCCTGGTCATCTTCAGAGGGCCTTTAGGGCGATGGAGGTAAACAGTGGGGACTGGAATAAAGGATTTTCCAGGAGAGGGAGACAGCTTTTTGGATGCATCAGTAGGTCTGTAGGGAAACTAAGCTGTAACAAATCTTTTGTCTTTCTCACCCTAGGCAATGATCTTCTCTCTTTGCAAGCTAGACCTTTGAATATTTGAATCTGCCTTTAGAACTAAGAAAGCAGGAGATCCTTTTAAGGATGCAGTCATGGTTAGTTTTCCTTGATTTAGCTACAGCAATTTTTGTAATTGTAGGGTGGGTGGGTAAAATTGTTTTATCCATAAATTATAGCCCTCTCTAGAAGTTTACATTAAATATAATTTACATTATATTAAATTATTGGACATGGTTTTGGGGGAAGGGAAGAGGCTAGAAATCAATGTTAGGAGCAAGAGAGAAGAGCAATGGAGAAAAGGTCCCAATCAGAGTATCTTTCACAGAATCCCTTGCGGCATCCTACGCAGCAGAATTAACTGTATTTGATTTTACAGTAGGTATATTTCACTCTCTCTCTTTCTCTCTGGGATTACATAAATGTTTGTCTCACTGGCACCAGACCTAACTTCTTCTTACTGATTTTGCAATATCTGAGAATGATAGATGTTCATGCCGGGGGAAGAAAAAGCTGAACAATTTCATCATTGTCTCAGGAAGGTTTTATTGCATGACTGCAGATTGGTTCCCACAGCAATTTACAACAAAATGCTACAACAGGTTCCCGTCCTGACAGCAACTGCTGCAGTAGAGAAGTGATGGAGAAAGGGATGGCTGAGGGATTTTCTGGTCCACCCTTGGCTCATCTTTGTTGTAGCCCACCTGCGTTTCTCCTTCCTGATGCTATGCACCTACCTGTGTACAGGGGGGCAGCGTAGGGCATAACAAACACCTGAGGGCACCTGAGTCCAGTGTCACAAGCAAGAGGGCAGAAAAAGACATGGATCGGATCACATATCAGGTTTCATATCCGGGAGATCTGCCACATTTTTGAGCAGTTTTTGCTGGGATGGCATTGCATGCTCTCTCTTTTGAAATTTTAGGTTGAACGTACTGATTTCAGGACGAGTAGGTGATATTTCCAAAAGATTAATCCATTGGTCAGCCATTCTCTCCTGTTCTGTTTCCTGTTGCTATTTCACCTATCCTGACCCCTTCTCCTTCCCCCTCCTCCTAGATAGATCAGGCCAACCAATCAGGAAACACACAAAGAATGGGACACCACCACAAAACCACAAGCACAAGCACATTTGGCTTTCTGGTGATGTCATGGTGGGCAATTGAGATGTGGATGTGTTCCTTTTTGGAGAGGTCCCTCTCTCTCTCTCTCCTCCACTCTCTCGGAACAATACTTCAGCTCCATGGGTAACCTTCTCTGAGCATTTCTCTCCCTTCTTCCTTTTAAAAGGCTGCCAGGGGCCATATCTAGCAAACAAAGGTAGAGTTAAAATGATGGTTGACCAGGGTGAGATATGTAGCAGCCATGAAGGGCCCAGCTGCCTTTCTGTTATATGGTCAGCACTGCCACAGAAGGGCCACCATCTGGGTGCATCTCTGAAGAACCCAAATGAGCATTATAGTCTTAGCTCAGCCTTTCAGATGTGCAGAATTACAATTCCCACCACCCCCAGCCAGAACACTCACTCACATGACTGCAGCTTATAGCCTTTCCTAACCTGACACCCTTCAGACATGTTGGCTTATGATTCCCAATGGCCAGTACAGCCATTGGGTGGGCATGATGGGGCTTGTAGACTAATACATCCGGAGGACACCAGGTGAGGAACGGTTGGACCATTTAGCCATTTGCTGAGAAGCGAAAGGCAGGTCGCCCTCATCTGGGGTCAGGAGGGGTGGTGGATGAGCCCCAGAGACACCGAGTTTGCCACTCCTGCTTTTCCTGCGTGCTGCTTTTTGAAAGGGGCGTGTTCACTTCTGCCGTCCTCTGTGGTGACAGTTAAGGATGAGCAACCACAAGTTTCCCAAAAAGCTCCCATTGTTGGCCTTGTGCTTGAAGAAGCAGCAAGGAATTGGCAGCAAAAAATGAGAACCTGAGCTCCGTCTGCCACAACAGACAAATGACAAAATGATATGTGTAGCCGGCTCCCCTGGGCATTATCTGTACATAACACCGAGATAGGGGTGAACGATTGCTCTTCTCGAGGGTCTAATGATTTTTCTTTTCCTCTTTTGTGTAATCGGTTTCCCCTCTCTTTCTTTTTTTCCGGAAGACTTGTGTTTTTAACATCTTCAAAATTCATATTGGCAAAATGATCTACATTGTCTAATACAACCTGGTGTGTAATCAATCAGATTCCAGACCATGCTGAGATATTCCTCTCCACCACCCTCGGCCCCACCTTGCCTTTCAGCAAAGCTACAGCAAGAGAAAACCTATCCCATGATTGATAGGGTAATGCAATCAATTTCCATTAGAAACCTGAGTCTAAACGAGATTCAGAAAGTTCACAAGGAAACTCACAGGCTTCCACTTTGCTCAGCCTTTCCTCACAAGAAGAAGAAGAAGAAAAACCCCAACAGTGCGATTGCAGCTTGGCAGTGGGCACAGGGTTGGATGTTCTTCACACCCCATGTTAATTCTTGGAAGCACGTCTCACTCTGGACCTCTCAGCACCTTGGACACATTCACAGGTCATGGGAAACCGCCCAGGCAATAACCCAGCATGTGCTGGCTGTACTGGGAACAACCCATGGTTTGCTCGGTCAAGTGCACCCTGGCTTGCTAGCCCTCCTCCCTCCCCCGCCTCCTCCCAGTTTCTCCCTTGGGTGTCCAAGGGAAAGCCTCCACACCCCCCAGTCACACGTCATTTTGGGCTTGCTAAAGCTTCCTGGATTCTTGTCTTTTTTCACTGAGATTTGCAAAAGCAGACTTTTGCAATCCCTATTTTGAAAGCTATAGACAGCCCCTTCAATGTGCCCCACCAGCACCTTAGAAGGTGCCAAAGATATTTTAAATAAATCCCCAGCCAATTTTTAGCAAATATTTCCAAAAACTACATTTAAAAATGCATGCACAGGCAGAACTGCAGACATTTGCAGATGTATCGGGGACAAGCTTGGGAGCCTCGGAGGGGTGATGTGCAGGAGGGTGCCTCCGAAACTGCAAGTATATTTATTTCCCCTTTTGTCAGCCTCTGACCACTGTCAAAATGTGACGTGTCCACTGTAACCGAAGGAGCCGGCGATCTGAGCCTGCAGGAAGGGGGTGGCAGCTCGCTCCCCTCCCCCATGGCAAGTTACTAGTCCTTGTCATTTTCTGCTTCTTGTTTTTAACTGCCCTCACTTTTGCACTTTACTCTGATTTTCCACCTTCTTGGGAGCATGGAAAAGTCTGAGCCATCCTATTTACAGGAGTAGTTTGAAAGGTAAAACTCCACTTTCAAAGGGGGACTTTTAAAAGGATTTTAAAAATTTGGGTGCAACACTGTACTATACAAGACATGTGTTTTAAACAGACAAATCATTCTGTTCTGTTCTGTTTGGGGGACTATTTGGCCTGTAATGATAACATTCTTTTTGTGTATGGAAAAGGTATGGTCAGATCTGGTGGCCTTCCAGACGTGTTTGGACTCTGATTCCTAGCGTCTTAGACAGCATGGCCCATGGTTGGGCATGATGGGAGCAGTAGTCCAAGAACATCTGGAGGGCTGCCAGCTACCTAAACCTCATATACACCAGAATATTTTTTCTTAAGAATATAAGAAAACCCCTGCTCATCAGGTGAAGGGTTAGGGTTTATCCAAGGTCTATTTAATTCAGCATTGCATGCTAAAATTATTTATTTATGACATTTGTGTGCCTCTTTGAAGATGAAAAGTCTTGCACAGCAGCTTCTGAAATCTGCTATGAAGACAACAATGAAACAATAAACTTACCAAGATCAACCATTAATTTCCAAATAATCCAAAAATTTATCTAATATCTAATATTACATCTAATACTTCTATGAATAAATGATGAGTTGCCATCTTTACTGAGAGGTTTGCTAATTCTTCTTTTTTCACTTCAATGAAAATTAGGACAAAAAAACGCTGGCCTCATTTTAAAACCCAACTGTTTTATCTATCTGCTTTAAATCTGCAGTATTTGTTCTTTGTATCAAAGTTCTTACTGGTCGGTGACAGTTTCCATTTACTCGTGGAATGCCAAATTTATTCCTAAAATATAAAAGTGTGATACACACTTGGACAATGGTAGCTAAAGCTAGCTCAGTTCAACAGCCCAGGATGTGGGCCCACAACCAAAAGGCCCCGTTCACTATTGCTTGCCAATATAATTGTTCTTGTGTGGGCAAAATTTCAGCAACTGACCTCAAATGTGGGTGGACAGGAGGGGCGTTCAAGAAGCAAGTGGAGGGAGCAACCTTTGCACATCAGTCGCAATGATCAGCTGCTTTGCCTTGCAACAAAAAGGTTACATTTTGGTGCCATTTGGTGCCAGAATGGAAGATTACGCCTGTTTCTGGTGCATACTATTTTCACACATGGAATCCATTCTGTCCCATTCCTACATTAATTGCAGAAACATTCATATCTATTTTGAATGCATTTTCTCACTAAACACCCATTTAAAACTGCATTTTTTAAAATCTAAACATACACCTTTAAAAAGCTATTTTATCCTCAAATATATGAAGATTTTTAAATATATTTGGGTCTATGCTTTGAGCCAAGGATTTCATCACAACATTCAGAGAAATGTAAAAGCCAAAGAAGAATCATATTCTGATCCACACATTCATCCTGGAAGTGCAGATTAGATTTATTTGCATGAGAATTCGCCAAGGTACAATGCAACGTATTGTGGCTAACATATCCCATTGATTTCAATGGGTTTACTCAAAGTATAACCAAATCTGGATCCCATTCTCCATCTTGAACCCAATGCTAGTCAACTTCATTTAGTTATTCCCAGCCCTAGTAGTATGCGAAATGGAGAAAAACGACTGTTTTCTCCTCAGCATGCCTAATATGATTTTTTATTTTTAATTTGTTTGTTTGTTGTTATTATGTTATGTCAAGTCATCCTCAACTCATGGTGACCACTTGCACGAAAGCTCTCTGGAACAGCAGCCCCGTCCACAGCAGCCCTGTTTAGCTCTTGTAAATTCAAGGCTGTGGCTTCCTTTAAGGATTCGGATGTGTTGATCACCCCCAGAATAACCCTCTGAAATCACACCGCCCTTTTCATTTCTCTAATCAGTCTTGAATATATGCAAAATTGCCCCGTGTTTTGGGAGATGCTCACCCTCCTCCTACTTGCCTTATTCCTCCCCCCGTGTCCAACCACATCCTAAGATAGAGAGAACAGAACAGAAGCAGCAGAAGTGGGGACAAGATTCCCAGCAGGTTGATCAGCACCTTGGGCTTGCTTTTGAACCGTGTTATTGGACTTAGGATTCCGTTTTCTTGGTGCCTCTGTCTTGTCTTCTGCTGCACACGTCTTGACCTCGGCACCTCCCAAGCTTGGAGGATTATGGAGATTCAGCACAGGGCAGCAAGACAGGCAAATTCTTCCGTCAAACACGTGCTTTGAGAGGGGCAGGAAAGAGACCGAGATGCCACCAGGATGCCTTCTCTCC
Organism: Varanus komodoensis; assembly: GCF_004798865.1. Classification (NCBI taxonomy): domain Eukaryota; kingdom Metazoa; phylum Chordata; class Lepidosauria; order Squamata; family Varanidae; genus Varanus; species Varanus komodoensis. The sequence goes on from NW_025335606.1 coordinate 6,161,221, forward strand.
TGGCTCCTTGGAAGGCCGACTAAACCCATCCTCTGAAGTTGCTTTATGGCTTTGGAGAAACTGCTGTCACAGAAGGTGTGGCAGAGGGATTAAAGAGGGCATTCTGAGGTCAGCGTAATTTCCCAGCCTTGGAGCTGGAAATCCCAGTCCATGGGTCATTGGATTGGTTTTCCCTTTCATTTTATATTCTGTTCCCCTGCGGTATAAGTGTGAGTTTATCCAATTTTTGCTTTCTGGTTTTGCTTGTAGACTCAAAACCTTTGCACTTTCAGTACAGGATAATATGAAGAAGAGAAAGAAACCTGAAGGGGGGAGAATGGGGACAGGAGAGTAGAAGGGTTGAAAAATTAAACGCACCCATGGCACTTTTGAAAGAAAGATGTGAGAGAATTTTCAGGCCCTGGTATCACACATCAAGAATCGAAGGGTTTGAGGACCTTGCGGGAGTGGTAACGAAGCAGAGCCTCTTTCCTACTGAAGTCCCAAGTTTGGATCTGACCTAATTTGATACAGCAAGTGGCTACGAAAGTTGTTCAGGTAGCTTCTTTGTCTCACATAGTTTCCCTCAGGTGCGTTGCAAACCTGCTTCAAATCCCTCTGAGGTACTGCGAAGAAAATTAATCCAGTTTCAAATCTTCCTATCTAAGGTACTTACATGGCCCCAATTAATACAGCCTGGTCCCCAAAGGATGTATAGTTTGGTGCAGGCGGTAGATTGTGTAACTATTGAAATTTTGCAGCTTTTATTCCAAGGTACTTGCCACCAATCCTGTATTAAAGGAAACTTGTGTTGTATTGTATTGTAAAACCCATCTTCTGCGATGTTCTCATTTCTCTTCAGTGCGTGTGCAGCCATAGCTTGGAGACTTGGCGTTCTCTAGGAAATGCAGCAGTTGGCCCCTTGATACATCAGCCAGGTTAAAGATCAAAAACCAACGAAGCCTTCGCTTTGTATCATGTTCTTCATCCTAAGAACAGGAAAACTGAGGTGAAAAAACTGACACAGTGTTACAGCAGAGATTGCTGCTGGTGGGTTCTTCATGCATACAGATACAGTGTGAGCCCAGCTCTGCCCTTTCAATAATGGTCTACAACAAATGAGCTTTAAAGCATGGGGCCTGCCCCATTCCCGTTTGGCTGCCCTGTAACAAGGGTTTACGTGAAAGTAGTAGCTTAGCAGCCAGCTAAGGCTCCAGAGACAGAATGGCTACCAAGGACCTTGCTACCTGCACACAAACCTTCAGTAGGAATCAGAACATGGCGTGTTTCGTATTTTCCATCCCTCACACTTCGCTTTCGTTTCTTGACTAGAGGAATCCCATAGTGATCCCTAGAGGGGTTTCCGTAATGCAATTAACTGAGCACAGTGGGTAACGTGCTTCTAGTACACCAAATTTAGGCTGAACCAAAATGGACAGCTGATTTTTTGAAATTTGGGTGGGAAGGCTGGAAAGGGCAAGAGAATGTCTACTGTGGATGAGGAACACGTTCCTGTCATCAAGGCCACAATACAGGCTTGCTGTGTTGGACTACAACAAGAAAAGTAGCACAGCAAGTCAGACAGCACCACCCTAGATCCCCAACTTTCAAGAGAGAGATCAATGAAACTTGGTTGGTCTTGTTCCCTTGGGTAAAACTGATTGCCTATGCAGAATCATGAGTACAGGATCCCTAACTGGTTGGGATCTCACAATGAGCAAAAAGAACATAGGGCTAAAGAGTAGAAGATGGGTGCGGGGACTCACTTCCAAAAGATATAGGTGGTTTCCTCCTCAAAAACAACAATCCATTTTCATCCTCACATCACTATTTGGTTACTGAATTATCGCCTCCCAAAAGAAAACTGCTATTCAACTTTGCCAAAATATATATTTAAAAGTATTAGTGAGAATACATCTTCAACAACTGACCAATCTAATTATGCCCTTATCAAAGAGACATTGTGGTGCCCAATTTTCCAGAAACATCCATTTTTGGTGAATTAAACAGAACATAAGATCTGTTTGTTGTGGTTACATGCTAATTTGATTCCGATTTATGAAGACCCCATAAATGACTGCTCTTCAAATGTCTTGCTTTTGACAGTTCTGCTCAGCATTCGTAAACTCCAGACTCTGATTTCATTCATGGAGTCTCTCCATCTCATATTCAGTCTTCCTCTTTTTCTGCCTTCACCTTCCCTAGTATAATTGTCTGTTCCAGTAAATCATGCCTTCTCATTATATGCCAGAATTATAACAGACTCAGTTTCATCATTTTTGCTCCCAGGGCAAGTTCTGGCTTAACTTGATCTAGAACCTACATTTCATTCATTCATTCATTCATTCATTCATTCATTCATTCATTCATTTATTAAAACATTTCTATGCCGCCCCTTGTCGAAGCCTCGGGGCGGCTCACAACATCTTTCTGGCCATACGCATCTTTGCAAATTTCCTCCAGCATTATTTTCTGAATGCATCAGTGTCCATCTTGCCAGCTTTTTTAAATGTCCAGCTTACACACCCATACCATGAAATAAGGTGGGGACATGATATCCCTCTATAGGTACCTCAAAGGCTGCCACAAAGAGGAGGGACAAGATCTCTTCTTGTTGATGCCAGAGTGTAGAACACAGAATAATCAGTTCAGGTTGAGACAACCCAGATTCAGTCTGGACATCAGGAAAAGCTTCCTCACCGTCAGAGCAATGCAACAGTGGAACCAGCTGCCTAGAGAGGTGCTGGGCTCTCCCACACTGAAGATATTCAGGAAGAAACTGGGCAGCCCTCTGAGTGGGATGGTGTAACCTGGTGTCCTGCAAAAGCAGGGGGTTGGACTGGATGGCCTTGATGGCCCCTTCCAACTCTACTATTCTATGATACTATGAAGGAATATAATAATTAAGATGATTTTGGCCTTGGTCTCCAATGAAATTCTTTGCACATGATCATCTCTTTTTGCTTTTTCTTCTCACCTGTCCTTAGCACTTATGAGTGTTTCTTCTGTCATCTAATTGCCCCCTTCTGGTTACTGGAATACTTTTATTCATTCTTCCTTAATGGTGCCTCTAGTTTCAGTCCACAGTTCTTCTGATTCACCACCTACTGGGTTCAGTAATGCAAATCTGTTCTTTATGTGGACTTTTAACTTCCTTAGGAATGATACGTTGGTTGCATTTTCACCCTGTGCTTCTGACTATGATATATCTGTAGCCAGCCAAACAAACTTCAGCCCTATCAGAGTTCAGTTCCCTCTTTAGCACCAAGCAGCTTTCTGTACGCAGTGTTTAATTGTATGTTCTGTACAATTGATTGCTAGCCCAAGGCCTACTGGTATTTGTCATTTGATGTTTCCTTGTTAAATGATGAACCTCTTAAACATCGGATTCTTGCAGAGCTACAAGAATATTTTGAAATCAATGAAGGTTCCACCAACTCATGCTCCATTGAGTAGACTAGTAAAGCTTTCATCCAGGGACAAATTCTTCTTTATGCTTCTCATTAAAAACTATTTTAAAAGGGGCAGCAAGCAGCTTTAAGCGAAAGGTTGAAAACTTCTGTAAGTCAGTTTGCCACCTCTTCAAATGCTCAACTTTATCTGGATGTGCAGCACATTAAATAGTAGTTGAATATTTTTTTCACATCAGAGGAATTTGAACTAGCTTGTTTAAGATAGACATACTGGGAAAATGGTGAACATCCCAGTTAGTTCTTGGCACATCAACTCAGTCAACAAATATATTGAACTCTTACCTCAGTGATTATTATTATTATTATTATTAAAGATGATAATGGAACAGTATTCATCCTGAAGATATAAATTTTCAGTTTTTAAAATTTTGCACAAGAATAGCCTAGGAGAGGTTGCGAAATATCATAGCAGGATATCTATCCCCCCACAGGATTGAGTGAAACTGAGGCAGATCAGATTTCATGAACATAAAAAAATGCCTCCTTTTTATTCTCCCTCTTTTCAGGCAGCACTTGAATTGGCCAAATGGATTTCATGGATGGTGTGTCATGACTTCCCCTCCCCTCCCCTCCCCTCCCCAAGAGACCCAGTCCCTGCCCTTTAAGTCCTTTCCAATGCACAGTCCAGGGATGCCTCCACCTTTCCTTTTGCAGTCCTCACAGATTCGATGAGAGAAGTAGCAAGAAATCTCTTCATTTGTTTAAAAACGAGGCACCTGTGGGGAGCAAACACCTTGTTTCCGAACAAAATTGTACACCTGGAGGGAAATTTGGCTTGAAGACAAGATGTATATATCCAGTGCACCTGTTCATCCCACACCATGGGGTACCTGGCATTTCCCTACCTCCCATTCCGTACTGAAATTTACATATAACAAGTCCTACAGGCTTGTCTTTCTGGGACAATCTAAAAAATACCCAAATTTCACACTGATGTCTTTTGGAATTTTCTCTTTCCATAAACCAAAACATGCCTAGGAGACAATATTTCTATGGGGTACTTTTATACCCCAAACAGGCCCCAGACAAAGGAATCAAAGAAAGATAAGTAAAGGTCATCTTGTTCTTTTTTTAAAGTGAAGTTTCTTAGCAAAAGCATTTGGAAAACAGAATTAAAATACACTCTGCAAAAAGCTTTGTTTGTTTCTTTTAAGTTAGCAGGCCAAACTATTGTTATGCAGAGAAAAGTCCACAGACCATACATTGCTATGCAGCTTTTCTTGTTTTACATCACTTCAAGAAGGATTAAACCTTAAATTATCTACAATTGCTCAGAGCTGAAAGCCATTTGGAAATTAAAATTTCCTGGAGAAAAATTAAGCCAGAACAAAGGCCTTTGCTATGCAGTATTTCCTTTCCTTGGATGCTTTCATCTGGGGTAAAAAATGACCCCAAATGGGACTAATGCTAGCTTTTTTTTTTTTTTTTTTGGTGAATGCACGATCATAGTTCATTTATTTATTTATTTCAACTGCCATGCCACCAAATTTCTGTGGCCAAATCCACAGTGTGACAGTGGCAAGTGCAGAGGCAGGGAGAAACCAAGTTTCTGGTGGTTCTGAGGATGGTTAAGAAATAGCCTCTGGATCTCCTGGCTTTGCCCACCTCAGGTTTAGGCTGGGCTCTTCTTCTACTAATGTCTTCCCGACCATGGTATTTGCTTTGGTTGCAGTGGGCCAGTGAGACTACAGAAAGGTTTCTAGACACCTCTTCCAGACTGGGAGTTTGCCTCTAGCACAAGTAGATCTCTCCCCTCCCTCTTTTGCTCTCCAGCCGACTCAGAAGGCCCTTCAGATGAAATTTTAAAAGCACAGTTATTTTATTCAAACTTAATAGGTTTCAGAACAATGCAAATCAAAGTAGCTTTCACCTTGAGATGTAGGAGAAACATTTACTCTGTAAAGAGCTGACTCTCAACCTCCTTCCTTCCCTCCCTTTCCAAAAAGATTCTAAGTCCATCCTCAGGGTGGTTCTTACTGCTTGTAAGCAAGACAGCAGAAATGCCAGGCACTTCTTAAGTGTCCTGTTCATTTTACTTGTCCTCCTGACTATCAAGATAGCTCAGCTCCCCCCGCCCCGCCAGCTCTGAAAGGTCCCCCACCTTCTCCGAAGTGGGCTGGTCCACATGCTCTGCCGGAGAATCTTCACGAGGTCACCTTGAAACTGTTAAGTCACCTGCTTACCTTTGCTCTTGTGCTCCTTCTCACAATCAGCTGAATCCATACATAGTGTGTGAGAGATGGGTCCTCTCTCTAGAGCTGCGTTTTCTTTCATGGCCACGGTCCCACATCCAGGGCTGGCCTTGGTCACCTCCCTCCCTCCTCCTCATCTGCTTATCCCAACTGAGCTTACATTCCTTCACCATCCCTCCTTCCCTCCCCACCAGCATCCCCATGAGCCTCCTCTAGCAAACCATGGTCCTTTCCAAGCACCTCTGTGCAGATTTCAGCTGTCGTGTGGCTGGACAGGTGCATCAGCATCATGCTGTGATGAGTTGGCTTCAAGGCTCATCTTTTGCTCCCTTAATGCGAGGAGCTTCCATGGCTGCAGTTCTCCTTCCATTCAAGGGGTAAAGCATTAAGAGCAGATAATTAAATTTTTAATTGGTTGGGTTGCTTTATTGCCTTTTTATTGGGATATGCACTTATAGATCAAAACACAGTAAAGGCTTGTTCCAATTTGGACCATTCATTGTAGTTACGGATGACCAGAGCCCAGAGGGAAAAGGAATGGGCCTGGAGGTTAAAAAAAGAGGTACGGAATGGAACGGAACAGAACAGAACCAAAAGACAAGGTCCAATAGGGATATATTTTAGCAGAAAGCTCTTTTATTCCATTTATTTTTATTGGAATCCAGACAAAATCTAAAATCACAAAACATTCGTTCTTCCTGCCAGCAAGCAATGCAACAGTGTATGGCCTCCTCTATTTTCCATAGCAGTAAGAGAAGGGAAAGGCCCCTCAGCCGACCGACGTGAGTTTGTGGCAGGGGATTAAACCCCAGGCAAAGCCAGCCCACCTGGGCCACCCCTCTGGCCTGCCAGCCATGCCCCCTGCCCGACATCACCACGTGGTTCCTGCTTCCCACTGCGGATGGTTCAGGGGTTTCCCAGCTTGGAGGGCTTCCTCCTCCCTTAACAGGGTGCAATGTCTCTCCTAAGGTTCAGCTGTGGCAATGAAGGACCGAAACTAGAATATGCAGCTGGGTTGCTCTTGGGCCCGGTGCTTTTTGCCCACAGCCCCATCCCCACTGGGATATACCCCTGAGAGCACCTCTGAAACCAGATTCGGCCCTTCAGCTGAAAGACTTTCAACGCGCCCGGATGAGAAGACGGGCAGGGGGAAATAATCTTGTAGCTTGAGACCCTGCGCCTCTCGCTGTAGAAACAAACCACTGAATGGTGCTGCCCATCCTGACATTCCACATTCTGCCTGGCCTGGACTCATCATTCACACTGCATTGTTTTATGCCTCTGAGCCATTGCTCATCTCTCTCGAAAGCATCATAAACTACCTTAAACCTACTGCTTTGAACTCCCGGTGTCCCTTCACCCCCTCCCCTCCTGCCCCCACCATCAGCCTCTTGTCAGGCAACCGAAGGAAAGACAAGAAAGACTTAATTGATCAGCTTCTGAAGTAGCCTTGAGAACTTGATTCAGATATTGACTTCTAAGGAGCTAGTTTAACTCCAGGTTCCAGAAGCAGCAAGGGCTGAGCATCAAACCTATTAACCTCTGACCTTACCAGTTGGCGAGACATCACAGCAGCAGTAATTAGGAAGTCAATTGGAATCACATGTCCCACTTACACCGGCATGTCAATCAATAGTGTTGGTGACAGATTCATTAGGGTAAGCCTTGCAGCGGTGGCTAGTAACAGCCTCATAAAATACTCTTTTGGAGCAAGGGGGGGAGGGGGATCAGTTAGAAGGACTTGCCAGGATGACAATATGTATTGAGTAGGATGTTTGCAATTTATGAAGAGCTACTCACAGGGTAACCTTTTTGACTTGGTCCTAAATTTCCCCCAGTAATTGCTAAATAAAACAAACAAAAATAGACTTTTTAAGAAGTTCTATTTCCACCCTCCTGACAGGGCATATTTTTAACATTAGTTACCATGGACAAATAATCTAGGAAAGTGAAACTTGAGCACTTACTTAATGTTGAAAGGTAACTTTGCTTTTATGACTGTCGGATTTTAAAAGAAGCCATTCTTCTTGTGTCTAGGTCTATGTGCGTGCAAGCTGATGTCCCATGGTTCTGAACTACACGTTATGTTAAGTATATCCCTGGCCAAGTCAAGCTGAATCAACAAGGCAAGTTTGGATGGAGGTGCGTGGGACCAAGGTGTGTGTGTAGACCCACTGCGGACTGGGCCAGGATCCATGACTCATTCCCTCCACATACCTTCAGCCCTCATGTATCCAGGCACATGCCCGGACAGGGGTTTACTCTCAAGTAAATTTGCTTGAAGTGTCAGGATGTGAACAGCATTCTGGAATTAGGCCTTCAATGTGAAAGGCAGAAAGAAGAGAAGGCGAAAGTGCTATAAAATACAATTTCTGAGAGAATCCCATCTTCTGGGTGACATGGTGATTTAAGGATCTGTTCTTTTATAAGAGGGATGGCCAAATTTGTATGCTCAGGGGCCAATCTATTCCCTAGACAAGTGGTTTGGGAACTGGAGGTTGACATTAAAGCAGAAAGTGACCTTCTCAGACTCCATACAGCCACGGGCACCAAGCAGTAGTGTTTTCCACTTCCAGAAATACGCAAAGGGGATCACTTATGTATACATTCACATTTCAACTATATGTTACATTAAAACTCTGGAAGAGGGCTGTAACACTGAATTGTGAACTATCTTTACTTTGTACAATTTAGATTTCTTCAAAAAAATATTCCTGACACTGGTTGGGTCCCCTGCCTCCTACATTCCAGCTATTATTCCCGATAACAATTCAGAGAAAACAATGAGGATTCCTTCAGAGGTAGAGCTTGGAGAAAGCACCCTGCTCACTGGAAGGATTTAAGGAGACTCTGTAGGTTGGGCAGACTCCACAGGAAAAATTAGATCCATGGGACGAAGGTCCTGCTCCCATTGAAGATTTTTCCGTGGAGGGTCTAATATCAGTAGGCTGGTATATCCACTGCATACGCTAGACTGAAATTTAAGGAGCTGTCCATGGTACTGAAGCTTATTCCCATGGACGACTCCTTCACAGTTCAGACTGAATCCCAGAGCAGACACCCCACCCCACAGGCAGGTGAGCCACCAGCCTCAAATCAGACCATCTGGAGAAAACTATGCCAAACTGACTTGTTCTTCTACAGCAACAAGAAACCGAAAGAGATTCATATGCCTGCAACTCCCTCTTCAGGGAGCTAAATCCCTGAAGAGAAACCCTTTGTAAACATATAGTTGAGAGCAGAATCTCACAGGGAGAATCCACCAGGAACTTATTCTATTCTTTTATTTATTTATTTATTTATTATATTTATAGCCCACCCTTTTCCCTTCAAGCAACTCAAGGTGGCTCACATAGCTCTTCTCTCAATCTTATCCTCATTACAACAACCCTGTGAGGTTGGTTGAGCTGAGAGTCTGTGACTGGCCCAAAGTCACCCACTTGGCTCCATGGCTGAGTGGGGACTAGAACCCAGATCTTCTGAGTCCTAATCTGCACTCTTAACCACTGCACCGCACTGCCTCATGTTTATTTATTTACGTATGTATTTGCACTTCCATTTATATGCCGCCTACTACCGAAGTCTCAAGGCAGCTTACACCAAAACCCTGGTGCTCCTGCAGTCGAGGCCTAACTGAGGCTTCCTAAGTGGTTGATACTAACCTAATCAGCATGCATAACGTAAAGCCAAGTTTTTTTAAAAATGTGATCCATTATTTTATTTCATGCAATAAAATAATGCATCACTTTTTACTGACAAGGGCCACTGTGAGGTCTAGTTATCTGAAGAGCCTCCTTACAAACAAACAAGCAGCTTGGGCTCAGTGCAGGTTCAGAGTTTAGGTCTTCTAGAAGAGCTCTTAAGAGAAACTCCAGGGATAAACTTATCCCAGGTTTGAGAATCCAAGCTGTCATGCAATATTTAAAACGTGGTGCGAGTGCAGGTACATGTACGTGCGCGCACGCACGTGCACACACACAATCACCCCTTTGCAAACCACATCTGTCCCCAGATCACTTGCCCAAGACCTCTGTGGACCTCACAGCAGAGTTCCAACCCCTGAGAGACTCCTCCTCTGCTTGCATGGAGAACAGAGGATCTGGGTAAAGTCACGTTTCTGAGGAAGAGGGAAATGATCCCTTGGAAGGGGCCGTTCTTCAAACCACGAACAAATATCTCACATCAGGGGTGAGCCTCCAGTGGGAAGTTCACTCATTAGATGCACAGACAGCTGGGTTTGTGAGGGCTGTATTGATAAATGCAGGCAGGACACATTACCATCTCAGTGGTTCAAAACCACAGTGGCAATAATTCACCCATCCTAAAAATATTAATCTTTCATTTTTAAAATTTTATTCAGCATTGTATAGTAGTGACTGTGAAATATCAGACCACAATTTCATTTTTTTCCTCAGCTTAATTTTCCTTGTCTAGATATGTTTCAAAGGCAGTTTTTAATGTTTTCTTTATGGATTGATGAAATTACCAAAGCAAAAACTAATCTGGAAATGGGGAAAGCAGCTGGTCCGGATGGATTTTCAAATGAGTGGTATAAAGCATTTTCAGGTTTTCTAATTCCTAGACTTTATCAGTTGTATAACTCCATTTTTTAAATCTGGTTCTATTTCACTGACACTCAATGTTGTTTACATTAAAGTAATTCCTAAACCAGATAGCAATCATACCTTTGGTGCTAATTATTGACCTATTTCATTGATTAATGTTGATATTAAAATACTAGCTGTAATTCTGGCTGACAGACTACAAGAAGTTATTACGAGGTTAGTACACCAGGAACAGGTTGGATTTATTAAAAATAGGCAAGGGGCTGAAAATCTTAGATTGGTTTATTTGATTGCATTAAATAAGGAAAGTGCAGATACCACTGCTATTATCTTTCTGGATGAGGAGCAGGGCTTTGAAAAGAATGATTGGAAATTTACTTTTGCCACATTGAGAAGTTTTGAGTTTTCTCCAGAATTTCAGAAATGAGTTAAAATTTTATATGAAACACCTAGAGCCAGAGTTAGAACCAATACAATCCTGTCCAAGTTTTTTCTAATTGAGGGAGCTACTAGTCAGGGATACCCTCTGTCCCCCTCAATTTTATGTTTGGAACCCCAGTGTGTGCTTTCAGACCAAACCCTGACATCCATGGATCTGTGCATTATCCTTTAGAATGTTGTTGCTGCTGTTGTTAATTTTATTTCTATAGCACCCAATAATCAAAGCTTTCTGGGCAGTTTATAATATAAATACACTTCTTATTTATCCTGAATATCTCCTGTAGTTTATTTCGGAAGGCCAGTTGGCAGTTTTGGTCTTGATGTAGATGATTAATGGTTCTGAACACTTTTCTGATTATTCTATTCACTTGTCGAAGACGGAACACATGTCCATTGGAGATAATACACCCATGCTTTGCTATCTAATTAGAAATTGGTTTCTGTGCTGAATTTAATGGGTATCTATAAGTTCTTGTCCCAAGGCACATATCACAAATCATTAAGTTAAATTTCAGTAAGCTGATTAATGAGATTCTAATACACATTGGCAGAAGGGCACCTGTAAAGTTAAGTTTATGGGGCAGGGTAAATACTCTTAAAATGAATGTAATCCCTCCAATTGTTTGTTCTATGAGTTATTCCTTTATTTATATCTGGCAAGTAGTTTCAGAAGTTTAATGTTTTCTTTTGTGAATTTTTATGGGGTTCCATTCTACAACAAATACCCTTTCAAATATTTCAAAAGAGATTATGAATCCCAGGTTAGGCTTAATTCGGCAAAAAACATGTATTGTGTATACTGGCCACCATAATGTCAGCTTAAGAAGGCTTGATTAAATTGGCTGTGTTGGAGAGGGCACCTGGGAAACCTGGGTTCTAATCGTCACCTTGCCAGGGAGCCCACTGGGTGACTCTGGGCCAGTCACTCACTCTCAGCCTAACCTACCTCACAGGGTTGTTGTTGCAGGGATAAAATGGAGCTATGTTAACCTCCTCAAGTACCTCACAAGACAAAAAAAAAGCAGAATATATAAATGCGATGTGGTGGTGGTGGTGGTGGTGGTGATAATGTTTCTCTTTGCCATATTTTTTGGCAATGCCCAATGGCAAGCTTCTTTTGGGGAGAAATAATAAGTTAGATAAATCTTATGATGGGAAATTCTTTAATATTTTAGGAAATACATGCTCTTTTGAATTAACTACCCATCTCCTGAAATATAACACAATGAAATCAATGTAAAGTGATTTTCTGTGTCCTTTTGACCACCAAAGGACCACTGTTATCCCATTGGAAGAATCAACAGCCACCTGCATTAACACAATGGTGGAGGATTTAACACAACTTTTGGCTTTTGAACAGGTGGACTTCAGGCATAATCTACACAGATATAAAGTTCCGTTGACAAAGTATGTGCTATTTTATTTTAACACTATTTTAACAATAACATGTTTGGATATACACCAATCTATAGGGACATATTGTATGTATGTATGTATCTATATATGTATTAGATTTATATCCCTCTTTTTTCTTATGAACTCAAAGCAGCTTATATTAATCTTATGCTTCCCTCAGTCGTATCCCAACTGGACTGAGAGTCAGTGACTGGCCCAATGTCACCAAGCTGGTTCCACGTCTGAGCAGGGACAAAAACCCAGACTGAGTCCTATGTGCTTAACTACTACATGACACTGGTTAATCTGTTCCATGGATCTTTTCTTTTCTTCAATACTATTCAAATATTTTCTTTTTTCTTTGTTCCTTTTCTTATGCTGCAGCTTGTTTATTTTTCTATTGCACAAAAATAAATAATAAAAATAAATGGGGACAGGATGGGAATGGACCAGAAGTATCTGGTGAGTCAGGCTCATGGACCATAATAGAAGAGACATCTGGAGGATTTTGAATAAACTTTGTATGATACTTTAATGTGTTTTTAATATGATGCATTCATATTTTTATTGTTCTTATGTACTTTGTGAACTGCCCAGGCTGCTACAGGATTGGAAAATTAAGTTGCCCATATCATTTTCTCCTTATCCAAATCTATTGTGTGACCACACTATATAGAGTTGTGGTCATCCCACTTGAAAAAGAACATTGTAGAGCTGGAAAAAATGTGGAAACTGTAACTAAAGTCATTGGAGGTGCAGAGCAACTCAGGTGTGAGCTTACAGTGCCTGAGACTTCACAGCTTATCAAAATAGTGAGTGAGGCGAGATGCAAGAGGTGCTTACAAAACCATACCTGGCATGGACAAAGTAGAAAGGGAACATTTTCTCCCTCTCTTATAATACTAAAACCTGAAGTTATCCCATGAAGGTGATTGGTGGGAGATTAAAGATTTATTAAAGGAAGTGTGCCTTCAAAGCGCATAGTTAAACTCTGGAATTCACTTGCACAAGATGTAGCGATGGCTAGAGGTACCTTGGTCTGATCTGGGATCTCGGTTCTTACATTTCAGCTCAGAATTTTATACCCCCACGGCAGGCATTAAATTAAATGTAGGTAGGTAGTTACCGATTATATAAACATCCACAAACATCCCTTTCCCATCGAAAGGGACACAAAGCAGCCTACAAAAACCAGATGAACCGTCGACCCATCATGCAGAGTAGAGTAAGAAAATATTAAAATGTAATCACGGCACAGGGTCTCCTTCGTTTCCATCCCAAGAGTCCAGCCAACTGCACAAACATTAGAGAGAATGAGGTGGGTGCCCTGGGCAGTTAATTTTGGGTGTCATGAAAGCACAAACAAGTGGTTGCTGTTGCAGAATTCTTAATCACCAAGAACAGGGACAGATGCTAGTGTGATTCTCTGCCTCTGGTGCCCACATAACCCGATTGTTCTTGCTACCATGCAGCTTGACAGGTAAGGAGGGGGCAACTGTTGGGCAGAAAAGCATCTTGACCTGGCCTTGGAAATAGGTAATAATCAAAGTTGCTGTGAAAAGTCAACCACTCAAAATTGAGGAGGAAACAAGAAGTCTTCTAGCACAACCAGATCTTGACCCTGTACCAGAAGAAGTAGGCCTGGACCACCTCCCAGGCAGGACTGGGGATATTCAGCAAAACTGGAGCACTTCTGAAAAGACCCCGATCCAGTGGATACCTGCCACCTTTCATTTCCTAGGGAAAACCGAACAAGGCTTCTATCCCATCCCAGGTGGAAGTAGCAAAGAGACCCAGGAAGGCAAGCAAGGTCTAGGTCATGACACAGCGTGATGGGGACCCGCAAGGGAGTTCTGCGAGAAGCTGCCTGTCTGGACACGAAATACATTGCTCCAGCAAAGCTCAGGAGGCTGGGCTTCCAGCTGTGCGCCCACTGAGGAAAAGGCCACTTCGTAAAGAGGGCCTGTTATGTCCTTCAGGCTTTGGCTCTGGCAGAACTGGGGTGCCTCTGATTCTCCGGAGGGCTCCAGAGCGCAGTCGTTGGAGAAAAGCAGAGCAGCTGCTGAGTGCGGATGGTTTCTGAGCATGTCCGTAGTGCTCTCCTTCACACTGAGGATTCTGCCAGAGCGTTCGTGCTGGGGATCATTCCTGCATGGGACCTCCTTCCCCTTGACGTCCTCGTGTCCTTCATCTGGTCATAACGTGCCTGGGCTCCAGGCCACGACAGCCTCCAACGTGCCCCCAGGCATCTGGAGTGGCAGTGCACCAAAGAGCTGAACCAGACAGAGGCCTGTCCTGCACACACAATTTTCTCTCTCCTCTGAGCTTAGCTGCCATTCGCACATTAGCTGCACAGCGGGGAAACACGTTTTCCTGCATTGTGCCTTTCTGCAATGGGAAGTACTGGGGGCTGGCTTGGACCTGAATGAGCAACGAAGACCCTTTAGTTTTACCAAAGGAAGGCTCCTCCAGAGGAAAACTGCTGGAATTGGTTTGCTGATACAGCTCAACACGGCTGTCTGCATTTTTGGATTCTACCTGTGGGCCCAGCTATCGGGAATGTCATGACCCCTGCACTTCAAAATTTCACACAAGAATCAGCATTGTAAATTGATCCGGCTGCAAGCAGTTCGTGCAAGATGAGGGCAAGACGTTCCAGGGCAGGGCTAGTTTAGAAACTCCCTTTCCTGAACCTCATAAAATTCGACAAATCCTGCATTAATCTTAAAGTGATCCCAGAACGCAGTGAGAGACCAAGAATCATTTAAGTTCTACCCTCGCCTGCCTGCAATCGGTTTTATCATCTCTTTCTGCTCCATTGACCAATGGATTCAGGTTTTATTCTACCAGCTTTGCCCGTTTTTATTGCAATTATTTTGATCTTCCTCATTATGGGATTGCAGCTTTAGATGCTGCATTAATATGGATCTCGTACGAATCCGTCACTTTCTGTTCATGGCACAGGGTGTCCCGGCATGGAGAGGTTGGCATTTACACTCTTTGGCAGTGTATTACTATATAAAACAACCCATCACTTTTGGAGCCTGTGAAGGTAAGCTAGGGTGTAAAGATATATAGCTGGCAAAGTGTATAACTTCTGGCATATTACTGCTTAATCCTAACATAATTATTCTCATCCTTTTATTTGATTAACTTCTAATGGTTCCTCTTGGTGTTAAAGGTCCCAGACTGATCATTTGATTTTAGTGTCTGCTATAATTACCGATAATGTTCTTTTGCAAGACAATTTAATGATAACCACATAACGGCCTATATGAGGAAAACGGCAGGGTTTCAATGCTTTTGAGTAATATAAAATACATTAGACTAACACAAGTCATCAACATGACGGGGAATGTTTGATTTACACCAAGGACGACGTTAGTGAAGCCTCGTGGAATTTCCACCCTGCCTCCTTTTGGCGAGAAACGGGGGAAACGGCTGGCTGAGTGGCAGCTCCCCAAGAGTGAGAAATGTACTGCACGTTAAGCAGGTGCGACGTCAATGGACGCCCCAGTGAAATCCACTGGAGTGCCACATCCAGCTAGGGCAATGCTGTTAGGACTAATCTCCATTCGCGAGGAACGTTTTCATGATGTCGAAACGTCCCCTCCCTTTTTCCCAGCAAAATCCGTGAAAGTGTTCCCTGTCCTTCCCTCTCAATTTTGGTTGGCTCCATTTTTCTTTAGCGGCACTGTCGCATCCTCTCCATGGTGCAAAGTCATCTTCCCTTTGAATGGCTACTCGGACGTGATGTAGTATGGAGAGGGAAACGTTTTCCCCTCTGCACTGCCTTTCATAATTCTAGAACCCTGGATCATTCCATGAAGCTGAATGGTGCTGATTTAGAACAGACAAAAGGAAGCATTCTGCACATGGCATATAGTTAAATTGTGGCATTAATAAGCACTAAGGATGTGTGAGGAATCGGTTTGGGGATGAGAATCCGTCAGATTTCCTTTGCTCAGATTCCTGGATTCCAGCCTGCTTTTTTTCTGCCCTGAGTCCAACTCATGCTGGGTGTTCATGTGGGAATCCAGTGAAAAAAGGAGGCCACATGAGTTCTGTGTGTGTGACTTGTGGTCTATGCATACTTTGTGTACTTTGGACAAAGAATTATGGACTTTGTGTACTTGGCACAAAGGAGCCGCTAGTGTTCTCAAGCATTTGTGGACTGGATCTCAGTTCAGCTTGCTTCCTGGTCCAGGCTGAGCATGGAAAAGAACACAAGAGAGCCTCTGATCTGTGTATCCATAACCGTGACCAATTTACAGATGAATTCATGGAAGGTAAGGCTACCAATTTCTATTAACTCCAGTATCCAAGCAGGCTCCTTCTCAATGCCAGTCACTCTGGAGCATCCGCAGGATGGTGCTCCTGAATGTATGTGCTGCATGGGCTTCCCATGGGGAAATCCAGTTGTCCACTGTGTGAACGGAATACTGGACTGGATGGGCCTTTGGTCCGATGCAGCTGAGTTCATCTTCTGCTCTTCCGCACACATTGGCAAAGCCATTCACCAAACGTAGCGCAACTCTCTTCTGCCTCTGCCAATGTTTCTATCCGCACCCAGAAAGCACAAAATGGAGAAGCTTATGTTGGTCCTGTGCAACAGACAAGGAGCGCTTCCACTGATGGGGTGAACATGTAGAAGGTGGAGCGGGGCCATGCTTCCTGTCCTGAGTACTGAACATAGTACTGTCCCCTTCCTTGACATCAACAGTATGATGCAAAGTAGATCCAGTAAAACAAATGGGCTTTCAGCTTGACTAATATTGGATGCGAGGACTGAGCTTGCCTGAGTACAGCGTTGCATCCTGTCCCCTCTTCATCAGCAAGGTTCCTCCTATTCTACGGTTCCTTGCAGTGAGCACAGCCATGCAGCAAATGCCTTCCTTTGATAAACCGAGCAGGATTTTTACAGGATCATTGCAAATAATACCGACATAGGAATCCACCTTTCAGCCAAAGAGTAGCTAAATAGCCAAAGAGGATTCTTTAACAGGAGACCAAGCATTGCATGAAGCTACAGCTGGGCTGCAAGGAGGTGTTCCGGGGAAAGGGGTCTCCCATTGTGGCAGTCCTAGAAGTGCAGCCCGGGGTCCGCCAGGGCCTGCCGACTGGCCTCGTGCTCCTCTGCTTGCGTGTCACCCGCCTTGCTCCCTTTCTCCCTTTTCCCTTGCTGGCGGCCTGACAAAGCATCCCTTGTCTAGCCCAGGGGTGCCGAACCTCTTTCAGCCCAAGAATGAGCCTCAGCAAGGCCAAGTAATAGCAGGAAAGAGAATTCACCTTCTTTCCTGCAACACTTTCTTTCCTGCCAATGGGAGAAGCAGTTCTAAGACCGGGCTCTCTTCTGTAGCCGAAACAGTGCCATCTTTGTGCGATGAGGAGAGATCAGCATTCCTGGAAGAAGTCTGCAGAGGAGTCAACAATATTCTGGGGGAAAACAGCTTCCCAAAAGGCCATCCAAAAACAATTAGAAAGGAAAGCACCAAGGATCCCATGAAGACTGAGCATGTTCCGTAGGCAGGTCATTCTCTTGGGGGAGGGATGGGATGGAGGGCAGGGATGCCGTACGGCAATGTGGCCGGAATTCTTAAGATAAGCGTTTTGGTGGGCCCCCGCTTGCCTGAACAGGTTGCCTATTAGCTCACAAGCCATATTCAACGCTGTGTTAATGCCATGTAAAGCTTTCAACAACTGAAGACTGGGCTCTCTAGCAGACCACCTTCCCGTGTGTATACTCCACCAACCATTAAGATAATCAGAGGAGGCCTTGTTAGTCGTTCTGAAATTATTGGACTGTCACGGTGTAGCACCTCGATGGCAGAGCCTTCCTGGCAGTGGCATCTCATCTCCCTGTGGGAAAAACTTCCTGGTGCAGTGCTGGAGGCAAAGCATTTGACATCTTTCAAATGCCTCCTGAAAGCCCAGTGGTTCCCCCAGGCTTTCCCTGGCTCATAATTCAATCAACTAGCTTATTCCATTTTATGGCTCCTGTACTGCTCTACGTTGTCGAAACTGAATAATTTTTAAATTTGTATTTTAAATGTGCTTTCAGTTGTGATTATGTGGAAACAGCTTAGGGGATGTTTTAAATACTCAGCAGTACAGAAACAATGCAAATCAAGAACATATTAAAATAGCCACTGATTTCGCACGTGGACTCCTTGATGAATTTATCCAACCTTCTTCTTTGTCCAACCTTCTCCAAACTTGCGGCCATCCTCAAAGCTTGCACAACAGCGCGATGCATCCAGGTGGCTGGCCGAATCCAAGTTTTGTATCAGAAGTTCATCACCATTCCCAACCTCTCCTGCACTTCTCTAGGCAGCCAAACTTATTTAAGACAGCTTTAAAACTTATTTATTTATTTAAGTCATTTTTACACCGTTCCGATTTAGTCAATGACTCTCAGGGCGGTTTCCAAGCTATTAACATATTCACAGGGAAACACTGCTGCCGTTTGTTTCACAAGCTAAGTGTGAACCACATAGGCATACAGAGAGAGAGAGAGAGAGAGAGAGAGAGAGAGAATTTGAGCGAGAACTCCTCTATCTCATCTCCTGAAATGAAGCAGCTGCTTGCAGCATTCTAGAAAAGTGCAGCAAAATGCACGAAAGGGACATCATGATAACATGAGGATGGGAATTATTGAGGATGGGCGTGATACGCGCTTCATATCAGCGGCGGCAACTCCTAAAAGGTTAACAGTGGACTGCTGGCATCCGCTGTGCTTTTTTCTTTTCTTTGATTCCAGGATAATGGCATTTGGGCAAAACGTCGGCGTGTCCTCTTTAGAGTGCTTTATGCCCCATTAGTATTATTGCAAGACTCGAGTCCCGCATGTTCAAGCACTTAATCAAAAGCAATGGCTTGAAAATCACGTTTGCACTGCTCCTCATATTTGATTCATTCCTCCCAGATAGAAAGAAGTAAAAAACACATTACTCGCATCCAAACAGGACATGCATTATCTGCTAAGCAGTTGAGAAGGCTATCATTGGGTTTTATCCCTTTGGGTGCTGGAATGGACAAGAATTTCTCCCACTCATCTATTCAGGGAGTCAAAGCTTCCATTTTTCATCTTCTTCCACCCCTCCACCCCAAACCTCCACCCCCACGTCCTTCCCTTCTCTCGGACAGACAATCCTTTAGTTTCCCATAGATATCTCTTTTAAGGACACCTCCATGTCACTTATTTTAGTTGTCATCTACAGGTGCTGGATTTGGAATGGGGGAGAAAGTCCCAGAAACACCCTACAAGGTGGCGTATATCAGAAGTAGCAGCTTTCCCAAGGAGTTTGCCATAGACAGGCCTAAGAAATGAGAACAGCGTATCTTCAGAGGATCTTTAATTTAGTGATTAGTTTAATCATTCAGAATCCATTCCACTCTTTGGTGACTTTCTTTTTGAGGGGTCTTGAATATACACAACTGTTTGACGATCGATGCTGAATTGGAAGATAGAAACATAGAAACAGAGCGAGTCAGAAGGGGTCTCCCGGACCATCTAGTCTGACCTCCAGCACCAGCCGGCTCCACCAAGATGGAACGGTCTCAGATGGGATTGTGGTTCTGGTCAAAAGAAAAAGTCTGAACACAGAGCAAATGAAAACATGTTGTAAAGGTAATGAGGCTGAATTATTTTAAGTGGATGAAGAATTATAGAATGCATACAAATGAACCATACATTATATAGGCACAGAACTCAGCTTGTTGTGGAATTCCAACTAAAATGGAACTTGGAACAAATTTGGGGTCCTGCTAAGATGGCATTACCTTCCATACTGGGGTTCAGGCATATTCACATCCGTTTCACTGCATTTGGTCTATTCATTCTGAAGCCTTCAGAGCACAAACGCCGCGATCCTCTGCTACTGTGATTGATCCATAGATACATGGGAACATCTGGTGCCTGGAACCAAAGCAGGCAATTGATAATGGAAGCCCTGATGGGAAAATCTGGATTTCACTCCATGGCCTCCAAGTACAGGTGGAAAGGAAAGTAAGAAGGAAGCTGCAAGAAGGAAGAAGGAGAAGCCTGGGAGGGCCCACCGACACACGGCTGAAATGAGGCATACTTTGGGTGATGAAGAAGAAAAGGCAATCAAGGTCGATGGGATGTCTGCCTCCAATTTTGTCCGATATTCATCCATGAAATCCTCCTCTAAAATGCATGGCAGTGGGAAAATCAAATATCTAATTCAGAGTTCAGAATCTGACTTCATGACAGGTTAAGTATCTGCCTATCTGTTGAATAACCTACATAAGACTTTTCAAACAGAGGTTTATCACTTGAGAATTTGGATGAGAATCTCTTTCTTCAACATCTTTTCCCTCCGCATTGATCTCTGGGTTTGAACAGTGGATATAACAAATGCATCTGGACCGAGTGTGTCAACTCTTTCAAATAACACCAGAATTTATGGCTTGTAAAGAATATAGGCACAAATACAAGGTACATGGGGGGATGTTGAGAGAGAACATGGCACGCACTGGCTGGCTGATTTTGTCCTAGACAATATGGCACTGCAATCCCTTATTTTTTTTTAATTAGGTTGCTGTACATGATGGTACACAATCATTTTAAACTGATCTAATTGCTATGGAACCTTACAGTGGACCCTAAGACTTGGAGCATTTTGACCGTACAGAGAAAGGATTAACAATCCCTCACACAGCTACACTTCTTGGGATTTCAAGGGGAACTAATATAAAACTGATATCTGATTTTATTGTAGATTTATTCCCTATATTTTTTGCTCTAAAATGGCATCATAGGAAACTTTCCCTAACTGGTCAATTAACTGGTGAAGTATTTCCAGATAATAGGCAAGTCCTGAAAGCTTTTGTTTAATAGAACAGTAGCAAAGAACAGAGATAATTATGCCAATTAGAAAACGTACTACTTTCTAGAAGTCTCCTGAGTCCAATCTTTTCCAGAAGATTTACAGAGTACCACACCAGATCACACAGAGGGGTCTCCTGATCCTGATCGCTTAACTAGCGTCAAGGTGACGGTTATTTAAGTGCAATCGTTACTGTTTTCTATTGAACATAGTTCCATTAACTGTAGTTACAGTGCATGGTCAGTAGAAAGAGCTGAATCACATGGTCCAATTGGACGAAAGTGGAGAAGCTCTGAAGAATGCTGTGGAGCAAAGGCCAGCATCTGCTTCGAAAGGAGGCGTATAGGTGTGTGAGTGTCCTGGCTGTTCTTCACCTGCTCCTTCCAAGCAGATCAGGACAAAGGCCTTCTAACTAAAGCCTTTATTATGTAAAAGCTGACCAAAAGAAGAGGATTGCTCAAGCAGTGTTTGAATAGAGCCATTAGGGGAAAGTAACTTGCTAATAGGAAGTTGATTCCCAGCTGAATTCCTCTCCTTCCTTCCAAACTGAAGCACACCGTGCCTTCAGGGTGGATCTTCCTGCCAATTGCTTGGAGGATCTGACCCTTCTCAGCTGGTCCATCCGCTTAACCTGACACCATATCCTGAGATTAAGGATGCTAGGTCTGGCCCCTCTGCATTAGGATTCTCACAAAACTTTCCCACAGCATTTGAAACTTTCTGATTTTCAGCGGCCGCATGGCTTATCTCTGAGCCCACAGACTTTGGCCTTCAGCTGCAGAACCAAATCCAACCTTAATCTATTTCCACACCCCTTTGTAGGAAGACTGGGCCTCATCTCCACAGTGACTGCAACACATCCCATGATGTATTGAAAAGGGTTCGGGTGATACAGACATGTGCTTGATTTTGTGGCACATGTCTCAATAACAGCAGAAGAAAATCTGTGCTGGATCAGACCAAGAACCTGTCTCCTCCATTAATCTGTTCTCAGCAGATGTCCCAGTGAGAAGCTCCCATTAGTATTAATACTAATACTTAATTAGTATTAAGAGGCTTGCTGCACTGACACTGCAGATAATATATAGTCATTAAGACTCGTAGTTAGAGATGTACAAGAAATTTCTTTCAGTTTACTATTAATCAGGATTTAGTCAAGATTTCCAAACACATGGCCCATCTGCCATCAAAGTCTGTACATTGTGCAGCTTGGACAGTGATGCACAAACATGCAAAAGATGTGTTCAACGGCATGGATACAATTTTAAAATGTGCTTGAAAAACACGTGCTTTTGAAGCATGGGCACAAATGTGCTTTCATCAATAGGAGAAGAACATGTACATTACAAAGATATGCTCAACTGATGTGTAAAAGTCATTTGGGGAAAAGCATGCGAAAATACACAGGGCTTTTTGTACATGAGAAATGAACCAAGTTTGCGGTCTAACACAAACTCACATCAGAATGATCTTCTGGAGGGAATTTGGAGAATTCTGGTGAGCCCATTATCCCAACACACCTCACTCTTAGCTGCTACAACATCGCCGGCGATCCACTGACCAGTGAACTGACAATATCTGGCTGCATTCGAATACTGAGTGCTCTCTTGCTTCATACTTTCCCTCCCTGCTATTCCGCAAGAGCAGTGACCTCTTGTCCCTGTTTCAGTGAGTGCCGCACCATCACTGGGACTGCCCAGAAGTGTATTAGGTGGTCCTTTCATTTCTTTACCTTCTAGTCAGGCAGTTGCTGGCAGAGCCTGAAGGGTCAAGAAAATGGTTTAATAGCTGAGCTCTCTGTTTTTTCAGCTCCATCCAAGCCATAATAACATAATCAATTTGTGTCTTTGCCCTTCTTGGTTGTGGAGCTCTCAAAGTGCATTTCCTTCTGAGATGATGCTAGAATAAAGCGTTTGTGAAAACCGGCTGATTACCTGGGCAGACTGGAGCAGGCGTCTGCGGCTGGGTTGATAGAGCTCTCCTTAGCCGTGTGACAGGGTATTTCAGTCCCGTCCGCAAGTGCATCTTGACAGTGCAAGCAATGAAACTCCCAGGGAGGTGAAGCCGGCGTGCAGGGTTCCCTGAGCTCTTAATGCTTTGTCTTCCCTCTTCAACGCTGCAGTGGCCCATCCACCATCTTTATCAGCAACAGGAACAGTGGCATTGCAGCTGTCCAAGGCTCCAGGTCCTTTGCAGCTTGGAGCTTCAGCTGGGGTGGCACAGAATCTTCGCATAGTCCTTACATTCACTGAGCTGTGAATTCCAATTCTGTCCTCCCCTGAGATGAGACGATGCAGGTAAAAATAAGCAAAGGTGGGGAGACATAATTTATTCGTATGCATAAGGACTCATTTTCAATGCTTGTGATTTGAGGGGTCTTTTTTAAGGTATGGGAAAGGTATTGGTTTTAGACTTAAAGAGTAAGGTAAGTGGAGATGAAACAGTGGATTCCTCAGTAAGCCACAGCAGACCAGCAAAGACTATTGATGCCCAATTGTCTAACGACAGCCAGAATAAAAAACCTGCCCTCCCACTTTGCCAAAATAAGTTCTCATTTCAGTGGGATTTTGGTGCTTGATTTTGGTGTTTTGTCAGTTTAATTCTGTTCTGGCACTAGATGCACAGTATCAGAGCAACTGTTTTTACAGCTCTTTACTTTTATTCAGAGCATTTTAATTCTGCTGCCATTCTGGTGTTTGCAGTTGATGCCTGCATTCTGCTTTATTAATTAACTATTACATATCTGAGCCCTGAGGAACCCAAGAAGGGTTTACATAACCCTCTCCCCACTCCTCCATTTAATCCTCACATCAGTGAACGGCTTGAAGACACCCAGTGGGCCTCATGGCTGAGAAGGGAGTTGACCCTGGATCTGCTAAACACAGCCCAATCACAACCACGACACCACTGTGGTCCTTGCTTATTATGGTGCGTTATTTTATGTCTCCTTTTAAAGCTGCTTGGGGTGCCATTTGCTGAAAGGCGGAGTAAAAGTTTTGAAGATGAGTGAATATTGGCCAACCCTACCATCCAAACATTGCAAGGGCCCAGGTACAAAATTAGTCAGGCAACCGTAAAACTGTCCATTGCTTTTTCAATCAGTATAAATGCATAATTAAGCAAAACCTCTCTCTCTCTCTACCTCTCTCATTCTCTCTCACTCTTCTGCTCATTAATTGTCTACTCCGCTCTGTGTTGTGTAGTCACTAGATCCAGTCCAGCTAATTAAGGAACAATATTATTGTTAGCAGGATTACTGAAAGGCTGTCTCCTCTGGCCATCCTTGATGATTTTACTGCCCTGATCGCAACAAGAACCAGCTTTACCCAACACATTCGCCATTCCATTTTCCCTCATTATCCATTCACATGTTGCATCCACCGAGAAGTGGTGCTATTAACAAATTCCTACCTTTCGCCCTCAATTAAGCATACACTGCTCAAAATGGATAGATAAAGGGGATTCCAACTAAAAAGCCCAGTAAACGGCCCCTGGAGATTCGCTGAACTGTGATCTTGCAATTAAATGTGATAGTAATTAATCATCTTCATGAAGCAATTTGCTGCCTATTGCAGGTGGTCTCCATATGAAATTGAAATGTGCTTTTTTCTTTTGGCGATTAGCTTTGGCTGGGCTGATGCGAGGCATCGCCAACCAACTTCCCAGCAAATCGATGTGAGCCAAAGTCGCCTTTCACTCTACCAGTGATGCCCGTGCCACCTCTAGGAGGTCTGGGCCTACACACAGGTGTTCTTGAGGGCCCACACCACAACTTTGCAACTCATTGCCCCTAGTTTTCCAGAAATAGTGTATCTCCATAGGTAAGAACCTCCGGAATTTCACCCATCTTCTAGTTGGCTCAGGGGTGAATTGGAGATTAAAGGCCATTGCAAGGGTGAATTAAAAGGCGAAGCCCATGGAGAAAAATGCTAGCCAAGCCTAGAAAGGCAGGTGGAGTGCAAGGAACTCTGGTGACTTGATTCTGGTGTTTATACCATGTGCCAACATGACAACTTGGCACAAGAAGACCCTACTGATGTAACACACAGGGTGTCTCTCAAGTACAGATAAAAGGCATCTGGCTCTGGATAGACGGATGCTTCAGCACTGTCTCTTCAGAATAGGAATGAAGTTAATTAACACGAACTTAAAAAGTGATCCTTCAGTAACAGGGTCATTTTTCCATCATGAGCTGAACATGAAAAGCAACCCAGGTTGCTTCTAGATGGATAGCTGCCAGCCCCACCTATCAAAATACATTGTGCAGACATTATTTTCCCCACCACTGCTCCTTGTGATAGGTGGAAGTAAGACAGTGTGGGGGCGATGCCAGTCAGTCAGAAAGGTAGGTGTGGTGTACAGAGGGAAATCTCTAATAACATACCAAGAGATGCTGGAAAAATGGAATAAGTTGGTTTTCTGTGACTGCAACCTGTGCATTCTGCAAGGACTGGCAAGCCATGTGGATTCTATGAACCTAGAACCTTGTTTTCACTTGTAGTGGACCAGAGGGATATGCATTAATTTGCATTAGGCACATTAGCAGGTGTGAAATGAAATTTTATTAAATAAAAGATCTGGTTCTTCAATTAGCAGGCAACAGAATGGTGCCTGGCAATTGGCAAAACACCGACAGAGCTCCCTCCTACAGAGTCCATACTTCCCTAGGCAGGCCTCATGCAGTTCCTGGCTTGGCTAGAGGAAAGTTGGCTGAAGGTAGTCAGAAAACTACTATGTCTGGCCTGGGTCCACTCAGTGCAATAACCTGCACTCAAGGGTTGAATATGGCTTGTCAGAGAACCATGGGATGTTGTTGAAACATGGGTTGCCCTGTTGTTTGAACTTAGTAATGGTTACAGACTCGGAAGAGGAGCCATGGCTTTACTGTTGGGTTGTGAACTGTGGGTTGTTCATGGTTAACAAACACTGGCTTGTTATCATGGTTGGCTTCAAACAGTGTGGTGACGCACATTTCAACAACAACCCAAGGTTCAGTAACAACCTTGAGTTTGAGCTATCATGCGACCTGAACAAGTTGCTCTGTGCCTTACAGGGAAAGCGAAGGCACAAGTCAATGCATTATTCCTCCAAGAGAAGCTTCCCACAGGGAGGAACAAGGCCATAACAAGAGAATAATCCCCTGCTTTTAATAAATTTAAATAGTGGATAGATTTAAATATTTGCTAATCTGATGTTGTTCACCTCAAGCCCATAACGCAAATTCAGAGAATGGTTCATTCCAACTCCTGCCCACTGCTCCTTTCTAAAAACATTCTATGCGAAGAATTGGAGATCAAGCAGCATTCTCACTTGTAAAGAATGGGAAAATAAGGATTTTTCATTAGGCAATTTTGTTAAAATTAAGTAACCATGCCAGAGTAAATCAGAGGTGGAGAATCTGTGGTCTCCAGATGTTGTTGGACTACAACTGCCATGGCCCTAACTAGCCAATGGTGAGAGAGAGAAATGGGTACTGTAGTCAAACTACATCTGGAGGACTGAACATTCTTTGTTCCTGGAAGAAATGGGAGACAACTAAAGGAGCAAAGAGTATTTTTATCCCAATGGTTCGTGCCCTAATAGCTTCCTAAATATTTGGAGGAATAAACATCAAGCACCATTATATATTTCTCTCTCTCTCTCTCTCTCTCTCTCTCTCTCTCTCT
>NW_025335606.1:6187883-6427075 GCF_004798865.1 Varanus komodoensis
ATCTCTCTCTCTCTCTCTCTCTCACACACACACACACACACACACACACACACACGAGAGAAATGGTTTGCTCTTTGATTCTCCTATGCATTCTTCCCTGACTTGTTTATATATTCTGAAGCTCAAAGGGCAGGTAAGTCAAAGAACCCCAAGGTGTACAATTGCCAGCTGCCAGCATTCCATCTCTTTGCCCATTTCGGGAAGCCAAAGATATTTACAGAAGGAAACCAGTGAAAGAGGTGAAGGCAAAGACTGAGAAGGATCAAATCAGCGAGGGGATGCCTCCATTCCAAAGTGCAACAGCTCATGAAAAATCATAGGCTTTGAACAAGTTGACAAACTCTTCCTGATTCTGAAAAAAATAAATATAGCAGTCTCACTGATTGCCAGTCGAATCTCTGGTGTGCAGGCTCATACGGCAGGCGAGGCCATTACGACAATCCTCAGAAGGTTTGGCCATACAGAAGCACATAAAAACTTTCATCAACCACCCACAACCACCCGCCTCACTTCGCCGTTCCTACCAGCAACTTGTGGACCAAGTGACACCACTGACAAATGAAGAAGGTTCTCTGGGTGCCACTCCAGAACTCAGTTGCTAATTGTGGAAATAAATAACCATCATGGAAGCAGAGGTTTCTTTCAGTTTCTCTCTCTCACCCGCAAGTGTCTTCCATGGATGGAATGCAGCATTAAAAAGCAGAAGGGAAGCTCTTGTTGGAATGGTTCACTGTATGTGTGTGTGTGTGTGTGTGTGTGTGTGTGTGTATTTACCTAGGGACACGTTAGAAGCAGAAAATCATTATTTTTCTCTTATGAATGATGACAATCCAAGAGAGGGAGACTTAGGACAATAATCCTAAGAATATTTAATTAGAATTGTCCTATTGAAGTCAGCACAATGCAGTCAGGATTTGTTGTTTCACCCCTTTCTTGGATTTGAGGCACACTCTCATGCATGTTAGAAAGAAAAATGCCCTTCAACTTGCAGGCTACCTGGGAGTTTAGGACATTTTTTCTGTCAAAATATACATCGAGTTGCAGCTTAAATAGATTAGATTAAGCCCAGTTTAAAATAATGGGTTTTTAAAAGTGGTTAAAATTCTTTCCACAGTATTATATAATACTCGTATAACCCGAGTTCTCCATCAGCTCCACTGGCTCCCGATTGAAGTCCGGGCCCAATTCAAGGTGTTGGTTATGACCTATAAAGCCCTCAACGGCTTGGGCCCTGGGTATTTAAAGGAATGCTTGCGCCCATATATGCCCTCCCGCCCCTTCAGATCAGCAACAGATGCCCTTCTCCAGGAGCCCTCTGTGAATGATATTAGAAGGGTGAGTACCCGGAGGAGGGCCTTCTCTGCGGTGGTGCCCCATCTATGGAATGGGCTCTCCAGAGAGGTCCGCCTGGCACCGTTGTTATTTGTTTTTCAGTGCCAGGCTAAGACCTTTTTATTTAAAACTTATTTTAAGTGTTAATTTATTATGTAGGATTTGAAAAATTTAAGCCGAGATGCACCAGGTTTTAATATTTTTAGTGTATAATTTTTGTATAATTTTGTATGTTTTTGTTTTTGTTGTGAGCTGCCCCGAGGCTTTGTTGCGATGGGGGCGGCATAGAAATGTTTTAAATAAATAAATAAATAAATAAACAATATTATGTGCACAGGGCTTAAAATGGCCAGTGGGTTAAATTCCGCCTTCCTGGACCCGTTTGGCCTTCTCAGTTCCCTAGATGCTTATGTCCTCCTTTCCTAGCACCTTACTGCTTCTCCAACTGCCAATCACTCAGCATTTTTCCAGCTTTTGCACATTTTCTCACCCACTAAAAAAGCTTGGAATGCCACTGTTATAGCATCATTATTGGCAATCAGTGACTTCTACTAAAATATGATATTCTTGGTAGTTTGCTCTTGCCCCTTTTGTGTTGGTTGCCCCCACCAAAGAGAATCTTTGGAAAAATATAGCCCCCAATAGCTTCTCTAAACCCGAATTCAGTCCTGGAGCAGAAAGAGATCACCCACTCCAGCTCCCAGCATTCCCCAGCCAGTTGGACCCAAGTTTCTCGATGTGGAGATCTGCTTGGAATCCGCCTGTATTGTGCTGAATCCTCTCTGTCACCTCTGACCTGCAAAGTGAGTCAAGCAAAGACCAACTCCTCAACTGCTCTGCGGTGCTGATAGGTCCCTCCTTTCCACTATGTTATTTTCCCAGTAAGTATTCAAGAGCCCATAAGTCACGTGTGTGGATAGAGACCTCTGTTTGCACAGGGGGTATGCGGGCAGTGCGTGTGTAACCTGGCCTTGCTAGTTATGCCTGCACATCTGTGATACAACACACAACAGCTGGACTCGCTTTCTACCAGACGCCTGTGTGGAATGGACTAGAAATCAGGCCGAAGAGCAGGGAGCCAAGCCAAGAAAATCTGGTGGATTCCCCCTGCAGACTGGACAGCTCACCCATCCCCAGGGAACCTTCACCTGTACATCCCTTACGTTCCCGTAGGCCTCCTTGGAATTCCACAAATCATTGCTCCCTTTGTGGATTCTTACTATGGTGAACTGTGTGTTTTTGTGTGTACACTGCCCTGGGAGTATTTCATTCCTCAAGGCAGGATATTTAAATAAAAATATTTTTTAAAAAGCCAACCAGAATCCCCCAATGACTCAATCCATGTACAAGATAAAGCTCGTTTGGACCAGACATGGAAGTCCAGACAGACATGGAATCTGATCTGAAATGGTTCAGCAGGGAACAGACCTTCAGGCTGGCAGCTAGATTCCATGTTTATCCTGAACTTGGTGACAACACTAATTACAATATAATGACGAAGGGAGCGAAAGAGGATTTCGGAAGTCATTGGTGATCTCAGGAAGGGGTGGGGCTGACACCAAACAGGACCTTCGAGGGTGGTTTTGACGCGGCCGTAATAAAATGGCGCAGCTGGATTCAGTGTTCAGCAACGGAAATCACTCTTAAACTCTATTAATAGCTTCATTAATATCTACTACCAAGCACCAAGCAGAAATCACATCAGGGTGATGCATATCTTCAATAACACGTTCCGCTGACTCATATACCTCGGATGCCGAGTCAGCTTCAGCTGCCGACTGCTTAATATTGCTAGGCAGTCCCCTCAATTGGGGCATGTCCATGGAAGGGCCAGAGGAGAAATTCATTCAGTTCTCATTTTAACACGAGTTTAATTTTGCACTTTCAAAGGAATACACAAACTGAAACCCGGTGATTTCAAAATTCACCCTTCTCCAAATTTTGCAATGGAGTCAACCAATCAAAAATACATGTGCAAAAAGGGGTATATTCGGGGAGCATAACATTAGAATGCATTATAGTAGTAAAATTGCTTGCACTGAAAATGTGCATATAAGGAACATTGCATAGGAAAATGCATGTATGAGGAGAAATGTGCAGAAAAACTATTTTCCTGCCAACTTATAGAAACATATAAGCATGCAACATAGAAAGTAGCATGCATTTATTTAAAAACATTTTTGAGCAATTAGCAGCAAGTGAAAAGTAAGATCTGATTAAAACCTCATCATATGTTCTCAAATGCCTGAGTGAAATAGAAGGTCTTAGCCTGGCTCTGATAGGCACTGGAGAGATCATCATTGCATCATGCGGGGGTCACCATCGAGAAGGCCCTGTCCCTCATTTCTGCCTTTCCTGCCACCTTCATCAAAGGCACTGGGGGGACGGGGCTTATGACAACCACGGTGCACAGGTAGCTTCATGCTAGCAGAATATTCAGAAAGATTTAAGACTAGAAAAAAATTAGATGCTGAAATAGGCAGATTGGTGTGTTTCGAATTTACACATGTGTTTTCTAACTGATTGCATATTCACCTCTTAGTACAGTGTTTACGGTGACAGATTTATTCCAGCCACGGAGATCCCACTGCATTCTGTAGCTGAGGATTTCTGACTTCTGTCAACACTGCACAATCATATTTATTTATTACGTTTTATTCCTTCTCTCCTCTGGGAATTGCAGGGCATCATGCGTGCCCTTCCCACACCACCACCACCACTATTTTCATGTTTATGCTGCCCTGCAGCCAAAGCTATTTGAGCAGTTTACATTTTACCCAAAACAACCCTGTAAGGTAGGCCAGGGTGAGAAAGAGAATATAATTACCCATAGCCACACCGGAGGTTTCATAGCTGACTAAGGACCTGAATTCATGCCTTCCTGGTCCTGGCCTGGCAATCTAACCACTAGGCAACTGGCTAATATCAGTGGCTGAGATGCTGGCCACAGTGTCTGGGCCACATAAATTTCAGCCTTCACGTTCTTAGCAAAGGAACCCCCTGCTTTCTGGTAACAAGGAAAAGGTGTTGGTGTGTCTCCTAAAGGAATTTATTTAAACTCATTTTATATGGCTTGGTACCATAAGACCTCTAAGCCTGTTCCCTTAAAATCCATACCATGCAATATAAAATTCATGCACAAATGATCAATACATTAAAACATTACAAAAACAGTAAAACAGAACTACTCCATTGTACATCTGGCAAAGCTTGAGTTAGCAGGTTCATCGTGAAAGGATCTCTAAGATTCGCTGCAGTTTCCTCGTCTCAGAGCACACCTGGAAAAGTGCTCCAGAGGGCGGGTGCCAGGACCAGGTAGGCCTGGTTAGGTGCTTTAGCTGGATGACACCCTGCCACGGACAACCAATGAGGCCTCCTCGGAATAGTCCAAGGCTTGATTTGGTTTAGAAAAGGGAAGATGGTTACCTAGGTAACCACGTGCTGCCGAAATCGACCCTTGCCTAAATTTCTTTGAACATACAACAGTAGTAGTCAATCAGACAACAGCAGCCATACTGGACTTCCTGTCTTGGGTGGGGGGGGGGCAATGAGAGCAAGATGAACTTTGTGGAACCTGCAGCTGACAAGCTAAGATGACCTTGACTTAACCGAAGGGGTAGTGAGAACCCGCTAGCACTGCCAGAACGTTGCAATATGTTTTGCTAATTGTAGGGAGCACACCATGCCAGGCTAGTGTAAATTACGAGGCGATAAGGAATGGACATGAGCGATGGTCAGTCCTTGGAGGAGAAAGGACTCTTTGAACTAGGCAGCAAGGGGCCGGGGGATGTATCGATGTATCTGGTGCATATCAGATGATCAGTTGCTTACGTAGAGTATATAAAACAAGCATCCCCTTTGCCTCCACGTTGCGTCACTTTGCATTGGAATAAAGCTTGTATTCTGCTCATAGCCTCATCCCTAGACTCGTATTCGGTCATGAGTCTGGGATCCCTCAGGCTGTCACCCTGCTGGGTAAACCTACATTGTCAAAATCCGGCAACACAAGATCCCTACTTACCTGAGAGGTTCAGTTCAAAACTGTGTTAGCTACATCTAACAAAGATGCAGAGCTTAGCTGCACAATTCTGAGCTATGTACCCTGACTGCACCTCCCCCCCCACCCCATTTATCAGGTTTTTCTCCACTAGGGCCTGGGGGTGTGCTGGACCTCTATTTCCCAGCTTCGGGTTGGAGTGCAGTGTCCAAGCTCAGATTTGGGAATCAAAAATTCTCTATGCTCCCTTCGACTCTGCCAGGAGCTGTGGGATCAGTCTTTGAATTGCCCAGTGTCCCTGAACAGGGAGCTGGAGGTGATGGAGCAGAGAGAGCCATGAAAGGGGCTGTACGAGAAATCCCTTTCAGTTTCGGACCATGATTTCCCGAACCCATGCCCCCGCCCCCCGACTCCAACACTCTCTGTGCCACAACTCCATGCATTTTTGAGCCTGCAACGCAGTTCCTGTAACGCAAAGGAGTGTTACACAACAGCATGCATACATGTGAAACATGTGCATGAAAAAGCGTGCACTGTTGGAAAATGTACAGAAATATTCTTTAATCTGTGAGAGAAAATGCAGGCATTTCAAAGATGCAGGCCGCTGCTCTGTGATGGCGAGCTTGTTGTGGGAGTGGAGCTGGGCACCGTGGTTTGCGGGTATAGCTGCAGTAGGTGGGGACCCCGCGGACACAGGAGGCAGCGGTCTGCCCTGACTGTACCATCAGTCCCTCGGGGAGCAGAGAGGGATGGAAGGAGACAGAGGCTGGCTAGAGGAGTCCCCAAGCCTTCAGCTGCCATGCCAGTCCAGCTTCAGGATGGATCTACTGAAGAAAGAAGAGATACAGGAGGAATCTTGCTTACAACTTATCCTGGCTGTGCTGAACTGGTACCTGGAAAAGTCACAGAAAAAGGCTGTCCAAAGCTCAGCTTGGTGGTGCTAATATCATTTAGGATTTGGGATCTGATTATAAAGTCTAAACTATATATAACAAAAGGCTTAACAAAATTCCTTCCCCAGCTGCAGAAATGTAAACATGCTTTGCAGCATAAAAGCATCCATCTTCAAAACTTCCTTCATTTTCCTTTTTGCTGTCATTACTGCAGCTCGTATTGTAAGGACTAGAACCTTACCATGGTCCAAAGAGTCTCCTCTGAATAGACTGCATAGCATTCGAGAGAGGGCCCCAGCTGTCTGCCAACCCAGGGCAATTCGATTTCATTGCCTCCCTTTTGTCTCTCTGGCTTTGGAGTGGATTTTTGAAAGTCTCACAGCGGACACGAGAGCAATTACTTAATGTTCTAAATTACTACCAAGAATGCACGGAACAAGCAGGTGTACAATAGCCCAGCACAGTTGGTTCAGGTATCATTTTTTTATTATTATTATTGGGATCTTAAATATGCCAGAAATGGAAGCCAAAGACATTTCAAGCAGCCATTCAGTGGGCTTTATTAAACACACACACACGCACAGCTGTGCAGTTTGCATCTTCAGGAGTTTCTTTGAGGTTTCTGCCTGCCCTTTTGTTAGGGCAACCCTTAAGCGGTATTGACTCTGGGAGAAGCTTTTTTGCTATTGTGAGAGATTTAAATAGGGCCCAGAAATACTGCTGGGTATCCAATTTGATTAAAACCTGAATCATAATGATGATGACGAAGATGAAAAGCTATTCCTCTTTCCAATTTGTGCAGACTTTTTAAAAGTCTCTTCCACCACAGATGAGTCCTCTTCAGTGAATAACATAACTCATCTTGTGTGTGTGTGTGGGTGTGTGTGTAGGTGTGCCTGTAATTTGAGCAGCGGCGTGCATCATAAATTGGAAAATAAGACTTTCATATGCCAGTAAGGAGAGTTCTTAGGTAACAAAGAGCCACGCTGTTCTTGGGGATCCATGCAGTTGACCTGGTAACATCAGCTCAGGTGCTGCCGCCGTGCGAAGGACCATTCCAGCAACATTAGTGTGTCCATGTGCTGGACTCCTCTTCACTCCCCTCCCCCGCCTTTTTGGCCATTCATAAGTGACTAGTCTAAGCAAAGCAAAAGCTGTGTGCATAAACCTGCTTTTCCAAGGTTGCTAATCAAGAGGGGACCCTCCATGGACACAGTGAGGGGTCTTGTCCGGACTGTCACACTCCATGCATGCAGGGGGACCAATGTGGTGACCGTGAAGAAAAGACTGCTTGGGCCTTCAATCACCAGGTTGGGAAACACCTGAAGAAAGCTCACCTGTATGGTCCCAGAGAGGGCTGGGCCTGGCCTTCCCGCCCAATCCATGCAGCCAGGTTCAGGCAGAGGGTCTATGTGTGTTCAGCAGAATGGGGGTACATTGCTCTGCACCGTCAGGGCCCCTGTTGTGTGAGGGTCCCTGACCACGTGAGCCTTTCTATGCATGCTTAACTGAATATGGGAGGAGAACAGAACCTGCATCCTGACACAACAGGAGGTCAGGAAATGAAGAAGTGGGACCTGGCACCTCTTGGGAAATAGGCCAGGGAGCTTGGCTCCTGCCTCATCTCCCTGCTCAGCCCTCAAAAGTTATTGTTGTTGTTGTTGTTTAGTTGCAAAGTCATGCCTGACCCATCACGACCCCATGGACAACATTCCTCCAAGCTCAAATAGTATTAGGAATACCCAAATAGGAATTGAATCAGGCATCTTAATGTTAATTTCTTAGGAAAATAGCACAGTTCTGTGTGTTGTCTTCTGCTGAGGTTTGACTGCCACCTGAGGTAATAATGGCCTGTGTGGAGTGCCAAGGAGGCAGCCATTTTTTAAAGTCGGTTGCCATTTTGAATTTCTCCAATGCCAAAAAACACCTCAAGTAGGACTTTCTGGGATAAATACATGGGCAGCTGCTCTGATAGTCTCACTATCTGCCCTCCGAAGATGATTTTCGCATCGTGCCTGTCATACTGTAGAAACAAACAGGGCAATTTTAAGGTGGGAAACCTGAGAAATAGTCCTTGTCAATCCAGCTCCCACCCCGCGTACGTTGCCTCAGCTTTGGCCCGCTTAATCCTGCCCTCTGTGTTAGAAGAGAACAAATGGACTAAATGTTAATGACACGTCTAATAATATTCAATTGCAGCCTATTGAATCTAGCTGAAAGTTTTCCCCTTGATGTCAGTAGCATTTGAATCAGCCCTTAGAGTCTTCACATACTGATCACTCCCTCTATAATTTTCCCTGCCCCTAATTACTTCAGAGTGTATTATCATACTTAGATGTGAGCTTTACATCCATATCTTCTTTTTTCCAAGTGTCTGAACTTGTAGCATTAGGAGAGTGGTAATAAACATAAGAACATTAACATGCAATTCCCTTATGCTTTTGAAAAATTACTTCATAAATGCAAAGTAAAATATTTTCCCCTTTTTATTACCTGACAATTACATATTAAGAATTTCTTTTTATGTTTAAAAACATATGCAGATGGGCAAGGCAGACGCCAAAATGTAATTGCTTTCTTACTAGAAGAATCAGATGTCATTTTCTTCCAACTCGGCTCAGGAAAAGAGAGAGAGAGGAGAGAGTACAAATTGTTGTATACATTAAATTTTGAGACATCGGATAGCATTCCTCAATTAAACTATTTAAATGAAAAAAGATTGCTTTACAGCTCTATCATATCGCCCCGAATAAAATCTCTCTTGAGGCAAATTGGCTGTGGCAGGTACCAAATGTGCTGGTTTTAATGCGACTGGACAACCTAATAGAGGTCATTGGTAATTGTTATTATATACAATATTGCACTGTCAGAAACCACCCCAAAGCTACATACATTATTCGAGACATCCGAGGTTCTTTGCAACGAAGGAAAAAATCCTTATCTCCCCTCGAAAGAGAAGCAACATCCCAGCCCAAGACCTCATTTCCGTCGCTGAGGTTGTCATTAAAGCGGCTCGTCTGAAGATGGGGCGGCTGTGTACTCTTTGCAACAAAGAAGGCATCCATCACCAAGAGAGGACGCAGGGGGGCACAGAATGGGAACATGCAGATCTTCAGCGATATGCCTAAATATGCACGTTGGGCCTAATTTCTATAATTTAAATAGAAATACAACAGCGCTAGCCCTGGTGGGAATACCTTTGACCTGGTGGATGCGTGCCCTTGCTCTGACTGCCGCTTGGAGGCTGACTCTTGGCACAAGCTCCAGATGCTTTCCCACCGTAGGGTTCTTGGACTTTCAACCAGACCTGGACTGAACGGCCCTGCAAACAGAGGGTGGTTTCTCATTCAGGGCAGTGTTCTGACACCTGTTCAGACACAGGACTGTTCTCTGACACTCAGGCTTAAATGGAGACCCACAAGACCACTCTGCTTCTTGAGGGTGCATTGTTTAGCCCCATGGCCTTTGTTCTCTTTCTTTTGGAGGGTAAGTCTACTCCAGACACATGAAACAGTCAGGAATAGTCATCAGCCACCTTGTAAATAATGAGTAAAGAACTGAACGATTCAGAGCTGTTGCCTGAAAATGTTCGGTAGACGTTCTCAGTCTGGTGGCCCATGAGCAATCTGCCCAAAATGGCCCCCATCATGCTTTAATCTGAGGCTGACATTTCCACTTGGAATTTTTTGCACACAAAAGCCAGCACATGCATTGCATTAGAAAGGCAAGACTGTGGTTATCAAAACATGTGTTCCATAGGTGCTTTGGTCTGGAGAACAACAAGAAAACATTTATTAATGGGTCTGACAAATCCCCCAGCAATTTTCAAGTGTCCCATAGCAAGTTTTTAAAAATTAAGAACTACTGGTCTGTAGCATATGAATATCAGCCTTTTCCCAGGCATTCCCTCAACTGTAATGTGGGGCCCATGGCTGTTGACCCCCTGTTCTAATCATCTTCCCTAGTTCTCCAGTTGCCCTAGAATGTTCTTGTCCATTCCAGGCAGTTTGATGCATCCAGAGGCTCAGCAGCTTCAGAGAGATTTTTGAAAAATGTAAAAGAGACTTGGAAATGTGTGCACCAGATCTGGAGAGGTCAATGACTTCCTAATAGAGTTGATTCAAATCCGGTTTGCAAAACATATTAAGAAGAATGCACTCTCTGCAGTACTTCAGCCTTGGAGGAATCCGCTTCAGAAGACAACCTGGACCAGATCTCGTTGGGGAATGAGCCACTGCAGGGCAGCCTTCAGCTGACCAAGATGGCCCTGGGCCCTCTGGATGAGGGCGTCAAACCTCCTCCTTCAAAAAGTGAAAAATTCTGTCCTCGAGACAAGAGGGCATTGAACTGTGCCACCCCAGCCCCCAGGAACACCAGTGCCTGAAGGTAAAGGCCAGGATCATGGTCAAGCAAAGGAGTGCCTATTCACACAATGGAGGCTCTTCAGGAAAATGGGCCTCTTTGTGAGCAAGGCTCTCCTCATGAGTAGGCCCTTTGCCAGCAGGCCTTTCACAGAATCATTGGAAAGTAGAGTTGGAAGGGGCCAAAAAGGCATGGGGTCCAACCCTCTGCTGTTGCAGGACACCAAGTCACATCATCCCCCTCAGACGAGCATCCTTTGATCCACTGCAGCTGAACGCTGAGTAAGACACTGGCAGCTCAGGCCACATGAGCCTTCAATTCCACAATTGCACAGTTTCTTTCTCCCAGCCCAGTGCCTTGGACCCTCGTTCCTTGCCTTTGCTCTATGACTGCTCTTGGACTCTTGCTCTGCTCCTTGGACTGCCATGGTTGACCTTGGACAGCCCTGAGACCTGCTTCTGGGCCTCCTATCTTGACCAATATTCCTGTGCTTTATCTGCCTATCCACTTCTCCTGCATTGAACTCCGTCGCTGGACTGACCTTGCTTGAACTTCTGCCTGTCTGCTGACTTGCTGGAGGATTGATTTATCCCATAGTTGGCTCCAAAGCCTGGGCCTGACCCTGACTCAGCCATGGCAGAGGGAAGAAAGAAGGCCATGGTGGAAAAAATTTGTGGCAAGTCAACATGGATGGTTTGCTGACAGAGACACAGAATAAAGAGATCAGAGAGAGCAGGAGAGAATCACAGATGTGAGAAGGAAAGAAAAGCAGGTTGAAAAGGCACCAAAAATGTCCTCTACCTGATGGACCAAAATGTGGCAGAGACAGCAACATGAGGGAACACGCTTTTTCATGAGCGACTCTGCTGGAAGGAGGAAAGACATGTGGATCTGCTACTTGCTTGCTCAGGCAGAGCATTCAGGAGGGCTTTCTCTGCGGTGGCGCCCCATCTATGGAATGCGCTCCCCAGAGAGGTTCGCCTGGCGCCGTCGTTATTTGTTTTTCGGCGCCAGGCTAAGACCTTTTTATTTAAAACTCATTTTAATTGTTAATTTATTTGTATTTATAGGATTTTAAATCTTTTAAGCCGAGATGCACCAGGTTTTTAATATTTTTACTTGTATAATTGTTATATTTATGTATTTTGTTTTTGTAGTGAGCCGCCCCGAGGCTTTTTTGCGATGGGGGCGGCATAAAAATGTTTTAAACAAACAAACAAATAAATAAATACATTCATTGCTAGGTTTGGAGTGGTGCACCTTCCGATCTTATGCGTGCCAACTCAGAAGCAGGCCCCCTGAGTCTGGAGGAAATAATTGCCAGTAAGTGTGCATAGGATCGCAGCCTAAGGGTAAATCCTGTGTTGCCCACCTTTGGTGTATATGATGGGACAGACTGTGACAGCTGTCCCTTCCACCGCTCCACCTCGTACCATGCATTTCTCCACACATACTTTTTTAGTCTTCCAGATCACATACTGGAAAACGAGAATGGAAGCAGGCTGGGGCACCCATTCCCAGGAGGAATTCATGTAAGCCCTCTTCTTCCCCAGCCTCATGCCTTTCCTGCCCCCTGGAAAATTGCCTTTGGCCTCCCCTGAGGCTCCATCACAATCATTTTATTTTATTTTTTATTTATTAAAACATTTCTATGCCGCCCCTTGCCGAAGCCTCGGGGCAGCTCACAGCATAAAATAAAATACAATAAAATACAAAAATAACAATATAAAATTAACAATATAAAATAAATATCAATATAAAAGAAGTCATCCTGGCCAGATAAATAAGCAAATATTGTTAACAATTAAAATAACGTTTAAATAAAAAAGTCTTTGCCTGGCGCCGAAAAACAAATAACAAATACTTGTGCTGGTCACCTCATGGAGAGGTGGCCAGCACAATTCTTTACACAAAAACTCCTGTTGTCCATCAGACACTCTCAGGAAGCCCTGCATGTGTCCACAGGTTGTCCCTTCAAGAAAGTGAATGTTTTGACATTTTCTTTATTTAGTATATTAATATCCTGCCATTTTTCCTTTCAAGGAACTCAAGGTGACTTATAAAATCATTATTTTCCTCCTCTCATTCTTATCCTCACAACAACAACCCTGTGGGGTAGCTTGGGCTGAGATTTTGACCTATCCAAAATCTCCCGGTGAGTTCTATGGCTGTGTGGGGACTAGAACCTGAATCTAAGGAGTCCCAGTCCCTCACTCTTAACCACTGCACCACACTGGCTCAGGAAAATATCGAAAATTTCCCTTATAGCTGCCTCCAATAGTGTCAGAGAAATCCTAGGGCCTCTTGACATATTGCCACAAGAGTTTTGCAAAGCAAGAGCTCTTCACCAATCTTCTCCCGTATTTGCACAGCATGTGCAGCCTTTCTTTGACTCAAAGTTCCCAAATATCAGAGGAAACGGCAACCAAGAGTCCCATTCTAGATTTTGGGAAGGCTACAAAAGACCTGAGAAGTGCCTTGCCTGACAAGTTCCAAGCACACTGAAGATCTCATGCATCCCCACATGGCTCTTGGGAGGTTTTCTGTTATTCAGTCTTGCATTCCTTCTGAAAGATCTGGAGCTGAACATCTGGAATTGGCAAGTGGCTTACAAGAAGTGCAGGTGGCATTGATCCATAAATGTTGGGGTGCTCTATCCATCAGTTTCCGTTTCCCCCAGTTTTACCTTTTGTCAGTCTAAAATTTGGTTCATGCAACCGTTGGACATGTGCAAGGACAAACAAACAAACCGGTACATTTCATATTTGTTTCTGTGCATATTTGCCATCAGGCATGCATTTTGGAGGCAATTCTGACTGCTATATGCATTTGGTGAGTAATTTTCTTGGTCCAATGCATTTTAATATTCATTTCAGCAATATAAACATTTTTGTGCGCACTTTTGCACCCCATGAGGTAGGACAAACACCCCTTCCAAAGCACCCACTACGACCAAGACGGCCCCTCCCAGGCCCTGCTGGCTCACCAGCCCCACTCTCCCAGTGCAGAGGGCAGGGGTCTTTGCAGGGGCAAACCCCCCTCCCCCCCATCTTGCTGTGCACCCTCTTCAGGGAGATCAACAAGGTGCGCTGCCCTGGGAAGCCCACCCAATCACTGGCTCTGTGATAGTGCGAGGAAGGTGCTTTGGAGGTGGGGATCCATCAGCTCCTCTGGATCAGCTCCTCAGACTGCAGCCTGCTTTCCTGAGGCTGTGAGGCTTTATTCCTGGCAAGGGCTCTGAGCGTGCACGCGCCGGCCAAGAGGAATCAAGCCATGCTTGACTGCTGTACAAGCCACGTCCTTCTCTCCTTCATGCACAGAATCTGTAGTCCTTGTGCTGCTGCATGGCAGGGGAGCTCCACAAATGCTCGAATGCGTCCTCTTGGCTGGCCCACTTTTTAAGACAGGACAGAGCAGGGCCATGAACTGAAGAGGGTCAGCTTCTGGGAAGCTTTGTCTCAGCCTGAGCTCAGAGTGTGCAATATGGCAGCTGGGCCGTATTCTGGGGAAGCCACCGGTGGCTCTGCCGATCCCCTCCTCTGGAATAGTCTCCTGAATGAGCGGCTGAGCGTGTGGTGTGGCAGTGCTGGATGAGGAGAGCAATGGCACATATGCTCCTGCCTCAAGAAGCGCAAACTCTCGCATCCTCACTGCCTTTGGGGATTAGAAAGCGCCACTGAAAATTTTGGAGAAAGGCAAGTTTTAAAGGGTAACCAAGGCCTGGCCCACACATTGGTGGCAAAGTGCAAAAATAGGCAGGTTTGCATTAACGAATTTCTCTCTCGTTGCCTGGTAAGTATTTTCAGGTGAGTCATCAAATAGCTGGACACTGGCGCTCATTGCCAGGGGCAGCTGGTGAGCCTCCAGAAGGCTGGGCACCTCATCCACTGCAGATGTCTTTCCGGGCTCTACAGGAGCTGTCCATGGTGCTCCATGACAGGGAACCTACTGGGGAATGGCGCTTGTCACCATCGATAGTTCCCACGTTGCTCAAAAGAAAAGCTGCAACGCATGAGGAACCCCACTGCCATGGGAATCCACCCTTCCCCAGATTAGCAGGCAAGCGAAGCAAATCCATTAGCAGCTTCGTTGTTCTGTCATGTGTTCCTCTAGTCCGCGTGTTGTCTCCTAGCTAGAGGACTGGATTAGACGTGGGGAGATCCAGGTTCAGATCTTACACCAGCCATGAAGCTCATTATATGAGCTCAGTCCCATTCCTTATCTCTCAGTCTAACCTACCTCACAGGGATGTATGGGGAATACAGGGGGTCGGGTGGTTGGGGGAAACCAATGGGCTGTTCTGAGCTCCTTGAAGGAAAAGCAATATATTAATATAGTTAATCATCTTTCCCCAGCGTGGCAGCCCTGGCATTCATTAGACTACAGCATGTATCACCCACAGCCAGGCTGGATGGGGATGATAGGACCTGTACTCCAACATATCTGGAGGGTGTCAGATTCAGTAAGGCCATGATATCTAAATGAGTAAATCCCATCCAGGTAAGGAGCAGACTGACAATTCTTGCTCAAAGGCTATGTACTGTGCTTAATAGGTTTTCTTCACAGGGAGAGCATTTCTGTGGAGTTGCTTGTTAATAACCTGACACCATCCAGTGGAAGCTAAGACTGAAGGAAGATGTACAAAAGAAAAGCAAGATGTTTGCCTAAGAACTCCAGTCTTAGAAATAATAAAATAATGTTTTTGTTCGCAGCGATTGATTCAAATGTAGCCCTCTTTCCTTTTACTGCTAGGAAAGTCCCTGGGCGAAGCTCACAAAAGAACTTTCAATAGTTCAATGGAACAACATTATCTTCCATTTTCTCCCACTCTGTGAAGGCAGCTGATGCACAAAAAACCCCATGTAATTACCATCTGACATAGCCGTGATTGTACGCGCCTGAAAATCAGGAACGCTAACTCTTCTCAAAATAAATTTCAATTTGACGCTGTGAATTTTACATTGAAATGAGTTTTTTCTTTAAAACCCTGGAGAAAACAGACCCTGTATGCAAGCATTAACAAATAGCTCTGCAAATCTAGGCTAAAGTGAACATTCAATCTGAGGAGGTCAAATCGAGAATCTGCTTTCAGCCACAGAGTGACGGAGCCGAGAACGCTGAAGTTAACCTCCACAGAGAAGTGTAACATCCCTGCCGTCTGATTTAGATACCCTTTTGTGGCTCCCTAGGCTGCCCTTGCCACTGCCTCCTCTTCCTCCTCCTCCTCTCTCTCCCCCCCTCCCTCCGTCCCTCTCTCAAGTATTTATATCCATTTGTAGATCATAAAATGTTCAGCCCAGCAAAGAATGCCAGCTCCTTGTGGTTCAGTACCTTCTCTTAAAGCTAAAGAACAGTTTCATCCATGTTATGAGCACATCACAAACCAGATGTCCTGCTAGAACAAGCCGAATCTGTGTTACTCAATTAAACTGCGATTGTCCCTTGACCTGCCATGTTGACATCCATCATTTTCCTTCCGTAGTTGCAGCGGATGGAGGCTGCCGGGGCTCCCTTATTACGCTGGCACCGTGTGTTCTGTTCCATATACTGTCTATGTACACAGAACATGTACATTGTGCATTATAATACATACTCTCTAATATATGAACCTTGGAAAGGAGATGCGCCGAAACATGCAAAGAAAAATGGGAGGTCATGGCAATACAGGGCGGGGGGAAACCAAGAGTTGGGAGCGCAACTGGAGAAAGAGAGAGCAAAATAGAGAAACAAGGATTAGGCTGAATTCAGTGGG
This sequence comes from Varanus komodoensis, assembly GCF_004798865.1. NCBI lineage: Eukaryota > Metazoa > Chordata > Lepidosauria > Squamata > Varanidae > Varanus > Varanus komodoensis. The sequence continues at coordinate 6,204,220 of NW_025335606.1, forward strand.
CCAAATTTGTGGTGGGGGGAGCATCTATGATGAACATACTGGAGCAAAATATACTGAACCTCTTGAACTCTCTGTTGCTACTTTTAGGTTTTCCAGAATGCCTCCTTTCAAAGATAGGGCAGTCTGGACAGCCATCTGAGAAAGATAGTTTAACTTGGTGTTCTCTACAGAGCAGGGGGTTGTACCTGGTCATCCTCTGGCCACTTGCAATTCATTCTATGATTCTGTGATATTTGGGTTAGGGATATTGGAAAAATTCACAACAGACTCAAAGGAAGTTGAAATCTAAAACTCAAGCCCACAATTTCTATAGCGGACCAGCTTCCTCTGAGTTGCTCAGATTCTGTATTCTTGTGGACTATTTTTTAAAACATTCCATAATTTTACAGAAATTTAGTTGTAGAAAAATTTTTTAAAAAACCACTGATCAAAATATGCATCTGTCCACAGGCTAAACTGTGAAAATATGCATGGGGGAATAGTTGTGCATTTTGGAGTGAAAATTAGTGCAACTGCACCTTTGCACAAATGTGTAAAACTCATTTACATGAAGTTCAGTTCTATGATAAGCAGACAATGGAAGGAAAGTACCTGCTGACCCATGAAATGTAAAAGGAAGGGATTTTACTGTGTTCTTTCATCCCTGATTTGGTGGTTTCATCCCAGTTGGTCCTTAGTAAACAGTCTAATCCTGGGAATTTCTCAGAAAGGGCTGCCATTCCAATAATCTTCACGGGAAGCCATCTTAGGTTAAAATGGTTTGCAACAGATTTAGAAGACAAGCTCCTGTAAATGAAGCCTTTTCACAAACACTCCTCAGCTGACAAGATGCAGACTAATAGAAAGGGCAGGTTTTGTGGAGCTGAGAATGAGAGAGAACCAGCACGAATGCTGAAACAGCACTGTGGAGACACAAGAAAGGAAGGTCAGGAGCAGGTGCAGCCTTGGGACAAGCACAGAAGGACCCAAAGGGAAGGACTGCATCCATGTTGTGAAGACATTTCTTGTGAAGAAGAGGACGGCATTCGTCAGGACCATGAACTGCAGGGAAAATGAGACAAAAACGGAGCCATTGCAGTTCCATCAGATCTCAGAACTGTGGAACTTGCAGCTGAGCATGTTTAGACATAGAAACAGGGAGTCAGAAGGGGCCTCTCAAGTCATCTAGTCTGACCCCCCAGCTGGCTCCTCCCATGACATGCCTACCATGTGCATGTCCAGCCTATCCTTGACCACCCTCACCAATGGGGCTTCAACCACCTCCCATGGAAGCCCATTCAACATCCTAGGGGTCCTAACCGTCAGGAAGTACTTCCTGGCATCCACCCTAAATCTTGGTTCCCTGAATTTTGCTCTATTGGAACATGTCCTGCCCTCCACTGCAGGGGGGGAAAGGTCCAAAAAAAAAAAAAATCCACACTATCAGAAAAACAAGACAGAAAAACCCAGCCAGTCGTGGACATCTGGAGGGTCCAGAGTAGGGCAACAGAAATGATCCAGGGTTTGGAAACACTGCCGTATGAAGTGACCCAGAGAGAACTGGGCATGTTCAGCCTTGAGAAGAGAAGGCTGAGGGGGACATGATATCCCTCTATCAGTACCTCAAAGGCTATCACAAAAAGGAAGATCAAGATCTCTTCTTGCTGATGCCAGAGTGTAGGACATGGAATAATCAATTCAGCAACCCAGATTCAGTCTGGACATCAGAAAAAGCTTCCACACTGTCAGAGCAATACAACAGTGGAACCAGCTGCTCAGAGAGGCGGTGGGCTCTCCCACACGAGAGACATTCAAGGTGAAACTGGACAGCTATCTGAGTGGGATGGTGTAATTTGGTGTCCTGCAAGCGGGCGGTTGGACCCAATGGCCTTCATGGCCCCTTCCAGCTCTAGTATTCTATGATTCTATGAAATACTTGAAAGGCTGTCACAAAGATAAAGGCCAGGTTCTCTTCATCATCTGAGAGTGCAGGACATGGAATAATGGGTTCGAGTTACAGGAAGCCAGATTGCAGCTAGATATCTGGAAGAACTCCCTGACTGCTTGAGCAGTACAGTAATGGAGCCAATAACCAAGGGAGGTGCTGGGCTCTCCCACACTGGAGGCATCCAAGATGCAGCTGGACAGCCCTCTGAGTGGGATGGTGTGACGGGGTGTCCTGCAACAGCAGGGGGTTGGACTGGATGGCCTTCATGGCCCCTCCCAGCTCTACTGTTCCATGATTCTACGATCTTTCTGTGCAGTCTGGCCTGGGATTGTGCCCTTGGTATCCCTCAGTCCAGGCCAAGCCCACTCACTTAGACTAACTGTTGGATAAGAGAAGATCCTGTTCAGTGGTTGAACAACCAGTTCCTCCTGAGTTCTGTAGGGCTCCTGTGTCCTTTGGCAGTGGAGTGGCATTGCGTCTTTCCTTGTCTGATGGACTGTCACAGAACAGTCCTCTGTTTGAAGCTGTTCCCTATTTCAGAGGAGGGCAATACGTGGTCCTCCATACTTTGCTAGACTGTGACTCTCTTCACCCCACATTGTTGGATAGACTGGGTAGGGTTGATGGGACCTGTAGCGCAGCAAGTTCTGGAGGACCGCACGTTCTCCATCCCTGCTCCTTCTGAAGGAGTGTTCAGCCCTATTCTGTATTAAAGATGAAGAACCCAAAGAGGAGAGAGGAGAGGTCTTGAAGGTGTCCATCATCAGGGAGCACCTGGATTTGGGGCACTGATCGCCCTATTTGCCAACATGGTGCAATATAGTTTGTTTATATTCATTTCTGGGTATGCATTTGTACCCATAAACTAGCTTGTGAGCAGTTTGTGGAATGATTGGTCTCATTCATTCATTCATTCATTCATTCATTTTTATTACATTTCTTTTTGCACATATCTTGCTTTTCCCCGTCTTGCAAGGAATCCTTGGCAGCTTACGCAGTCCTTCTCCACACTACGTTCTCCCCACAACAGCAGCCTGTGAGGTAGGTTATGCTGAGAGGCAGCAACTGGCCCAAAGCCTCCCAGGTGGCTTTGTGGCCAAATGGAAACTAGAATACAGATCTCCTGAGTCCCGGCTCAGCACTCTAATCACTCCGTCACACTGGCTGCCACATCATTGGACTACAACTCCCATCCTCCTCAACCAGCATGCTGACTGGGGACAATAGAAGCTGCGGTCCCGCACATCAGAAGGCTGCTTGTTGAAGATATCATGGCCCTCTTTCAGTTTTCTTTCAATGCCGATGTGGCTGCTCTTTGCTCCCGCCTCTTTCTTGATTTGGGCTTTGGTTCCGCCAAACCTTTTGGTCCTAACCACTGGCTTGCCCCCAGACCTCCAGTACCAGGTCCCTGTCTCCTGGCTGACCTTGGATTGTGGCCCAGCCTTGCCATGAAAGCCATACATAAATGCAGTTCTGACATTTATTCTAGAACGTCTCTGTAGTCATCTCTTTTGAGGATCCCATTCCTGGCCCCATGTGCTCTGTAGGAAATATTTGGTCATGAGACCCTTCGAAGTTAGCAAGCTTCAAGAGAGACAGGCAGCAACCCCCAGGCTGAGATAAGTTTTCAATTTGGCTTCCAATGAATTCACCAAATTGGCACCTCTGACGTCAAGGGGAAGTGAGTTTCACAAATCTCAATTTATTTTATAGGGAAAGGTTATTGATTTTTTTATGGTCTCACTTTGTTCTTCCTCTCTGTCTCCTGTTCTCCCCCTCTTCCTTCTTCCACCTGGATTGATTTTAAGAGAGCTGCTTCAGTTCAAGAGACCCTCTTTGTGGCAACTTAGAGGCTCCCTTGCCCACCGCCCACTGCCCCTTGCCAGCCAAGCAAGCAGGGCTAACAGCAACGCGAGATGCACAGATATGAAATTTACTGCACAGTTATAGCATTCGTTTTGAAAACCAGGTCAGATGATGGCCCCGTAGTGCCAGCTTGTACAACGCTGATAGCACCCAAATCTAACACTGGAGGTATGGGACAGGAGACGGCCAGACCTGTGCAAATTACATCTACCAAGCAGAACAAAGACCAGAGTCCTCAGTTTTAGAGCTTCCATAAACTGGCTGCCTGAACCAAACTACCAAAGTGGGAGTTTCAATCACACACGGCAAATCACAGTGCGTGGCTTGCCTGTTGTATTTGTCATGCTAAACCCAAATTGGTGGAAGAATGCTATTAAAAATTGGATTTCTGCTGAAGTGAAACTTCTAGGTATTTTTCTGAAATATTCCATTTGTTATAAAATAGACACACCTGCGCACACTTCCATTTTAACCTTTTTCCTTTAATGCTTGTGAAAACAGGCATCTCTTCATTTATATTCTCTTTCTTAATTTTCAATGTTTCATATTCTGCCAGTGACAGAAACACCTAGCCAGATCTGATAGGCTGTCTAGGTTTCACCTCTTTCACTACAGGATCCCTGATTTGCTAGGATCACCCACATAATTTATGCAGGAAGCACCACTTTCATTTTCCAGTCACTTCATTTGCCATCTCTGGTGTCTGCAGGGTGGGGCTGGGGGATCATTCATCATATATTCAAATCTGATCAGCAGTGTAGCTTCCCAACACAATCCCATTAAAAGGTGATCCCTGATTTGCTAGACCTGCCCATGCAATTTACCTGGGAAGTAGAAAGAAAAGGCAGCAGGAAATAAAAGTGGCAGTGACATAGTAACAGATAAGAGAAAACAATGCAATTGAACTGAACAGAGAAGGTGAGTCTCGTCACAAGGTACCTGGAAAAACTATTTCTAACCCTCATCCCACTTTTCTACGTTCAGCACTGAAATCCATCCTGGAGAATATTCAGCACAGCTTTCTGTCCTTGCAACTTTTTCAGCATGCTCTGAGCTAGTTTGCACAAAGTATGTGAGAAACTTGCACACAACTAAATTTAGATCCTTTTATTTTGCACAGACTCTTGCGGTACAAGAGTCTGCGCAACTTGTTCATGTATCAGCATGCAGTGGTCAAGATTATGTAGCTTGTTTGGGGAAGGAGGGCTACCTGGGGTTTAGATGGTCCTAGTTCAATGTAAAGAATGACATAACATGATGTTTTGATTTTTATAGCTTTCTCTTTTAGTGTTCTGCACAGCCGATTCCTATGACACCCATCAACTGTAGCATCAAAGAATGACTTCCTGTCCTAGGTGACCAGGGGTCCCAAAATTTTTGGAGTGAGTGGGCACATCTGGGAGCCTGTGAGAGGCCTGCAGGCACATTCACAAAATGGCTGCCATGGGAGTTTGCCCATTCATAAATGGGCAGACATGAGGCCTGAGCTCCAAAAGGTAAAAGCACCTTTTTGAACCCAATGCTCCATTTTCTCCAACACTCATTTCACAGAAGACCCGCCACTGAGTCTTTGCCACATGTAAACTGAACCTTTAAAAATATAAAATAGAATAAAATAAAAGTCAGGAGAGGCAGAAAGTCTGGCAGATGTGGAGAGAGGGATCTACAGGTGCCTGCACTGGAGACCCATGGAGTTAGAAAATGTTGCCTCAAGCTACAATACTGCCCACAGATCAAGGTGCTAATGAAATGTTGAGCACAAACTTTCTAGTTTTTATGTATTCTTTGAAATTAAAGAAGGATTGTTCAGCCACCATCTGCCTTATCAAAGTCCATGCAAATTTGTGGGCAAAAAAAAGGCTGGACCAAACTATCAATTCTGACATTAAGCTAACCACATGATCAGATTTCCTACAACATTTGTGCAAGGTAGCAGAAATTCCTCGTTCTTGGTTATAGCAGGACCCCAGTTGTGCATTGAGCTTCCTAGAAAGACATGGTGCCTCCATTCAATCCTTTGAAGACAGTTTTTCTTTTCTTTTCTGCCATTACATTTTATTTTGAAATAAAGTTCACAAATTAAAGGCATCAGAAAGAACCATATACAAATTCATCAGTCCAGTTGATGAAGGGAGCAAAGTTTATTGTTGTTAGCCTAGGACCGATATGCTTCTGGATGGAACAGTTACAGTAACACCACCCAAGTAAGAGTTTGATACCCAATAAAGAGTAAAAATGCAATTAATACAAGATGGAGAAGGAGTGTGTGTGAGCTGTTATGTTGTGTGCGTGTGTGTATTAGTCAGAAGAAAAAAAATAGGCAGCTGCTGACATCTGATCTAAAATCAGAAGGGCTTCTGGAAATAAAGAGCAAGGAAATAAAGAACAAGTACAGTGCCATGTCAGCTATCTAAATTTCCTTGTTTACAAGACTTGCTGAGAAAGTTTACATGTAGTGGTGATCTCCCAAATTTTATCAACTCTCAGCTTGTAAGAAGGTTGCTTTGAAGACTTCACATTACATGCCATACTTGGCTTGACACCAATTATTTTTATTTTCCTGGGCTTTTTAGTTTTTCCATTTCTGTTTTAAATCTGTTACTGTATTTTAAATCTTTGTACTGCTGCTAGGTTCTCTTTGGTTATCATTTTTGTTTTACATTGGCATTCTAAACTTCTAAACTTTTATATGATATTTTATCCTCTGGTATTTTATAGTTTTTGATTGTTGTGAACTGCCCAGAGAGTTTCACCTATTGGGTGACATAGAAGTACAAAAATAAACATAAGAAGAGAGAAAGAGATCATGCTATATAAAAAGAGGTACTGTGCACAGAATCAGAAGAGAGATACGAGGTGACATGTGAAATCTCTTTTGGAATAGGATCAAACATTTTTCCCCATTGCACGTTCTTTTCACCACACCAGGATGATACTCTGATACAGAGGCCAGGAGGCAAACTCCATGGCTTGGGGGACAGATTGAATACCCAGTTTGGCAGATGTTCACCTCTGGTTCAGAAAATACAGAATTCTCTTTTCCTGCATGTGTTCACACCTGCCTGTTTACCACTCAGATGATGACAGGGACGTCTCAAAGATCCTTCAGAGGTGAAATGCCACAGGCAGCCTTCCTCCAGCATCTCCCCTCAAGCACATTGCATTTCTGTGCGCACACACTCACACTTTCACCTGTGCGCTCACGGGATCAAAGACCTGGAAGAAGCTTTGGTGGCCATCTAGTGCAACCTGTGCTGGATTCAGAACCTGACGTGCAGGAGGTGGCCAAAGCAGGCTTGACCGAAGGTGATCCAGCATCTGATGGAGCACCTTCGGCGAAGGAAGGCCCACCACCTCCTGAGATGCTCTGTTCCACTTCTGAAAGCTTATCATCAGGAAGTTTCTCCTTGCAGAGCCTGCTCTGTTGCAATTTTCCACCCACTGGTTCTAGTCCTGCCCTCTGGAGAAACATAGGACACACCTGGGCCACCCTCTGTGTGACGGTCCTTTAGATAAGATGGCTATCCTACCTTTGCTTTTTTTCCACGGGCTGTACAAACCCAACTCTTGCCTTGAGACTCAGTTTTCAGAGACATTGCCATCCTACGCACCCTCCTTTGTCAAGGTCATCCTTAAAATGATGGTCCCGGTATGGATAAGGCATTCCCCAAACTGAGTGATATACATATGCATCTCCATAAGCATTCTCATCAATACAGATGTGAAACCTCCTTCAACAGCAGGTTCAAGTGACTTTATTGGGAAAGGGAGGGCAAACTCACGTTCTGCAAGCAATAGATTACCTGTCCTTATTCGGGTACTTTTCTCCAGGATAGTAAGATCCTTTGATGAGCCCGTAAAGGAAAATTGAACATTAATGTTGATGTATTAGATATGGAAGCTGCTACTCTCTGATTGGTCTGCAAATGTTTAACAACTTTTGCCCTGAGAAAACACACACATACTCTCACTCTCTCTCCCCAGAAAGAAAGGTAGAAAAATGAATGGGGGGGGGGGGACACCCGCAAAGATTCCAAGCATCTGACAAGAATACGCAGACATAATAATTTCTTTGACCTCAGCCATATGAGCCTCTGAAAAGAACAAAACACCACCATTTCATGGCATTTACAGTTTAAACCTTTCCTATTCAAGTTTCGAACAAAAAAAAGCCAACAGCCCATTCTGGTCATGATTAAAATTCATAGGTTTGTAGCAGAGAACAGATGGAAAAGCCGGTCATATCCCAGCTCTGCAAAATTAATTTGACAGCTTTGCATTAAAGCACTGATCAATATCCACTTTAGAACAGCAGAGGGTAACTGAGAAAAAATAAGTGACCGGAGTGTTAGCAGACGAGAAAAAATGAATCTTTGAGACTTTTTTCCCTCTAAGCTTCCAGCTACATCAGAAGTCTTGACCTCAATCCATTGATCGGTAGCAGTTAACATGACAAAAGGGCGAGTGAATATACCCAGACCTATCCCTACCAGGGAACAATCAACCCCGATACACTAAATGTTTGACAGAGCAACGAGACTTCTGAATTCGTATTTGCTTTCTGGGGTCTGGTAGATGCAACCTTTCCTTCCACGATTTTTTTCCTTTTAAGATTTAGTAACAAAAGCAATTTTACAAAATGCCAAACTTTTGTTAAACTTCACTAGTGGCTCTTTCCACTCTGGGCTAAATAACAGAGGAGAGAAAAAAATGTGCCAGCCTCAACAGCCCTTGGCGTTTGGGTCGTAGCAATGCTGTTTGATCTGCTAGAAATGTTTTATGAATGGTAGCGTTCCGTTATTCAGAATCGCCCTCCATATTGCTTGGCATGATCACCATGAATTAATTGGCAAAGAAGGGTTGTCACATCGCAGCACCATTTATGTGTAACTCATTAGGGGAGGAACTAATCAGGTCTTGAGATTCTGTACTCTGAAGCTGGTTTCAGTTCACCTCCATCTCAGATTGAGAGCTGCAGTGGAAGCAGGAAGGTTTTGCATCAAATTTCTGTGTGCATGCGTGTGTGTGTGTGTTTTTCCAGAGATGCCACGGGCGCGATAGGTGGCATACAAATGCTTTAAATAAATAAATAAATAAATAAATGTGCCCACCAGTTGTGCACTTTTTAGAAATGCACGCATTTTTCTCCCCTTGATTTAAGAGGGTTGTGGGAGTTTTCCAAACTGCATGTTTTGGGCATACCTGTTTTTATCTGCACGAATTTGTCAAAATCATTTGTTTAGTTCTGCAGACCGAAAGCTCAGAAATGGATGGACTTCAACGAACTGCAGCTTTCATTCATGTTTGGCTCTGGGAAGTGAGAACTGAGCCAGTCCTGGTCAAACACAAGCGGAAATGAATTTCTCACACATCTCTGGCGATGTTCTCTATCAATGCCACCAAATTTTGCAATTAGCCCAATTATTGGTCAAACCTCATTCGTTTGAAATGTTCACCTACTTAGCCAGCCTGGACTAGTTGTTTGTGAATGTGCCATTGCGTTCAGAATGGATGGCAGACACCTGTTCCAGTCCAGCCTGTGCTGAAACAAGGCCATCTCTGTGAAAGTGGCATAGTACTTGCATTAACTCTTTCCTTTCCTGAGCAGATGCAGCCCCCCTCCAGCTCTGCAAGAAGGAGGAATGTTAGCACCTCATTCACCCACCCACAAAGAAAACTCTTTAGTCTTCCTGCAGTTCCCTTAGCAAATTCCCTTGCCTTTGTCAACACCAATCTAGCTCAGGGTCTGAGAAGGACAACGTGAATCCACAGGACAGTTCCCAAGATGCACTTTTATACAGTGCGTGTGCAAAAGCTCATTTGCATGGAACTGATGCTATCTTTGAGGGAGAAACCACCTCTGAGCCTAATTGTCTTTTTTTCCCCTAGTACTTAAGCAACTCAGTCAGGTTAAGTTTGCCCATCACCAAAACATATGGGCAAAGTAAAGCATATACATGTTTTTTCCTATGTCCCAGGTTAACCTTTGCAATTAAATTAGAGTAATATTATTATTATTATTATTATTATTATTATTATTATTATTATTATTATTATAACATTTCTATGCCGCCCCTTGCCGAGATATAGTGATTAGGTCACTGCACTGGGACTCAGGACATGCAAGTTCTAGCCCCCACTCAGCCATGAAGCTCAGATTCTCAGCATAACCTACCTCAAAGGTTGTTGTTGTGAAGATAAAATAAAGAGGAGTATCTTGTAAGCTGTCTTGGGAGAAGGTGGGATATAAATAAAATACATGCATACTTACATAATCCATCCAGTAGCGAATATTCTCTGGGCAGGTTACTAAAATCTCCTTTTGAAAGGGTTGCATTAAGTAGGGCTTTGAAAAAGCTCCGTCTGGACCAAGGGAAGAAGCTGCCAGTTATTTTCTTCCCCAACCTGGTGCCCTGCATATATTTTGGACATTAGCTTCCATCAGCTCCAGAAAGCATGCCCAGTGTTCAGGAATGCTGAGAGTTATCGTCCAAAACACCTGAATGGCACCAAGGTATAGTACGCAGGCAGAACTGCTGGGCTGAATTAGTCAGTGTTCTGACTGGCAGCATCATATCCTCATATGATGGTGTTAACTTTGCACTGCCAACTTCACTTGTACCTGGGGACCCTGGAGGATGCCACGGTGTGGAAGCATTTTCACCTAGGGAAATTCCACCTCCCCATTCCAGAAACTTCCTATTCATTCCCATTTGAGGGGTGTGTGTATTTTACTATTACTATTTCCAAGAGGGTTTTTCTTTCTTTTATTTGCAATATTCTGTCAACATGTTGAGACCTCATATTTCACCTTAATGAAAGCATTTTGCACTTACATTCCATAAAATATAATTTATAGGCATTGGTGAGGGAAAATAACAGCTTGACGGGGGTGATTTCCATTTTGACTTGTATAATTTCATGGCTCCACTTTAGAACCTCTCATTCATAGCCTTCAATGCACTTCTGATAATCTGGGTTAATTATGCCTGACCACAGCAATTCGAAAAGGCAGGGAGTATGAAGGGGCAACCGGGAAGAATTTACCAACTGAAAACTGAGAAATGGGAAACTTTTAGAAAAAAGGAAAGAAAGATCTAGTGCTAGGATTCACTTGGAGTCCTGTACCGAGTGGGGGGTTGGACCCTCTGCCCCTTCCAACTCTACTGTTTTATGATTCTATAGTTCTATGAAAATGCAACCATCACCACAAGCTTAGAGGGCTTTTCAAAAGGCAAATGGATAGCTAGATCTCTCAAGGGCTTTTAGCCCTCAGGGCAAAATACAGAAGCTGAGTGGTAGTCAAAGAGGCTGTGTGGTTCAGTGGTTAGAGTCACAACATGGTGCTCCCCAAATGTGTTAATCTGCAGTTCTTTCCCTTCCCAGCCAGCATCATTACCAGCTCTGGCAGCCATGAGGTCAATGTCCTAAATATATTACAGCTGTTTTTATACTGCAGCTATACTTACCATGGAAATCATGAAAGATTTTGCATGACTCAACTCAGTCATCCATTCAAATAGAGACCGTAGCCAAAAAATTCCAAGGAGACTGAGACTGCGAAGGACAGCAGTTAAAGGAAGTAAAAAAGAACCTCCAGTGTAAGGAAATTTTATGGGAGTCCAATGCCAGGGTCACGCACACTCTTGTACTCTCCACCGCAAAGGATGGCGATGACAGCAGGGCAGTGAAGGGAGGCAACAGGGAGAAATCGCTGTGTTCGAAACATGGTGCTGGAGGAGAGCTTCACGAATGCCCTGGATCGACTGCACAAGGGGTTCCTAGGGCCAGTCAAGACAGGGCTTTCCCTAGAAGCAAAAGACAACAAAACTGGGGCTCTCCTACTCTGGGCACTTTATAGGAAAGCAAAACTCACTGGAGAAGGCAATCGTCTCAGGGAAAGTTGAATGCAGAAGATGAAAAGGAAGACCAAATTTCGCTTTGGTCTCCCTTTGGAGTCCATCAAAGAAGCCACAGCCTTGAACTTGGAAGAGCTGAATGGAGCTGTCATGGACGGGACATTTTAGGACTTCCATTCATAGGTCAAAGATGAATTGAGTGGACATAGCAAGGGCAACTTGGCGTGCCTGAAGTAACGCTGTGGATCCAAGAATCAATATAAATTCTAGAAGGCCCATATCTGGAATACCCTGAACACGTTGGGATTCTGTTATTTTATGGAAAGGGTGGCAGCCCTGTTTTAGCCCCAAGGCTGGATCGGTTTCAAAGAAATATACAGGGGCTCCATGCCAGCTGAGGGTGGCACTGCAAGCTGGGGGCAGGGGGCACGGCAACTGTCACAGGGCCAAAAATCACAGGGCCCTGTAGTGCAAAGTCATTCCTGCCGGGAACAAAGCCCTTGGGAAGGCGCTTCAAGTTTTGGGGATGTGGAAAAGATCGTGCAAAATCCAGGAAAATGTTTAAAGGTGGTGGATCATGAGAAAGGAGGCAGGGCTGCCTGGGAAGAATGTGGCCACTGGGGGATCCCGCAGGGCAGATTTGGCCCCCTAGTGGCCCGGCATTGGCCTTCAGAGAGCCTTCTCCCAGACTTCATGCTGTTCGTCCCACCACCACGAGAACCACAGTGAGTGGACATAAAATATGGAAACCTTTGGTCATGGCACTGGTTTTGCAGAATTCCCTTCTCGGGGAAGCCTTTCCAGCTCCATCCCTACTCGCTTCCCTGAGCTGAGCTGCCACTGCTACTGGTGATAAATTCACATCAGGTTGTTCTCTATATGCATGATTCATTTCTTTCCATTATGCATATAGGAATCTGCATGGATGAGGCATTTTAATTACATTTCAACCTTTAACCTGTGTTTTATTATTGCTATCCATCTTGAGATTATTTTTGGCAGAAAAACAAGATATAAATTAAGGGCACAGTTCTGCATTCTGCATTCTCTGAACTCAGAGTCTTACCTGCATCCAATAAGCCTTAGGACTGTGCTCTAAATACATAAATGAGCAAATGTCTTTATGACTGGTTTTATTGCTAATTGTCAGGTCCCTTTAAAAGAAAGGTAGCATATAATTTGGGAAAAATGCACATGACAAAATATTGTTATGATTCTGACTATTCATAGAATGGCACAATCACATGAATTGAAATCTCACTAGTGAAGACAGTGCTAAAGATGAAAGGTCTCCTGTAAGAGGTAATTTACTACATATTAAATATCTATGACACAACAAAGAACATATCCCCAAAACATAGCACTGTGGAACATCAATAGCCTGGACTGTATTTCCACCTCATTAGGAACAGTCAGTTTCCTTCATCTCCTTCCCTCCCTCCCTCCCTCTTGCTTTCTGAAATAACTTAACCTCTCAAATATTCCAAGATACTTCCTGCGAATCTTAAATATTAAACGGAGGCCAAATGGAGCAGTTTCAATAAAACAACATAATCAATATCAGTAATTATGCCAGTAGGAAAATGCCGTTGCTTAGAATTCTACATCTTGATGAGTGAAGTCTCCAGTACTTTTAACCCAGGGCAAATTGTTTGCCACTGCTACATTTCAGCCATACGCTTCTAAATAATGCAGAGACACTCCCTTAATGAGATTATAACTTTTTTAAACAAGGAACACACACACACACACACACACACAAAGCACCATTGCTATTCCATGCATGCACACAAACCACACGCACGGACTACACAGTATATTTCTCCTCTGAGTCTGCTTTAATATATACATCCATGTTTAATGCTTCTGCTTCCATTTTCTAAACTTGATGGGCTATTCTAACAAAAAACTAACCTGAACAGCATCACACTATGGCCAGAGTTGGTGAAGGCCACCATGCTCCAATGACATATTGACCCGACAACTTGATTTGAGCTAAAAAGAGTCTGTATAACTCTCCCCGTGCATTGGATAAATTTGCAGAGGGAGTCCTGATGCTGGGGAAGCCACCCACCCACCGTCCTGTGCCTGTTCTGACATTCATTGGAAAGAGTTCTTCTCACGTGCAATTCATGCTCAGACTGTTCCTGCCTGTGATTCACTTGGGTCTCTCCACAGATGCATCTGTAGACACTGGGATCTTGCTAGGACAACCATGGAATGGAGATTCCTCTTGGAAAAGTCCTGCTTGAGGGAAGCTTAATGGTGAAGCTTGAGTTTCATATGGAACAGCTCCCCCAAGCAGGGGCTTTGGAGTACAGTTCCCTGTCCCTTGGCCATGCTGGCTGAGGTTGATGGGAGCCACAGGTCAAACTGTCTTCACTACAGCTCTCATCAGCCCCAGCCTGCATGGCCAAAGGTCCGGGCTGATGGGTGAGGAGCACCAAGCTAAGAAAAGCAGTTACCTCATTTGCAAGTGTCCAAAGCGTCTCTCGTGCATTACTTGCTTGCAATCCTTACAGCCACCCTCTAAGGTAATTCACTTCTACTATTCCCAGGATCAGGAAAGAGAGGCTGGCGTACCTAAGGCCACCTTGCAGAGAAGCAGGATTCCACTAAATGCGAGTCAAATGCTCACGACAGCTCCCAGGGGCCCACAGTCCCGTGACAGCATAATAAAAGCCGTACTCAACCACACCAAAGACCAGCCCTCGGAAAACCCATGAGTGCAATTCCCATTTGCCTTTCCCAGCAATTGGTGACCATAGGCAAGTTCCCTGTTATCGGTAGCTGCACTGCGCTACCAGAACTGGAAGCCACTGTGAGCCCTCTTGTCCACGAACTTCCTTTTCAAACGAAGTTGGTGGACACCACCCCATCCTCAGGCAGTGCATTTCGTGGCTGAACTAAGCCTTGTGCGCCGTGTGATGAAGCCTTCCTCGGATCTTTTCTGCATCCTCATCCAACGGCTTCATGGGATGACCAGTCTGGGTTCCAGCATTCCAAGAGAGGGAGAAAAATGTTTCCCTTGCCACTTTCTCTGTAATTCTGGGCACACTGGCATGCCTCCCCTTACTTGCCTTCTTTCTAAACTAAAAAACCTCTCAGCTGCTGAAACATCCCCCTCTTAATGGGGTTTCTCCACCCCTTGACCATTTCTGTTGCCCTTTTCTGAAGTTTTTCTAATTCTACAATACCCTTTTAGTTGTTGAGATGAATACTCTGCACAGCATTCCAGGTGTGGTCACACCACATATTTGTATAAGAGCAGTAGGATTCAGGCAGCTTCCATTTCATTTTTTTTTAAAGTAAGTGTTATTGTTATTTTCTACTAGCTAACAAAAAGAAATTAAAAATCATTAATCATCAGAAACATCAGACCTACTGGGTCAGCCCCCCGTACTTTTTTTTTTAATAGCAATTTGTAAACATATTTAGATCTATGTATAGTCCTGTTTCTCTAGCCAATAATAAAAGGAATTCCAAGTTTGATAGAAGTCTGTATCCTCTTTCTCCTTCAGAGGCAAAGTCAATCTGACCATTTCTGCACAGTCCAAGATCTTTTTTAAAATCAGTTCGTTGGTAGGTGGCTCTTCACTCCTCCAGTGTTGGGTAAATGCAATCCTCACCACAGTAATTACATGTAGAATCAGATACAATGCCTAATAAGAAAACTTCAGGTTTAAATATTAGAAGTTTTTGTAACATTCCCTCAAGCCATTAGTTCCCATTTCATTTTTGACTCCTTCCCTATACGCCGAACTCAGAATTTGCCTTTTCCCCAGCAGCAGCTCACTGGATCAACCTTTTCATTGCATGGGGTACGACAGCCTCCCCCACCCCGTTGAACTGGCCACTGTTTGGCTGTGCTGGATGGGGCCAAAGGAGGCTGAGGCTGGAAGCATCTGCAGAGCTCCTGCTCTGGGAAGTCTGCAAGAACTTGAAGCCCTGTGTGACAACGTCAACAGGAATGCTCGATCTGGGCCATCCTTTCCAACGGGGCGCATTGGGCCGCAACTCCCATCATTTCCAGCCAGCGAGGGCCCTTGTCTGGGAACGAGGATGGGAGTCCAACTTGATTGAAAGGCACCTGGTTGGGAAAGGCGTCCTACAGCAGGTCGCTTTGGGCTGTCATCCCGGCACATCTTCAAACCATCATAATTGCAGGCATTTTCTCTGAGCGATATTCAGAGGCGTTGCTCTGCCGGCTGTGTAAATGTTAGACCTCTCTTCTGCAAAGACGTGGCCCCTCTGCCCTTAAGTATTTCACAGGCTGCTTAAAGTGGAAAATTCAGTGAAGGGACAGGCCATTTAGGAGCAAGGTTGCAAGGCGCACCTGTGTGTGTGTGTGTGTGTGTGTCTGTTCCTGAAGTCCCACTGCTCCTCCTTGCCAGACAGGTGTGCACCCCCTCTGATGGGAGTGCTCCTCTTCTTCTAAGTGTAGTCACTCTTCTCTTAACAGATCTTCTGGGTTTTCCTCCCATGGCGGTTAAGAAGAACCAAAATGAAAGCGTGTCAATAAGGAGATCACTACATTAATTCTTGTGTTTCTCAACATCCTCATTACCTGGAGGTTGGGGGGGGCGGGGAGACCATGCAGGGCCACTGCTGAGGAGTCATCCATCACACCCATCTGGACATGATCTGGAAGACTAAAGACATGGCCACACTGAGGGTTTACTCGTATTCAATGGCTCTTCTTTCTTCCCAGAAGACTCTGGGAAGGGCAGTTCTGTTCTTGGCCCCTCACCAAACCCAAATTCCCAGAATTCTTTGAAAAAAACCAGGACGCCGGGCAGGCACCAATGCCTCCTTTCTGATGGCTACGCTTCTACTCGATAGGCTGCCCAAACGAGTGCAGCTTGACGATAAAGGGCAGTATCCAACACTGCTGCTCCATTAGCATAAGGGACTCAAAGAAACCCTCACCCCATCGCTCGCTATTGGCATGTCACTAGGGAACCCCTGCGCTCATGAGAACGCAAGCGTGTCAGTGAAGCAACAGTGCTGGATACTTCCCAAAGGAAAAGCTGGAGCCCGTCAGCAGCTCTTGGGCAGCGGGCTGAGCAAAACACACAGGGCAGCTGGTCACCATCTTCCTTGCTACCACGAGATGTTTTCTACTGAAATTATACTGATTTCTACATTTGCAGATATAAAGTATATGCAAGTTTTATGCATATTACTCCCCTCTTTTGGAGTGATTTAGGAGTGGCTACCCTCCTTGGGCCAGTTTCGAAGCAGTCAGACTTGTTCTCAGCATGGGTTGTCGTCGTGCAAAGGCTGAGCCGCACCAGCCCGGCATGGCCCACTGCCAGGGATGTGGGAAGAATTCATGTTGGTCTAGTTCAGGGTTTACCCAGTTTGGACCTTCTGGATGGAACCCTGGCTGGGATCCAATCTGTGCTGGAGGTCCCTTTGCTTCGGAGCTTGCAGTGTGAATGGCAGACCTCAGGCCCTGTGTTCATCTGCATGTGCCCATATGAAAAAATGCATAATTTTGAAATACGTGCCAAAATAGGCTTTGATCATGGGAAGAAGAAGGCATCCATTTCCAGGATACACGTAATGAGAGCACCCATTTGGAGAAAGGTAACATGAAAAGGGATAAACCTGTTTAGGATTTTTTAAAGCATCTAGCCTGAATGCTGTGGCCCTTTTTAATTGCTTTTATAGATGTTTTAATTCGTTGTGTTTTAATTGGTTTTAATGTGTTTTACTCTGTTAATATGTTTTATGTATTGTAAAGCACGTAGGAAGGCCTTCGCAGTTATAGGTGGCCTATAAATACATGAGAATAAATAAATAGACAAAGAAACATTTGCATGCCAAAAACCAACCAACCAACCAACCAACCTCACAATCTGATACAAACTCAACCTGGAAAAAAGCTTCAGGGTGGAATTCAGAGAAATTTGGCAAGATGAAGCTTGACCCTGAGGTCTGCCATCTCAAACCCAAAACCAGCCCTGGGTTCCCTAAGCTGGTTGTCTTAGAGCCTTCATCTTAGAGCCCTGCAAAGTATCCAGTCAGATACTTTTGCCTCCTGGCTGCAGGAATTCCCACATGGGTGAATTGAGGGGGGCTCCTTCACAAAGTGGGGACCCCCCATTTCCAGCAGCATGCGATCGCCCTTCAAGAGCACACACGACATGCCACCTTTCTGCTGCTGGGCACGGGCTATTATCCTAACCGATTGCACAGGCCTTGCGCACAAGTGCGCACCCCCAAGGCACACTGATCTTGACCTGAAGTTAAATGGGCCCCGCTTGACTCGTCTGCAAGAGCTGCTGCAGTTCTTGTGTGTGGAATAAGAACAAGGAAAGCTGGGTGGACGCCCTTCCAACTCAGCTTTTCTTCTCAGGGTTGTTCTGGCAGAGCCCTCTCACCGGCTTTACTCTCCCCTGGGCCATGCTGGCTTCTGGCCGTGCCAACACTAGCAAAGTTTCTGCATCCAAGACACCTTCCATGGGAAATACGCCCCCCCCAGTGCGTGGGCAAGGGGGGGCATCAGTCATAGAGGCAAAGGCTGACAACCAAGTCCCCCCACTCCCAACTTCAGTGCATGTCTGAGAATTTCTGCATAGACCATTGCCGGTGGCTTTGTGCTCCCCATGACAGTCCCCAGAGCTCTGACCCCATGGACAGTCCAAAAATGGAGACTGTTCTCTTGATGCATGTCAGCAAAGAAATTCAGGGAGGTTTCATTTCCGAAGAGCACATCTTTTGCAAAGCTAATAGGTCTTAAACGTCCATCCGAGGCTCGGCTACCCCACGATTATTTGCCTTACAGCAAGGAGCAGGTGCTGGGGCAATTCTTTTGCCTCCTCCAGCCCAGCTACTGCAGTTGCAACGAAGTGCCGAGAGAACCAGGGGTGCTGAGGGGGGTGGCAGGTGGTGCCTGCTTCCCGCTTATAAAAGGCACCAGGCTGAAAACCCTGGATCCACTACACCGCTACAAACACTAATCTTGAATACATTCAGACATTCGAGCCTCACGGTGAATCTTAACCCCCATATGCATATGCACACTGCTAAAATTGTGTGTGTGTGTGTGTGTGTGTGTGTGTGTGTGTGAGAGAGAGAGAGAGAGAGAGAGAGAGAGAGAGAGAGAGAGAGAGAGAGAGAGAAAGAGAATGTCACTGCCACCACCACTGAAATCCAAGATGGCCTGATGACCCAGTGCTCTTTTAGACATATACATACAAGCATGACAGGAAGAAACCTGGTGCATCTAAAACAATGTGCTGGAGGAGGGCTTACAAAATGCCCGGAGCAGCAGAAAGATGAACAAGTGGATCCCAGACCAGCTCAGACCAGAGCTTTCCCTAGAAGCAAAAATAAAAAACAGAGGCTCTTTTGCTTAGGGCACGTCACGAGAAGGCAAAAACGGGCTCTTCCAAAAATAACGTTTTCCCACACTCACTTGGATTTTAGAAAGGGTACAACGATTCATCTGTACAATTTAGAGTGGCACCCTATGCATCTTTAGACATGCATATTTAGATATCCTATGCCTGCTTAGAAAGAAAAAAAATCTTGCAACTCTAGTGTTTTTCAACTGGCTATGTGTAGGATTCTATTGTTAGTCTTTTAAATTATGTAGCTGCTTTAAAATTTTAATGTGTTATTATTTTCATCATCATTATCACCATCATCACCATTGTGATGAAGTTTCATTGTTTTAAACTTTTGTACAGGGTCTTGATGTCTTTTGAAATGTAAACCGCTCAAAGCCTATGGGAATGGGGCAGTATATAAATATTAAGATAAATTGTGTGTGTGCGTGTGTGTGTGCGCGTGTGTTTGAATAATAAATCCATAAAATAAATACTAGGATCCACTCAAATTCGCCTCAAGAGCTGGCTTTCTTCACACAATTTTCCAAAATGCTTTCTCTCCGGTTTTCATGCAAAGTTGCTCTTTCCACCGACTGTCCACCTGCATCATGAGAGCCGACCTGTTTCATAAGCTATTTACGGCAAGAGAGAGAAAAATGTTTAAGTACGATTCTGATCTCCCTCAGCAAATGGAGGAAGGAAGCGGGGTGGGCAGGTGAGGAAGAAACCTTTACAAAGTCTAAACCTGAAGTGGCTGGAGGCAAAGCTACCTCTCAGCGGTTTTTGAAGAGACGACTTTTCTATTTCCATGTAAAACTACCTGTCGAAAGGTCAGGCAACATTTACAATGAGGAAAGTTTTATAGTCTTGCCTGAGCTTGGGCACCTGCTTGGGAAAAGTGTAAGAGGGGAAAAGATTCAATTTACCTTTCGGTTGAAATGCTCAGATTCCCATTTAAAAGTCTAAGACCCTTGATTACTTATTGATGTCTTTCTCTTCATCGCAGTCTGAGTCTGCAGCATAGCCTAAAGGATTTCTTGAATTAAGTTCTTTCGAAGTTGTTCGCCCCTCGGGGTGCGGGGAGGGATCCAAGGAGATTGCAAAACTCTGCTCCCCACCTGGAGAACACATGCACACACATTCGTAAAAATACCAAATAAATCTACCTATATATTATAAAAGTGATCAAAGTGAGGCTACTAGCAACAGCTTATTTGGGCTTCTGTTTTATTATTTTAATAATATTTTATTATATTAAATAATTTAATATTTTAACATTGTTTTTCTTAAATTGAGAAAACCTAGAAACAACTTACAAGATATTATATTGTGCCAGTACAGCTTACATTTTCCACTTGGAGTATGTATTGTTTTGCTGCACAGAAGAAAAAGCTGGAAAGAATGCCTCCAATCAGTTAAAAAAACAAAACTGACAACATGTAGAAAATAATGCACATGCTTCTTAACATATGGTGTACACAAACACAGAGACACATGTATGTGTGATGTGCTCTCACGTCATCTCCTAGGACTGCAAGCCCTCCAAAACATTCTGCCAGAGACAGCCCTGCTTAGCGTTTCTAAATTCAAGGCTGTGACTTCCTTTATGGACTCCATCCATCCCATAGTTGCCCTTCTCCTTCATCTCTGTCTCTTCCTTCTCCTTCTTCTTCTCCGTCTCTTCCTTCTCTTTCTCCTTCTCCTTCTCCTCTGTCTCTTCCTTCTCCTTCTCCGTCTCTTCCTTCTCTTTCTCCTTCTCCTTCATCTCTGTCTCTTCCTTCTCCTTCTCCTTCTCCTTCATCTCTGTCTCTTCCTTCTCCTTCTCCTTCATCTCTGTCTCTTCCTTCTCCTTCTTCTTCTCCGTCTCCGTCTCTTCCTTCTCTTTCTCCTTCTCCTTCATCTCTGTCTCTTCCTTCTCCTTCTTCTTCTCCATCTCCGTCTCTTCCTTCTCTTTCTCCTTCTCCTTCTCCTTCATCTCTGTCTCTTCCTTCTTCTCTTTCTCCTTCATTTCTGTCTCTTCCTTCTCCTTCTTCTTCTCCGTCTCCGTCTCTTCCTTCTCTTTCTCCTTCATCTCTGTCTCTTCCTTCTCTTTCTCCTTCTCTTTCTCCTTCATTTCTGTCTCTTCCTTCTCTTTCTCCTTCTCCTTCATCTCTGTCTCTTCCTTCTCCTTCTCCTTCATCTCTGTCTCTTCCTTCTCCTTCTCCGTCTCTTCCTTCTCCTTCTCCTCCTCCCCTCCCCTCCCCTTTCCACCCCTCCCCTTTCCACCTTTGACTTTTCCTGGCACGATTGTCTTTTCCAGAGTGTATTGCCTTCTCGTGACGTGTCCTACATACAACAGCTTCTGTTTTGCTGTTTTTCCTTCTAGGGAAAACTCTGGTCTGAGCTAATCTAGGATCCACTTGCTCATCTTTCTGCTGCTCCAGGCATTTTCTAAACTCTCCTCCAGCGCGTCGGTTCATCCCCACATGCAGGCAAATCTAGCGCTTCTTTCCACTCCACTGGAGGAGTGGCAACTGGATGTGTAAGCCTCCGTCATGGGAAAACGGCCAGTGCTGTGAAAGGTTTGCCTTTAGTGCTGCACTTTTGATGTCCTCTCCATTTCTGGAAGGTGTAAGATGATGGGGCTGCCATTAAACAAAGGAGGACAGGAGTGTGTTCTTGTTACAGTTTATGATAAGACATGTGAGACTGCCCAATTCACAAATCCAGACAGAACTATGAGCACGTATACACTGAAAATGTTTGCAAATTGCTGAGCTTGTGCTTCTCTTCAATTCGCGCCATGTGAAATTTCTAAAATGGACATGCATTTTCCCAGAAGTCTTAATCATCCCCACTTTAGCCTAGGGAAGGATTGAGGAAGTTGAAAGAAATTTGTGGAAACTTGGAAATGTGCACAAATCAAACAAGAGAAACTCACGCTGCACCCACACTTGACGGCTGCCCAGTTTACGCAAGTTTTTCTTTCCTGCAGTGTGAGCAGCCATTGCAGCTCCAAAGGGAATCAGGCAAGTCGAGCTCCGGAGAATCCTGGGGATCCCAAGCATCGCACTTCCACCCATCCTGAGCTTGGATGAACGCTTCCCTTTTTGAGTGTATGTGCTCTCACACATGCGCAATACACGTGAATCTTCGGAATTGTGGCTTGGACATGCATCATGGGGCATGACAACATGTGTTTGGAGCATCATGCAATCCCTTCCTGAATGGTTGTTTTCATGGGGCCTGCCTGGGTGATGCATGTTTTTTCTCCATCACCGATCACTGGTATGTGGAGAAGGAAGAAGCAGCCCTGCAGAATCCTCTTCTTGCCCTTTTGGAGGCAGAGCGATGGCAGAGACCATGAAGCAGGGCGGGTGCCTAGTTGTAAGCAGGAGACCGATAGAAGACCTTGGAAGCACTGGCTTTTATTAGTGCTTCACAGGTTACAAAACAGCCTGAACCAGAGACATGCTCTGTTTGAGATATGGAAAAAGCCTCTGCCCATGCAAAGAGTTGGCCCAGACTGAAACACCCCTTCCTTCCCTCCCTTTCAGAAATATTCTGCCTCCTGCAGTTTGAGGACTGCATGGCAGGAATGCCTGACACTTCTTCATTGGTTCCCTCGCCTCACCAATTGTCTCCTTCCAGCAGTGGTTGTCAACCTTTCCGCAGCTGGGGACTGGCAAAAACAGGAATACCGCCTCGGGGACTGCCGAGGCAGAAACAAAAAGCGCCATACACAGAATACAGTATTCTGTGCATTAGTTTCCAAAGACAATGCCAAAGAGAAAGGGAAAGAGAAGGAGAAGGAATAGACAGAGATGAAGGAGAAAGAAGAGACAGAGATGAAGGAGAAGGAGGAGAAGGAAGAGACAGAGATGAAGGAGAAGGAGGAGAAGGAAGAGACAGAGATGAAGGAGGAGGAGGAGAAGGAAGAGACAGAGATGAAGGAGGAGGAGGTGGAGAAGGAGAAGGAGTTCTCCAAAAGAACCAGAAACCAAGCAACACAAAATTCCAATAAAAGAACGGAACAGCAAAATCAGTGCAGTGTGGCTCCCAGCAGGCTCCCCCTGAGCCATCTCTCCCCTCCTCGGCCCCCCAGTGGCACCAGTGCATCTCCTGCAAACACAAGATGAGGAAGAGGGGGTGGAGCCCAGCCAGCCCCCATGCCCGTCCGCGGCGAGTGGGATGCAGCCCCCCACGGACCAGCAGGGTGGTTGGAAACCACTGCCCTACAAGGTGAAGGATCTCTCCTTCCATCTCCCCTCTCCCAGTTCTGAAAGCCTCCCTCCTTTTCCAAGGTGGGCTGCTTTTCGTGGCCTGCCCGAGAATTTTCGCCAGGTAACCTTGGGACTGCCAAGCCATCTGCCCCCTCTGACCCTCTGCCTCCTCCTCAGAATCAGGCGAATCGATCCGAGCGGCCTGCGACACGCAAGAGCTGCACCCCTTCTCGGCGTGTATGAACCGGGTCATTCCGCCAGGCCAGCGCACGCTCAGGACGGCAGGCGGACGCAGGTTGGACATGCTCCAAAGCCGGCAATGTCCGTCAGCCCTGCTGGCCTCAACCAGCAGCGTCCCCTCGAGCGTCATGGAATTGCGCCACACGTCCTGTTTCTTCAGAGCGTGAGCGGCTAGCGCTTTGGGGAAGGGCAAGGCACAATTCCTGCACTAAGTGTACTACAGTCGCCTAAATCACCCATGTGGCCCGAACTATGCCAATGCCAAAAATGCCATGATTTGCGTTTCATACAATAATCCAACAGTACAAATAACATTTTACTTATTTAAAAGCCAGTGTGGTGTGATGGTGAAAGTGTTGAACTGGGAACTTGGGAGATCCAGGCTGTATTCCTCACTCAACCGTGCAGCTCGCCAGCGACTCTGGGCCAGTCACCCCCTCTCAGTTTAACCTACCTCACAGGGTTGTTGCTGTGAGGATAAAATGGAACCATGTAACCTGCCTTTTTGCTTTATATCCTTCCTTCCCACCAAAAAGTGTTTCTCAAGTCCATTAACTCTAAACTATAATAAAGTATTTACAGTCTGTATCCTTCATAGTGCTGCAGTGAGCATTTGCTGAGATAATTAAACAATAGGGGTAAATTCACCTTGCCATACGTTTATTTCTGTAGGGACCATTCAGCTCCCTTCTGGGGGCAGCAACCCCTCCTGAATACCCTTTTCTTTCATCTTTGCCCTCACTGTCTATACAGTCATTTTCCCACACTGCCACTGAATCCAAGTGGCTCTGGGATGTTATGTGACTTTGTCTATGGGCATTGATGACAATCTCAGGTCTAAGGTAGCACTGTGACATCATAGTTCATTCATTCATTTGTATTTATTGCATTCTTATACCAACTCTGGGCATTTTCCTACAACTTAAAACAATGTAAAAATATAAAAATGTAAATGTTTAAAACTAAAGTACTAAATAGAAGAACTAGCATAAGACCTAACAAAAATACAGAAATGTAAAACACAATACAGGATTTAAAACAGACTGAAACTAACATTCTTGGGAAAATTCCAGGAATATTCAGGTCTTCCTCTGGCCCCAGAAAGAGCACAGTACAGGTGCCAGGTAAGCCTTTGTGGGAAGTCCATTGTCCAGTTGGGGGGTCACTGCAGAAAAGGCCCTTACTAACCACCCACCTGAGATTCCTTGGCAGGGCTCTGCCGAGCTCTGCCGAGGATGATCTTGGAGTCCCAGCAGGTAAGGATGGGAGGAAATCCTTCTGGCAACCTGCACCCAAGACATTTTAAGTCTTCAGTCACAAGAGGTTTTCCATCCAGTGGAATTAAAAGGCAGCACGGGCAAGTGAAAACGAGGACTATGAGAGCAAACAGAGCAGCAAGAAAAAGAGCCTGGAGCAGAACACAGGTGTTTGTGATGACAGTCCAGGAAGTTCAAACTCACAAAAAGAAATGTGAAATCTTTCGCGTTAACCTCTGGGAGTCAAGACTTAAACAGCATTTATACACAGAGATGCTGTTGATCATGAGTGGCTTCCCTAGGGTGGCAATAATATTTGGTGCAAGGAAGAGGTTTACGATTTCCTAGCTTGACTCTGCTCTCCATTATATAGGTTGACTGAAAAAGAATGCCCAGCTTGCCATTCCCTGTCTGCCCACAATAGCTGGTCATGTGTGCAGGCTTTTATTTGAAGAACAATCTCACCTTACCTTCCTGAACCTGAAATGATTTGCCGCCTGGCCACAGAGGACAGCGGTCCTCCATGGACATGGGCACACAGCCCAAGATACAGCTATTGCATTTCACAAAATGCTCGAGAAAGAAGCTAATTTCAGCCCCGGATTTCCATGCCCATTGGGAGTTCAGCACAACGGTCCGGAATA
This sequence comes from Varanus komodoensis, assembly GCF_004798865.1. Lineage (NCBI taxonomy): Eukaryota > Metazoa > Chordata > Lepidosauria > Squamata > Varanidae > Varanus > Varanus komodoensis. The sequence goes on from NW_025335606.1 coordinate 6,229,554, forward strand.
TATGCAAGTGGGTGACTAATACACAACTGAAGGACTACAGATATAGCAACTTTATTCATTCCTTGTTATTGTTCTTTGTTGCTGCGTGTTTTGTAAATCCCTCCAGTGATGGAGACGTGCGCTCTCTCGCTCTCTCTCTCTCTTATTTTTTATTAGAAAATGCTTGTTTCTCTCTCTTTTTTGAAATGGGGTTTGTTGAAAATGAAATTTCAGAGGTGTGTGCCTCAGCATTGATTTTTCTATTTGTAATAACACACAATAGCATATCTTCTTTTATATCAAGAGGATAAAAATGTCCCTAACACAGTCATCTCCATTCTGGGGTAATGGATAAAACCTGTTTATGAGATGTCATTTATTCCACAATAGACAGTAAATAAAAGCCATTTCAAGCTTCGGTTAAATCAAAGCTTGTTCGAGATTTCAGCAGATTTGCAAATTACCTTTGGGACTGTCTTCAGTTCCACTTGTTTTCTCATCTGCTATTGACTAGCCTTGTTGTGCTACAAAGACAACTAACCTCCGCTCTTCTCTCCTTCTGCATGCAGCATTTTGCAGAGGGGACTGATTGGGAAAGATAACTTTATATAAGAAGTGCATATAGTCTGTTGCCTGAGACAGAATGCCAGTGTGGTGTAAGAGTACAGGACTGGGGTCTCGGTCCCCACTCAGAAATGGAGCCAACTGGACCAACCACAGGCTCTCAGCCCAACCTACCTCACAGGGTTGTTGTTATGGGGATAAGACTGAGAGCAGGAGGAGGAGAAGGATGTAAGCTGCGTTGACTTCTTTAACAAAGAAAAAGATGGGGTATCAATCTAACAAGTAAACAATGCTCAGTGTTCATCTTAGTGCAGAGAAATTAAATCAAGTCTGGGGGAAAGTTAAGTGATTCCCAAAACCTGGACGGCAGTGAGCATGTAAGACTAAGGTATTTTCTTCAACTTCCCTTTTTGGCATCTTCCACATGGAATCATGAGCACGGTTGTTACGAAGGCTCCGGTTCTCCAGTAGACAAATGTCAGCTTCGACCTTTTCCATTGTTCTGCTGGCCTCCAATGCATTCCATGGAAAAAATAGGAACTGACTGGATGAGGCTCTTCCAAAATGACCACGGCTTGCAACCATTTCCGTGTTGCTGCCCCTTCCAGAGCAGTAGCAGATCTGTTGGACTAAAAATCTCATGGCAACTTAGGGTGCGTTCCTAGACAGGCCTGGCTGAGGAATGCTGGAAACAGGAGGACTCATTTCCGTCTAAGCACATGTACGACTGCATCCTTAAAGACTAACCTATTGGTCTATTATGGCATAAATCTTCATGGAATAGAGAATCCACTTATACCTGAGTAAGGAGATTCTCAGTTCCCCAAAGGTGTCTGCCACAATAAATTGGTTACTCTTGAAGGTACTGCAAGAATCCTTGTTGTTTATTCTCTTCTGAAACACAGAAGCACTTTTAAAGACCGGCAACAAACCATTCTAACTTGACGCGTCTCAGGAATACTGAATTTGTGGCTCCAATTCTTTTACAGTGGTGCCTGCGAGTCTCGTTACAGTTAAACCTGTGTCAGCATTTTCATTAGAAACTGAGTTTTGATTTATCACCCTGACTGTACAAATTTGCTCCTGGCTGAAACTTGGCATAAGGTCTTAGAGTAAGGGAAAACATTTTCGCTCTTTATTTGATTTTTATTTTTTGTTCCTCTAAGACACTGGTTTGAAAGAAGTTGTATTCTATCACAATAGACCTATGTGCTTCTCAGACTCTTTTTTCCTCCTAGATTTTATGAAAACTCAAAAAACAGAGTATAGATGGAAACAAAGGTCTTTCAAACAAGCTCTCACACAAATGCAGAAGACACAATAAAAAGAGTAACCTAAAAGATCAGAGATAGGGAACAGCATTCCTAAAATGAAAGGTTAAAACTGTGTAGGTTCTTCATCTAGGAAAAAGGTATTTGTGGGGAAATGATGATGGTCTGTCAGACTGTGGGGAGAGCAGCTAAGGAAAAGCACTTCGTCTTTCGTCATTCAAGAACTCAGGGTTATCCATTCATTCATAGGAAGGATTTTTGCCTCTTCTCAGCACCAAGCCTCCCACAACAGCCTGCCTGCCTGCTTGCTTATTTATTAATTTATTTAAAACTTTTGTGTACCATCCACTACCAAATGCTCTTGGGGACAGTCTTACAATAAAACAAAGTGGAGCACAACATCCCAAACAATATAAAAAAGCATATAATGAATTAAACCAAGCAGTTCTACCAGCAGGCCTACAATCTAAAAAGTCACATCACACAAGGAAAGCAAATGGGGAGGGAAGATGAGAAAATGTGAGGAGGGAATAACCCTGCTCTTCTTCTCATCTCCTTCTCCACAGTCCGAAATTGATTGAAGGGCAATTCAAGATCACCAAGAGAAAGTACTTCTTCATACAGAAGGCAGAGCATAACAAGAAACCTTCTGTATCAGACCAAAGCCCTTTCTAGTATGGTATCCTACGGTAGCCCATAGTGGCCAAGGAGATATCCCAGGATCAGGCCATGTGTGGAAGAACCGCCTTCTTGCTCCAGAGGCGAGCTAGCTCCAGCACAGACAGCCACACGCAACCATACATTTATCCAATCCCCTTTTAAAACTCTGGTGGCACATTCCATCATGAAACCATGAGCGGTGTGAGGGAAAGCTTCCCTTGATGCCTCCAAAGTCTTCTGCCCCTCAGCTCCAGCAGAGGACTCCAGGTTCAAGAAAAGGAAAAACTCTCTCTGTCCACTTTCTCAACACCATACCAGTTTATCTTCCTTCCCTTGCTTACCTTTTTAGATGAACAATTTCATTCCAAAAGGTGCAGCTCTTCCTCATGGGGGAGTTTCTCCTACCCACTGATTGCTTGGGCTGCTTTTCTCAGCACAAAAAGAATTCTTCATGCATGGAATTCCCTGCCACAAGATGTGGAGAAGTGGAGTTTTAAACGAAGTGGTCGGTTCCTAGCAGTTGGCACGACTGTTTGCTGCTTCTAGCATTAGAGGAAAGACGGCACTGAAGACTGAGTCCGGGGAAATAGAACCGAAAGACTGCTGTGGCATTTTTGCATACCTGTTTTGGGATTTCCTGGAGGTGTCTGGTTGGTGAAAGCAAATGCCGGACAAGATAGGACTTTGCTGTAATCTGGCATGGTTGTTTTGATGTTCCAATGGCATACCCTGATTATTTCTGGTGACATTTACCTGGGAATAGTGATGTAGAAAACAGTCTATACTCGGACTTTGTCAGTTTCACATGCATTCCACCATGGGCAGCATCTACTCAATTTCTGCCTTGTTCTGCAATTTTTTTAAAAATCACACAAAAGCACACATTGATTTTTGTGCAGACTGTTCCCAGGGTGTTTCCTGCAATAGACACCTTTTTATATCTATCTTCCCTAACCTCTGCAGCATTTCTGTGCACCTTGAGGCAAAGCTGTATTGTAAAATTTGGAAAAGGGCAAAATGAAAATAATCAAGGGCAACTAATATGCACATTAGTCTGGGAAGTGCAAATGAGGTTGGTTTGCTTAAAACTGCAGAGTGAAGAAAATTCTCCACCATCCCTGTTCCATTAAGATTTGGGCAAGAGGTCCTTCTAAAAGAGCCATCCCTCAAGGAGATGAGGGTGACGGGAAATAGAAGAAGGGCCTTCTTGGTGGTTGCCCCCCCCCCGAATTTATGGAATAGACTCCCCAGAGAGATTTGCCTCGCACCAACATTATTCTCTGTTCAGCACCAGGCAAAAAGATATCTGTTTAACAGGTATTTTATCAACTGATTTAAACTTATTTAACGCTAATGATGCATAGGGAACTCATTTGAGCTGTTTGGCAGTTTATACATCTAAAAATAAAAATATGCTTGTCTATTTAACATGCTATGTTTTTTAAATGGCCATTATGATAATGTTGCTGGTTTATTCAGATGTTTTATTGTTTCTGAGAATTGTGCTTTGACTACTGTTGTAAGCCACCTAAAGATAGATCCCTGTCGGAATAGTTGGTGGCATACAAGTGGGAAAATAAATAAATGATGGTCAAAACTTACACATTTACATTTGCAGCCGCTTTAAGAGTGCTCCTGTTCCAATAAGGTATGAAGCTCTGGAAGATTCCCAGCCAGAAGCACAAGGTTCTAAGAACTGGCCCTGGAAGGCTTTCTTGCTGAGCCTTTTCTTCACAACCCACACCCTGCAGCATTGGTCGGGCTGGTCGTAGAAGAGGCACAGCTAATTTCCTGGAGAGCAACCTCTCCTGCTTCCCAGAGCAGCCTTCCCTCTTTCGACTCTTCCCTCTTCATGGCTCAGTGCTCCATCCCAACAGCCTTCCCTGCTTGTTGAAAGCTAGCACACCAGAGCGAAGGTTTCCAAGCTAACTTTCTCCTTGCCATGCCAATGTTTAAACATGCTCAGGGAGGTTCATTTAAATAGGCAGCACCCCCTCCAGCCTGATTAGAGTCCCGGAAAAGCTTTGCCAAGTGATGGGTGAGCATAACCTGGCCATGAGTCCCAATAAATTGTAGCAACACAGGAGTGGAATTCAGTGTCATCCTCTTGCAATGGCTAACCAATGGCACTCTCCTGTGGGAAGCAGCAGGAAACTTCAAGCACCAACAGGAGCATGGGTGTGGAAAGATGCTGAGTGCTCTTCTACCACTAGGACTCCCCACCCTTTTGGGTCAGGGGGCACATTTAGAATCTTAAGAGAACATCCTGGGCACTCTCACAAAATGGCTGCCATCGAGGCTTACCATCTGTGATGGCTGCCTTAATGAGTTTGACTGGGCCCAACATACCCATTTCCCAGAAGTGATAGTGATCCTAGTGACAGGCCAGGTGATACTTTAGTGATACTAAAAGAAAAGTATCTTGCCCCAAAACCTGAATATAAGACAGAGATGGGATCTAAGGTTCAAAGCCCAACATGGCTCTTTTGAAACCCTTCTGCTCCAATGCTCATGTCACAGGCTCAGAGCTGCTGGGAAATAAAGAAGGAAGTGGAGGTTGGCATGCCAGCCTACAGTTAATTAAAAATAAATAACTAAAAATACAACAAAAATGAGGAAGGGCAGGGAGAGCTGCCTACGGGAAACTGCACCTAGAAAGACTTTGTCTGTCATTTCCAGCTTTGCACTAAAGCCGGGACAGAAAGCATCTGGGGAGATGAGTTGGACCCATGGGCTGAAAGAGCCATCTGCATTGCCCCACTTTCAATCACACCACAAACACCCCCATAGAAATCAGTGGGGGAAATCCACCCTTAAGGACGCAGATTGTCTTTTGCGTGTCCCTTGTGCCTTTACCAAGGGAAGAGTGCTTGGTGGCCGTCGCTCGGCCGGCAGAAAAATTTAATGGTTTCACCTTCTCTCCCTGTTAAAAACTCTGTGGGTGTTTGAAGGGGTGGGGCTTTGTCAGAGAAACGCTGTATTCCAGCAAGGGCTCCCCACAAGCGCCCCCTCCAGCCCAGCCCCACGGACGCCGGCACGATCAGGAAGGGAGGCAAACGGAGGGCGAAGTGCGCCTGTGGGCGGGTGTTGCTTGGCGCTCCCAAAGTGTCATTAGCCGTAACCTGTCACATAAAACGAGGTGGCAGATTTCCATTTTCATCTGAACTTCAGGTGTTTAGTAATCCAGAAGCTTTATTTAAGGACTGACCTTTGCCCCGGCCTGTCACTCCAATTGCTCGTAGTTGATAGCCACTGGGAATCAATGGACAACATGAAGGTCACTTCCTAGAAAAACTGTGGCTATCAATGTGTCACTTGCAATGACGGATGATAACAAAGGAACAGAGAAGCGAATCTGGGGGTTGCCCACCGTTGCTTTTCTCCCTGGTCCGAACCTCCGCCCCCCTCCCCCTGCTCCCTCATTAACCGTTTGGGTGAGACAAATAGATATAAACTGGTATTAAATAACATGCATTTCCAAAGACAAACTGAATTTCTGTTCCGGTGGGATTTCAAGTGGGTTTCGTTTAGAATCCTGGCACTCAGACCTGTCCCAGATATGCGGAAGAGCCAAGGTTTATTTCTGTACTCACCTCAGGAAATGTTGGGATAATTTTGCAACAGGGCTTTCAGCAGAAAGCCTAGCAGTGAGCAAGTTTCAAGACTTGCACAAAGGAACCATGCCTGCAATGCAAGGAAATTGTTCAGCTTTTGCAATTGTGTGCAACTAAGTATGTGCTATATCCATAGTGCATCCAAACACCAAGACAGAGATAAATGCTCTTCTAATTACCTCATTTTAGCAAAATCATAACAAAGTGAGAAATAGCTTTGTCTAGGATCAGACAGCTCTTGTTTAAGAACGAGGGAAGTTCCTTCTTTTTGTAGCATTAGCATCACAATAGACATGATCCAGAAGTGACAATATGACATCATTTTGGGGGAAACATATGGGAAAGCTTGTTCCTTGCATTGCTGAGAATCGTCCTAAGTTCCTCCCATAAAACTTATGACTGCAGGAATAGGGAAAAAGCAACACAAATGATCACAGTGCAACTTCCGATGAGGGAGGTGGGGGGGGGTAGCTTAGGGGTGAAAGGGCAAATATGGGACAATTAGGAATATTCAGACTTGCTTGAATCTATTCTATCTGCATTTTGCAGATGGTCACTCACCTTTTGTTCTCTCACCAGCTGATTGATCAAAGTGGGTTTTGAGCAAATGCGTTCATTCGGGTTTGAGCAAATCCCTGCCTCTGAAAATGTGCCCTTCTCCACCCCACAATGCAATCCTCTACAATGCAGGTTTCACACTTTATTCTAGGAGAAGATGTGCATGATTGGTAGCATTTCAAGGGGTGCTTTTTTCTAGGATTACAGTTGTGGAAGATTCTGGAAAGTTGCAAAATCAGTCCATATGTCTGCGGAACATACAGAATGTGGGAAAAGCTGCTCCACTGCAGAATCCACAGGGCAGAGTCATGGAAATCCAAGCACATTTGCATCTGTTGCAGATTCCTCCACAACCCTAGGTGCAATTCTATGCGTGTTTGGACAGAGAAAGGCACTGCAACACCCGACATGCAGGCGGGGGAATGCTGGGAGCCGCAGGACTCTTTTCTGACTAAAAATCCATAAGATTGTGCTCCAAAATGGGAACATGATGGAAATGTATAAACCTGGGCATGTTACGGAGCAGGAATAAGGAAGTTTGGATCTAGGTGCTAATTTCTTTGGGTCCCAGCCCAGACCTCTGGGGTTCCCCAGATGGACATGCCCCCCTGACGCTACCCTCTTTTTGACAGCAACCAGTTATGGGTGGTTTTGTTTAATTTGAATTCCTTTCCTAAGTCTTAGTTGCAGCCAGAAAGAGCCCTGAGCAAAATAATATGCTGGCATTTTTGGTATCATGAGCCTGGCTCTTTTCCTTTGGCCTCACCAACCAGTGGTTAAGCCTGCCGGGCCTGGATTCTCATCCCTGCTCAGCCATGGAACCAGCTGAGTGGCTTCCAGTCAGTCACAGACTCTCACCCCAGCCTACCTCACAGCGTTGTTGTTGTGGAGATAAGCTGGAGAGCAAGAGGAGGAGACTTATCTAACTTCTTTGTAAGAAAAAAGACAGGGTATAAATCTAATAATCAATAAATAACCCAGTGGAATGTAGCCCCCACAAGCTTCTCTAAGAGGGAGTTTGCCCTTGAGCTGAGAGAGGTTTTGTACCAGTATTGTATTGTTCAGGAAGCAATATACTATATAATGCTCAAACCTGGGGTTGTCCCATGAAGCTGAACAGTGGGCAACTCAGCAAAGATCAAAGGAGAGATTTCTTCATACAGCTCAGAGTGAGACCATGGCGTTCTCTTCCACAAGGTGTAGTGACAGGTGGCCGTTGGGATGGCTTGGAAAGAGGAGTGGGCAAATGTATGGAGGAAAAGGCTACCCGCGCCTACTAGTTCTGATGCACCCAGGACCAGAGTCAGATACCTCTTGATGCCAGTTGCCACAGAGCAGGGAGAAGGCCCCGCTGGCTGCTCACAGTGGGAACCAACCTCTGGGCTAGGCAGTCCTTTGGTCTGGTCCAGCAGTGCGTTTATTCTTATGTGAGGAAGTCCAGACAATCAACAGCATAGAAATGCTTTGGGTTGATAAGGATGCAACTTAATGTAGATGTTAGCTGAGATGACTGAAAGATCCAGCCTTGCCCAGAAGTTGCAGTCCAGGCTTCTGTGTGCTCTATGCTGTGTGCTTCTGTCACTCCTGTAACATGGACCTGGGAGGATCTGGGTACATTTGGCTGGAGCAGAGGAGACTGAGAGAAGCCACGACAGCATCCTCAGGCACCCAAAGGACCGCCATGAAGCCGTTGGGAGCAGCTGCGTGGAAGGCAAGGTGGAAATGGTAGGACGGCAGATTTTGGCTAAACATCATCACCCTCACATAGCATTTATACCCTATCTGTTCCTTCTTGTGCAGAATTCAAGGCAGCTTGCACAGTCCTCTTCCACGCCATTTTATCCTCTCAACAACAACCCTGGGAGGTAGGTCAGTTGGTCAAGCTGAGAGTGAGGAATTTGGCTCAAGGTCACCCAGCAAGCATCATGTTTGCTCCGAGGGCTTCATGGACACCCAGGCCCTCAGTCCAACACTCTAAGGGACTCAGAGGAAACTTTATAACACTGAGACCCATTCAGTACTGGAGCAGATTCCCTGGACTGGGCCTGATGGCCTCTGAGACCCCTTCCAACTCCAGGATTCCATCATACTTCCCCTGATCTGCATGTGTATCAACCAGGAGTCATTGCAAATAATAGCTTTATCGTTTGTCCTTTGTCCTCGCATTTAAAAATCTGTATACCTGCATCTCACCTGAGTCCCACATTCATCTATACTGTTACTCTACTATGTAAACAGAGGCGACACAGAATTAGTCTCTCCTGAAATTAATTCAGAGAAGAGGGATTATGTTACCTGTCACACAACTCAACAGTGAATCGGCCCCTGTTGTGAATTCACCGGAGAAGAGTCCCAGCTGAATAATTCTTCAGAGCAGATCAGGCATCTGGTGGTATCCATGACAAACACCGGATGAAACTGGAACCCTGGGGAAGCAAGGGCTGATCTTGGCCAATGGGAGCCAATTGCTAGCTTCAGTCCTAAAGGAATATTAATCCACTTGTGTTTGGGTTCAGGAATTAGGTGGGTTCATAAAAACCATCCTACATTCCGCTTCATTGTGAACACATCCAGAATGTACAATTTGATCTTTGGGATGGAGATGGGAACAAGGAAGCCGTGATGGAATTTCTTGTCTCTACCCAAATCACACACCCAGAAGTCTGCTTTTTCTCCCCAAATCCTGCAGCCAAGCTTGGCAAGGAAAACATGGGTCTGAAAACAGACAGGATGGGGAGCATTTAGGCAGAAGGCCTGGAGCAACATGCCATGTGCTTCTCAGCTTCCAGTCCCTCTCCTGAATTAACTTTTCTCCTGGAATGTCAGATGTCAGGCTTTTGCTACACACAGTTCCAGTTCACATAGGAGCCCATTTAGTATCATAGAAACATAGAAACACAGAAACAGAGCAAGTCAGAAGGGGTCTCCCAGGCCAACTAGTCTGACCCCCGGCTCCAGCCGGCTCCGCTCCCGACATGCCCACCATGTGCATGTCCAGCCTATCCTTGAACCCCCTCACTGATGGGGCTTCAACCACCTCCCGGGGAAGCGCATTCCACACCCTCGGGGTCCTGACTATCAGGAAGTACTTCCTGGCATCCAAACTGAAGTTTGGTTCCCTGAGCTTGGCTCCATTGGCTTGCATCCTGCCCTCCTCCGCCGGGGAAAACAGATCTCTAACCATGACTGCATGACACCCCCTCACGTACCTGTATGTCGCCAACAGATCCCCTCGAAGTCTCCTCTTCTCCAGGCTGAAAAGACCACTTCCCTCAGTCTTGCCTCACACAGCTTCCCCTGCAAACCGGCCACCATCCTTCTGGCCTTACGTTGCACCTTAATGTCTCTTTTACCCGGTTCCTTCTCCTGTTCCATTACTCTCAAAGGGCAGGCCCTTTGCTCCTGGGACAAGAATCTGCCTTTCGGTAGTTGCAAAAGACCTAGGGAAGGGTGGTCAAATAGATTGCCCATATCTATGCAGAGCATCCTCTATGTGTGAGGCATCATCTAGTGGAAGGGCCTTCTCGGCAGAGATAAGCAATGATCAAGGGAGAGCCTTCAGGAGCTGCAAAGTTAGCAGTTGGGCAGCAGTCTGAGCAAGGGTGAAGGCCCACCTGGTCGCATCCTTCCTCGCTGGAGAGAGACATCTTGTATCTCTGTTTGCATTATAATTAGGGTTTCCCCAACCACTGTTATACGGCTTGATGAATATAGATACCATCATCACCGTGGCTCCTTCGAACCTTTCAGCAGCTGGCACTCAACCCTAAAATGCAATTCTCCTTTTTCCATTGCTCAGCCGATAACTCCGGCTGCCTCGAAGGAGCCAACAGAAATTGGACTTATCGGTGTAAAGGATGTCTTTCCAAACACTGCCATTGCCGTCCAAGTAGCAGGAAAGCCGACCCTGTCTGGCTATTTTCGGAGCGTGGCACTCGGAGATCCCAGAGCACAAGGCCTGGAAGCAGCCGAGAGTTGCAATGCAATAAAGCGGCAGTGAAGGAAGCTCAGAGTAATTAAGTGGCTGACGCGCAGAAGAAACCGTTACAAAGAATTGACTAAATTGCCCATTCATTAGCTGCACCGCATGGAAGGAGAATTACAAATAGACAATAGAGCCAGCGGTAATTCAATCTAACCTTGTACTTACAGAAAACAATGAGATAATGAACAGAAAAATTACCAGGCACATATTGCGTTTTCTGCAGGGAGGAGGGAGGAGGGGAGGGGAGGGGGGGAGAGGGGTGGGGGGGGGCAGGGTGTGGTAGGAGAAAGGCCTGGCGCAGGCGATGCTAATAGCCACACTCAAGCTGAGCAAACATTTCTCCCGCACAATCATAGCACTCCGTCGCAAGGCCTCTGGGGAGCAGAGGCGAGGCTGAAGCGCGAGCAAAAAAAATGTAATTTATAAGGCGTCTGTGGACTGGAATGTATCATCAGATCCGCTCGCCGACGCTCAATTGATATGTAGTTGATTTCAAACAACACCCCCCGGGCGCCCACGGGGAACATTTTTTAGATTTTACGCTTGGATATATCTGTTTAACTCGCCATTTACCAAAACGACATCTGATGACAGCACAAACAAGTCACTCCGGTGGAGAAGAAAGAACACGCAGACACACACGCACAAAATCCCCCAAGCCTCAAAATTCTACTGGGTGTGTGTAGAAATGGAAGAGATGCATATCTTATACACCAATGCATTTATTTAAGAATGTAACATCAGGAATATAAGAAAAGCCCCAACAGATTGGATCAAAACAATTCTTTTTGCTTTCAATTTATTGCAAACACTTTCCCCCCAACTTTCCAAACCTCAAGGATATTGGCTGACCATCAGATACTAAAACGAGGGATGGAGGGAAAGATAGACATATTATTTGGTTCAATTAACAGATGGGGGGGAAATGATCCACAAAATGAGTAACCCCAATGATGTACTTTATATATTAAATTTGTATGCTGCCCAATGGACAGATGTCCTCACAGTGGCTTGCCATCTTTGTGGAGGCCCTTTAAGATCTCCCTGGTCATCCAGGGGCCTGATGGTTTAAGCCAGGTGCCTTTCTTCTTTCTTTTTGTTGTATTTTATTGTGTTTTAATATATTTTAATGGCTATTTCAATTAATTTTTGAATGGCTTAAATGCTGTTTTATGTATTGCATTTTATTATTTGTATATCCTTTTGTGAAGTGCCCAGAGCACTTCAGCTTCAAGCAGTATAGAAATGGAATTAACAACAACAACAACAACTGGAATAAATAATAATATATTATTCAAACGTTCCAAATGTTAAAAATACTAGGGACCTGGTTTAATAATCAGAGCATGAGATTACAAGGTAAATACCTGCTGGAAGGAGGAAGCATTTAACCTGACATTGAAATGTATGCACTGAACACAACAGGCAGATTTCCCCAGGAAGGGCATTCCAAAATAGGGGCCACCACGATCTGGTACCCAAGCATCACCTCATTGTGGGCAAAGGCAGTCAGAGAAGAGTCTCCAAAGATGCACTTTTCATGGAAAATAGTTGAAGAAAGGGCACACATGGAGCATCATTTAAAAGGAGGCATCCTCTCCTGTGTGAGAGAATGCCTCTTCTAAGAGGCATCTGCAGTAACGTGCTGCATCAGAGAAAAAGATTTCATGAGGATTTATGCGTGTAAGAGCCTGGCGTGGCTTATGACTCCAGCACAGAGGGTGTGAGTTTTCACCCACCCAGACACACAGAGAGGCACTGTTGACCTGATCCAGAGAATCAGGGGCACTAGTAAGAAGTAGCTCCCCATTCACTTCAATGGGAGCTCTTTTTCCTATTCAACTTGCAGGTGTTCCCCTGATCCAAATTAGAACCACAGTGTGGGGCAAGGAATCAAAGACCCTTCTAGATCAGGTCCCCCACATCCACCTTTGCATGGGGGAAAGGCTGCGTTGAAAAGAAAGGCGTATTAAAAGGAACGTGAGAACAGACCCAAGGTCCATCCAACTGCCCACAGGACCCCTCCAGCAGGACGGGTGCAAGACCTCCTCCTGCCCAGCTCCTCAGCCACTGGGGCATGCAGGCGGGCGGGCTGCCTCTGGTGAAGGAGGAAGCCCGTGGCCAGCAGGCTAGAGCTTCCTCATCCATGAAAGCAAAAGGCAAGTTTAGGACCAAACAGGCCCTGAGAACGCATGTGAGCCGGCACAGAAGCACTGCAGCTTTTGTTCACACAACATGCAGCAGGCCAAAGGCATATAACACAATTTGCCGTTTCCTGGGGATGCTGTCAACGCACACACAATTTCAGCAGGTGCGCTGAACCTCTTTTCACCTGAGGATTGCCTGTATACCCTGCTTTCCCTCCTCCTGCAAGGAAGGAGGCTTGCAAGGCGCTCCTCCATTTTATCCTTGCAACAACCACCTTGTAAGGTAGGTCAGGCTGAGAAGCAGTGACAGGCCCAGTCACCCAGTGGGAGAGGACTAGGATCCGGATCTCTTGGGCTTCAGTCCAGCGCATGAGCCACTACGCCAAAGTAACTCAGAAGAGCAGAGGCAAAGGCAAAAGGGGTGGAGCCGGAAACACAAAAAAATGCTAGCCGGATTTTTGTGTGATGCCACTTAGGCTTAGGTGGTCAGAGATGAGGGGATGGAGCCTGAAGAAGAGGCTTTGGCCACCTGGGAAACTCCCAGGAGCAGGACTGGACCCCACACAAGCCAGATCCAGCCCAGGGCCTGAGGTTCGGCACCCTGATTTGGAGGGCATCAGTACCCAAAGAACATCAAACATGCCAACACACGATTAGCCCAGGGTCCTGCTGGAGATCCTGCACTGAGTCCCTCAAGTGGCAATAAGCTGGACTCACACCGAGTCATTCACAGATTTCAGCCCATTGAGACCAATGGGACTTAACCATGATTGACTTAAGTTCCATTGCTTTCATTGGTTCGATTTAAGTATGGCTAAATCTGGATCCAACCCATTCTGCCGCAGAGTGTGTATGAAGGCAGCCTAGAATGGTGGGCCTCGTGGGTGGCTGCCATTTTTTTTAAGGGTCAGCCAAAATTTTCCCCCCAAAAGCATTATTAGACCTGGGGCATTATTAGAAAATGTGGGCTTCTCCACATTAGAATGTGGGCTTCCAAGAGGCACGTACTGAGGGGAAACCCCACTGCTGCCAGAGAAGGGACACCCCCAGCCCCACAGGTGCAGAGGACGATGCCAAATGAGGTAACAGAAGCAATCCTTCTTTGTAATTTTTAGTATTCGTGTCATAACAAATAGAAATGGAAGCGAAGGACTCCCACTCTCATGCAGCTCTAGGGCCAACTGATGTATTTGGAGGAAAGGGGAAATTCAAGATGAGTCCCCCACCCCTAATTCATCCCTTTTAAGGCCAGAGAAGGCATCACGTTACACCCATGTCTAACAGCCATATGTTTTGTTCCTTTCCCCTCCAGATTAGATGCAGGAAGACCAATCCTGATCTCAAAAGCTCTCTTAGCTTGCAAGCCTAGGTCTGTGCTCAGCCTCTGAAAATCAGCATAAACTAATAAGGCAATTTTGATTTGCTCTCAGGACAGTGAACAACCAAAAACAGAAGCTTTTTTTCATGGAATAAGCCAGTACTTTGAAGGAAAAAGCATGTTTTAAAGAACTGATTCTTGGTTTTTTATTGTACCAAGGTAAGCAGCAGTTTCTGGGGGAAACACGCCTACAGAAGGTCTCAAATCTGGGAATACCATAGGCCATTCGTATTTCAGCTTAAATAGTTTTCTGGAACACAGGACAGCAAGTGATTGCCTGGGATCTGAAGGCTTGTGGCTAAAGCAACAAAACAGGCTTTTCATAAACATTACCTGTGCCGCACACCACGGTGTAACTTCACAAGCTTGACATGCACAAGCACAGGAAAGAAAATCCACCACAGGATTAAGAAGGCAGCTTCACCTTCAAAAGAATCCTGCACTTCTTCCTTACAAAAGTATTTAGTTGCAAATCATATTCCTCATGGATTTAATGTAGGGTACACTTTGTTCTGCGCTAGAAGACTCCAAGAATCTTTAATGGAAATGCGACTTTTTAGCTCAAGTTTTGGTAAAGAGCGGTGGCTGCCTTTGATGTTACTATTTTTCGTTCCCATGGACTTGCGCATCTATACCACATATCAGACCTGGTGTGCACCTGTTTCACAGTCATTCCCAGCATCCCAGGAATTCTAGAGATTGTGACTTTGTATAGTTTCTCTGAGCAATATGTCCGATATTCCTGACAACTCTGGTGAAGTCCATTTTCTAGGGCTCTTTGACTGGAAACAATGGTGGTTCACCAATGGTGCCATCAGCTCAGGACTTTGGGGCAGATGTCCAGAACCCCACCCAGCAGAATGAATAGGGGGGTCCCAAACATAGCAGGTCTATCTTACTACATTTTGAACTATACAAATTCCAATCCAAAGGGTGGAGGGTGAGCATAAAAACTTAAGCCCAGATTCTAAAACTGCCTAGTTCTACCACTGGTTAAACCAGTTTGAAGGTGGTTTAAATTTGTGCTGTGGACTTACTGAAAAATATTTCAGGACCATTGGCACTGGAACTTCCCTTCCTTGTACTCCTACCGGGACCTAGATCAGACGACGTACTATGTAAAATGTCCTTAGAAAGTGAGATTTTATTTTGGCAGACTGGTGTTGTTGGCCACGATCCAGAACAGAACTGAATAGTTTCTAGCCTTCCGTGTTCCACCTCAGAGGTAGATGCAGAGGAAAGAAAGTGCCGCAAGCCAGAATTTGTTCTGCCTCTTTTCAGTTGTTCTAGTTGGTTCTTGCTTGTCTGTAGTGACTGGGTTCGGACCAGACAAAAGCATTCACTCAATGGCTGAGTGTGGGTTACCATTAAACTGTGGGTTGTCATTCAAGTTTGTCAGAATCCAGCTGTACTAATGAGCAATGGCTGGTTAACCATGAATAACCCATGAAAAGAACCCATGGTTTGCTGGTGAGGTGTGAACTGCAGGTTCCTCACTGTGGTTTGTTATTTTGGAAAAACTCCTAGAAGTCACCTCCTGGTGGAAGGAAGAGCAGAAGGGATGGGACTAAAAGAAAAAGAAAAAAGAAAAATGGATACTTTTTGTTTAAAGCTCTTACTGCTAACATCTGTAAGGCATTCCAGCCTTCTAGAATTGGGGGGAACCATCTAACGATCCCTGTTTGGAAGAAAGCAGTAAGACCAGGGGAAGGGGGCATGGCCTTCTGGTGACATTCCCAGGGAGTAGATGGGGACCTGCAAAGGACTAGACTGGGCTCCCAGGACTGAGGTTGCGTGTCTTTGCCCTAAACAGTTTGGGGGTGCAGTTTAGCAGCTGTGGATGTTCAGAACAGAAGAGCCCTGCTGGGGGTCTCCTGGGTGGATCCAGGTCCATCTAGGCCAACCAGATGCTCTGTTCAGACAGTGGCCAGCCAGCTGCTCGGGAGTGAGACCTGCATGCAATCACATGGTCCTGCCCAAGTTTCCCAGTGCTTGGTCTACATAGGTACCAGAAGTAGCATGTTGCCATCCTCCATGGAAGTGTCTGATCCTCTTTAAAGTCATCCAAACCATCTGCCAACATTGCCAGCACTACATCTTGCTGAAGCGAACGCCATACTTTAACTGTACTGTATACTCTTTGATCCAGAGCTTCAGGAAATGAGCCCAGGTTCCTGTACTTTGAATTCATCACCAGAAGTCATATTTATATCTCCACCAATATAACATGTAGGCTGGTGAGCCCAAGTTGCAGGGCCTTCTCTGTAGTGGTGCCCAATCGTGGAACTCTGCTTCAGCTTCAAACATTCTCCCATCATTACTGACCTTCAGGCAGATCCTAAAGGCTCACTTGCTTACCTTGGCCGACAGGTAAGGACTGCCTTGATACTATCTGGTTTTCATCTCTGAGATTGTCTGCATCTTCGTTTTTCAAATTGTTTTAGCATGTTTGTGGTTTTGAGTCTTGTTGTGCACTGCCTTGAGAGGCTGACCCTAAAAGGCAGCTGACATATCTGTTTAATAAAATTAAAATAACACATAATGCACAAACCTGCACATTTCTTTCAACTAGCAGGCCCTAATTGCATGCAAACTGCGTGTCTCCGTCTATCCTCCTCTTTTGGCAAGGTCTTCCCTCCTTTCCCTGCAATGGTCATGCATTTCCACTGCCAAGGTTTTGGCTGAGCCTGGCGCGAATGGCTGCTTGCGCTCTTTTAACGCAACGTGTCTGGTTCAAACACAGCTGTGATCACAGGCCTGCAAAAGGCCCTTCTTCCTTGACCCTGATCTGGAGTAAGATGATAAAAGAAGCTCTTGCTTCGATGGCCGCCTCTATGTCAGCTAAATGGGAACGCAGCTCCCTCTCTTTCTCTCCCTCTCTCTCTCTCTGCCAGTCGCGCTTCTGCCAAATGCTCACAAGCCATTCTCACTGTGGCAAAATGCCTGTTCTTTCCCTCCAGGAACGTACAGCTCCTTTGACAAGGAAGGGTAAAGACCCTCCAGGGTTCTTCAGGAACATCAATATGCTTTGTATTTAATGTGCTGGCTCGGTTACAGCAAATTAAAGAGAGCAGGCCTGCAAAAGATAATGCAGAATGCAGGCTCCTGACTCCCTAGTCAAGTCGTACGCGCTGAAAATGAGACTCCAGTGTGGGGAAGCAACCCGCGTTAGGTCCCCCCACAGTACCAGAAGAGGCATTAGGCAAAGCCCTGAGTCTTAATGGTACGCATCAGGAAAACATCTGAGCTTGGGCCTTCAATCACAAACGCTGCAGGATTTAAAAATGAATAAACTTCACATTGTGATTCTCTTATTTATCCTTTATGCAAATTTTCCCTGGGAGGGCACATTATGTTCGCTGCATGGTAGAGGAGAGGCCCGCATGCAGCTACGAGGGACGCTCCTTGTTGCTGCGAAAGCACCGCGCACCCCGCCTGTGTGGTTGGCACATAGGGGCTGGGGAAGGAAGAGAGAGAGAGAGGGAGAGAGAGAATTATGATGCAATTATTAAAATATTCACAAGGCAGGAAGGAGCTTGCATTCTGCATTATCCTGCAAGGGTAGGATTTCGATTCCTTCTTGGGAAAACCAGCCCATTAAACCGAACCAAAGCGATAGGGCTACAGGCGTGGTTTATAAATTTAATAAATAAATATTTTTTTAAAAAAATAACTAGTGGGAGAGTTGAAGCAGATCGGTCATCTTCAGCTGTCTATGTGTCACTCGACATTCACCCTTCTAGGATAGCCATGGGTCCTGCCTTCCAGAGGGCAGCTGTCAGAAGTAGTTCTCTTTAACTGACAGGCTGTCCGATGCAAGACTGCTTAAAAGTTGAAGAACCATATGGAAGGAAAGCAATTGGGTCATGAGATTGTCCATTCAGAGTTTCTGCGTGGACAGCAGCTCTAAGGGCACACCGGTTGCCTGGCCACAGTCTTCCTCTCCAAACTGAGACATAGATTTCTATTTAGATTCTAGCTATTATGTCTAAATTTGCATGTATATCTATCAGCAACATTATGCTCTCTTTGGCCGTCTTCCTTTAGTGATCCTTACTCACTCCAAGAAACTCAAATACTTTGGCCACCTAATGAGAAGGAAGGACTCCCTGGAGAAGATCCTGAGGGTGGGAACGACTGAGGGCAAAAGGAGAAGGGGAGGGCAGAGGATGAGGGGGCTGGATGGGGCCACTGGGGAGGTGGGTGTGAGCTTGGGTGGACTCCGGGGGACGGTGGAGGACAGGTGAGCACACCAGGAGCTGATCTGGATCACTGATGACCCTCACTTGCCACGCCAGGTTCCTGACCAAGCTGGGGCCCTGAGCCTGCTCCTAACGGTCTCTAACATTTCTGGGTTCTTCTCGGTCTCTAGAAGAGACTCTGGGATGTTGAGCTTCAGGGTGGCTGAAGACAAGCAGCAGAGGATAAACAAGAGATAGGATCTGACTGAGCTCGGGCGAAAAGGAGGCAGGATCTGGCTGAGCTTCCCAGATCAGGCTACTTGTGTGGGCGAGTTAGTTCTGTCTTGGTTCTGCCCTGTTTTGTTGGCACTCCAGCCCTGCTAAGACATTGGCAGGAGCATGAGAATGTGTGCGCCTATTAGCAGCTGAGCCTCATCCATCCATCCATTTTAAGGCATTTCTATATCCTTCAATTAGCACAACACTCCCAGAATTCATTATATTTACGTCCTGCCCTTTTTCCTTCAAAGAACTCAAGGTGGCTTCCACAATCCTCCTCTCCATCTGATCCTCACAACAACCCTGTGAGGTAGTTTAGGCTGCAAGTCAGTGACTTGCCCCGGGTCATTCGCTGAGCTTTCTGGATGCTTAGTGAACTGGAACCCAGAGCCCCAGGTCCCAGTGCAATGATCTTAGCCGCCGCCTTACACTCATTTTGGGCCAGTCTTTCCTACCTACTTACGTGCAGCTGAGACGTCCGATCTTCAGGGGGGGCCTTGTGGGTCACTCAGCGCCCCATGCGATCTCTCAAGATGGCCCTTTGGGAGCAGCACCCGCCCTTAGCACAGCCCTGCCCCGTGAGGTTCAGGAGGCAGAAAATGTAGCACGTTCAAACTCCTCCTGAAAACATGCCTGCCTGTTTGTCCAGGCTCTCCCGGGAATTAAATGAATCATAGCACTCCGTTTTATGGTTCTATATTACCTTGTGGTTCGGCAGTTTTTTTTGTATCGTGCAATAACGAAACGTGTATTACACTCTATTGTTATCCTAACTGGAAATATTTTATGTTGCATTTTAATTTTCTAATATTTCTATTGTATTTTAAATATGAAATTGATATTTGCATGTAAAGTGCATAGGGATTTTATTATTACTTGACATATGTATACATCACAATTATATAAAGAATAAACAAATTCAGTGTAAGGTCATGAAGTGGGAATTGGGAGATGTCTTTTTTTGGTCCTTCCTTTTACACCTCCGGACACATGTGCTGCACCACCTTCGTTCAAGTCTTGCCATGTTGAACTGGCAAGCTCTGAAAGATGAGCTGGACCTGGGAGGAATCATCTATTCAACAACAGATACGGCCCTACTAGGATTCCCAATCATGCCAAGAGTTCTGCTCACATTGAAGCAAAAGTGAGTAGCACTCCTTTCGGACTTCACTTGTTGAATGTGGAGGATGCTGATCAGAGCAGGATGTAGCAGATGCAACTTCTTGTTGGCAATTGGATGGGGTGGCAAATTGTTGGTTATTTAAGGAGCAAACGGAATGTGTAAGCAGAAGAAAATTGTCCAGTGGGGCAAGGTGGTTGAACGCTGGGCTGGGACTCAGGAGATCCTGGTCAGCCATGTCTTTGGGTCAGTCACAGGAGATGTCTCCAAAGGACACTGTCCCATCAACACACAAGTGTGGATGCAGCTTCTCAAATGTCTTCAAGGGAAACATAGGAACGGAGCGAGTCAGAAGGAGCCTCCTGGGCCATCTAGCCTGACTCCCAGTGCCGGCTATTTCTCGGAAGCCCCATCCAAGGAAGAGTGCAGTAGTCCAGTTGGGGGGTTACCAGTAGTTGGATTACTATGGTCAACTTACCTGGCCCCAGAGCAGTAACTGGCTGCAAGTAACCATAAGAGCGCACGGAGAGCAATGCTGGATCAGACCCTGGTCCAGCATTCTTTCCACATAGGAGCCAAGCAGCTGCCCACAGGAACCCCCCCCCCCCAAGGGGTATGAGTGCCGCAGCCCCCTCCTGCCCTGTTTCAGTAACTGCTGCCTCTGATACCGGTGGTGGCATATGCTCACCAGGACCAGCGCCACTGAAAGCTGCCTCTTCCACAAAGCTGTCCAGTCCTCTTTTAAGGCTGTCCTGATGGGTGACCTTCCCTGGGCCCATGGACGTGAATGTAACTGTGCCTGGGGAGCAGTCCTTCCTTTGATCTGTCCTGGACCTCCCACTGCTCAGCTTCTGGGGACAACTCTCTAGAATACAGGATTACAGAAGAAGGAGAAAAAGGTCTCCTTCTCTCCTCTCTCCAGCCAGGCACCATTCTATGCTCCTCTGCCGTGGCCCTCCTGCTTCCTAAGCAAAACAATCCCAGGGTTCTGACCGTTCCCCATGGGAGAGCTGTCCCAGCTCTTTGATCACGGCAGTTGCCCCCTTCTGCACTTTTCCCAACTCTACACTATCCCCTTTTTAGGTCTTTTTTTTTTTTTTTTTTGCAGTCATTCGATCCACTCTTTTTGCCTGTTCTGCTCCATTTTCCATTTCAGATGGAAATGGGCCTTGAAGGGTTTGGTTGGGTAATGTCTGCAAGGAAACATGATTTGATAAATGGCTAACTTGGCAGTAGGTCAAGAGCTCGAAAAACAGCTTTTTTATATATATTTACCTTAATTACCCTAGAACATTTATATATCGCTTCCCATTATTTAAATCCTGAAGCAGTTAGCAAACAATATGTCATTAAAGGCAGGCCATTTTGGTAAGCTAATATTTGGGAGAAGTCAGACAAAACAAATCTGTTTTTAGCAATTAAAGAAAGCACGTGATTTTCAGAACCTGACTTGAGGGGGATTCCAGAGGATTGGGGCCACCACAGAGAAGTCTAGGAGCACTTAACCAAGGTGGATGTAAATATTTGCTCAGCTTTGTGGGGTTTCCTCTTTTTTATAAGCTTTTCTGACTCACTGCTCCTTGAGGGCCAAGCCTTTTAGCACTGCCTTGTGTAAGCTATAATTAACAAAAGGCTGCATGGAGGAGGGTGAGAATGAGGCAGGCACATTGCTCCCACCCTGTTACAAAACATTTAGCAACGTCATCGATTGCACTGTAGCAAGGACATTTTCCAATGCCTTTTGCCTCTCTCCTTTTCTTTCTTGCAGGCGACAGAGCATGCTATAAATGATTCTCTATTTTTAAAAAGTAGCAAACGGACCAACCTTTGCACGGCGTGGCATAGTCCTTAGCTAGATAAAACAAAGCCTTCAGGTAAATTTGCCCAGTTGTGAGAATGAGGCATAAACAACCCACCTGAGAAAAGCCGGCTCATCGACCTCCCAGGGTACTGCCATGGCGCATCCGGCACCCCCTGCGGGAAAGTTCTGTCCCCTGTATTCCACCAGTGGGGGGGCTGCCCCAAAGCATCGGGGTGGGGGGCGGCCCTTACCTGGCTTTAAACTCTGTAGAATGCAAGGCTCTGCCCAGGCAGGGTCATTTAGAATCCGTTCTGGTTTTCTTTCTCCTGGGCTCTCAAATTGGCATTGTATTTTGTTCTTAAATATTGTACTGCCTTTTAGATTTTTAACCATTCCTATTTAAGTCATCCATGTGCTGTAATCCACCCAGAGAACATTGGTTATTGGGTAGATTAAAAATAGAATAATTGAGGTATAATGTTTGGACAGAAATGTCCCCGGTTGGGGCAGGCTGAGAGGTGCAGGGCTTTCTCTAACATGCAGGGTCGTGCCCTTAATCCATTAACTCGATGGGCAGAGTGACCAGAAGGCCCTTGGGATCGTTCCAGTTCCCAGCTCTGCAGCCAGAAAACCACTCCAACCCCAGAGCTGGATCCACACTTCACGCTCCCTCCCCTCTCTTGCAGTTGGTGTAGAAAGCACTGCATCACAGGACTGACCTTGGAGAAAGGGTTAGGGGGCTTTCCAAAGACCAGGGCCACCAAGATATGATGTCTCCTGCAGTGCCAAAGCTTCCTTCCCTGCCCCTCTGAGGCATCGCAAGTCAACGGCCAATTCTGGCCACCCACCTGTTTTGCAGGGCAGGTGGGCCACAGAGGCAACCTTTCCCTCCATGCCCCTCCCACTCTGCAGATGGTGCCATAATTATCCAGATTCAGAGGGATGTGGGCCGCCTCACTGTATTATACCCAAATACATTTAAATAACAAAATAATTCGGAGCTGTACACTCCAGACTCCCCATAGGAAGCATGTCATGATTCAGGTGTCCAGTTGTCACCATCTTTGCACTATTGCCCTGGAAGACATAGAAACATAGAAACAGAGCGAGTCAGAAGGGGTCTCCCAGGCCATCTAGTCTGACCCCCGGCTCCAGCCGGCTCCGCTCATGACATGCCCACCATGTGCATGTCTAGCCTATCCTTGAACAAGGACAGACAGACAGAAAGACAGGTCCCCTTTTATTATCATTATGCATTAATTACGGTCAATAATGTCACCATCCAGACATTTATTTCCTCTTTCTGTAGAGTGGGATGTTCTGAGAGAAACTAGTTTTGATATTCCCCTGGCTTTTTGTTGCCAAGTGAAACAAAAAAATAAGGTGAGATAACTTTATGGCAAATGGAATGTCATCTGTCATTTTGTGTCAGCGTTTTCTTTAACTTCATTGAGGTTTTGATTAGTCGGTGAGACCTGGAACATACAGATCGTGTGTGCAGAAGGTATGAACTTAAGGCTGTGGGTACATTGCAAGAAAAATTGATCTGATTGTTCCTGTATTTCCGTTTGGGAGACATTCCTTAAAAGCATAGCCTATTGCTTCCGATCTCAAATATGCTGGAATAGCATGTTGCTGTTCTTTTAGAGGATTTATGCATATTTAGAGCGCTGGTATGAACATTGCAGGTTTGAATGATTTCTCATGGGGAGAAATCCCCATGCGCTCATGGGGAGAAATCTAGCATCTCAGCACGTGTGCTTTCTACCTGCCAGTTAAGAGTGCAAGTCTCATTTCCATACTTTGCAATGAACTCTCATCAAAACTCTGCGGTGCTATCTCCAAACCTTAGTACAGATGGTGCCTTTGCAAGCCATGACTTCTGCAAACAATTAGAAATGGGCTGACGTGTTCCCCTGAGCGAGTGCAGAGTAACCCCCTGCCTCAGGTCAAATGGTGTCAGGAACAGCATACAGAATGGCCGGCACCCAGGATGTGGCTCCCTTCTACACCCGCACCGTATCTCCAGAATGTAATGTCCGAATGAGTCCTGGGGTGTCAGAATTCCAACCTCTTTGCCCTGAAATAGCCGGGAGGGATGTTCTAGCAACTGCCATTCAGGCCAGAATCGGGTGCTCTTATGTACATTCTCTGTCTCCTTTCCGGCCCTCAGGGCAGGCCAGTAAGCTGGTAAGCAAGCTAAACTGAGATCAAGACCTCAAATGCTCGGGATGGCTAGGGGCTCCTTGGCTCAGAGCATGCGAGCATTGCGCAAGGTGCCCACAAGCCACGTGTTTGGAAGCAGAACTGTGCTTGCACCGTGCACACGGGCGGTGTATGTACAAGCCGGACTTGCGGGCTCCCTCGGACTCGCTCCCTGCCCCAGCGAATGCGCCACACGAGGAGGGCTTGCAGCAGAAAGAACGTGAGCCAGGGCCTGGGGGGCAGAGCCTCGCTCAGGAAGTCTGGCAGAGCCCCATCCCCAAGCCGGATCCTCACCCGTAGCCATCTTCTAGGCAGAAGGACAGCGTAGGAGCGAGAAAGTTTGAGCACAGCTATCTTACTGAAATGTCGGCTTCCTAAATACAGCAAGCTTCTCCTTTCCTCTCCTTTTTTAAACCACAGAGGAATTTTTTTTTTAATTTGTGTGCGCGCATGCATACGTACACACACACAGGCATTCAGTCCAATCTACAGCCTCATTCTGCTTAATTTGTAGATCAGATTCTTCTTCAGGATAATCATCTCATATTAAGAGTCCTTCTGGGTTTGTGCAATCCAGAATTGGGCTCTTGCTTGTCCCAGAGGGTGACAGCAAGTGGTTTTTTATTAATTTATTTATACTAAGGGATTTCTAAGCCTCTTTTCTGGACTTAAGGCCCTCACCAGGCAATGTGCAAACAAGAAATGCTACATAATAGCAGATTTAAAGCCTAAAATATATGCACAAACACCACTGCAATGAACACCTTGGAATGTTTTACAGGACAGCATGGATTAAATGCAGATAAACATATGTAAACACTGGACTTAAAAAAAAAATCCTGATGGAGCCACAGGACCCTGTGGAAGGAGTGAATTCAACTGATGTGGGGCCACCACTGACACTGCCCTGTCCCTAGAACCCACTAATCCATCCTAGAAACATAGGAACAGAGAAACAGAGCGAGTCAGAAGGGGTCTCCCGGGTCATCTAGTCTGACCTCCGGCACCAGCCGGCTCCACTCACGACATGCCCATCATGTGGATGTCCAGCCTATCCTTGAACACCTGCACCGATGGGGCCTCAACGACCTCTTGTGATCTTTTTAATCTTGATGCACCAAAAGGGGCATACAGGTACAGAATGCTGTTTAGATAGCCATGTCCCAACCAGGATCTAAAGGCTAAAACAGCCCTTTAAACTGGGCTTAGAAGAAATAGACCATCAAACAGGCAATCCCTGGAATGTTGCATTCGCCTGGCTCCCACAAGCAGTCTAGGGGAATTTTCTGAGCATGTTTGGAACTATGCGCCAGGAAACACTTGGGTTTCCCTGGACACTGCTTGGGAATTCCTCACCCAGTCAGGCAAGCTTCCCTGAAAGGCAGCTTGGGCACCACGAATCCAATTTCCCATCTGTGTGCAGGCCAGGGAAGCATTGGCACACATGCTTCTTGGCCCAGCACATGCGTTGCATGCATGTTCAGCTCTTGGCTTCTCCAGGTAGGGCAGGACTATACCTGTGGGCGAGAAGCTGCATTCAAAAATATGTGTTCAAATAGGGATTTCAGACATTTTTTTAAAATTCACAGCTAGGTGCAGGAACTGGCTGGAATGGACTCGGGCCCCAAATGGGCTGATTCGTCCATGCCCTGTTCTGACCCAGCTGTGCATGGGTTGCGACGCCGTGGCCCAGGCGCCTTGCAGCTTTCAGGGGCCCCGCAGCTGAAGCGTGAGGCAGCCAGAGGTGGGGACTCAGACGGCTCGAGGCTCACAGGCCCAGGCCATCGAAAAAGCAATTGTGAATGAATTTCTGCAGCTGCCAAGGGACGCTAAGGCCTGTCTTCCTTTATAATTAGCTCCACCGTCCATTCTTATCCCTCTATTCTTAGCTCGGTAAACTGAATGAAATGGCAACCTAACAGAGAGCTGAGCTCAGGTTCCTGATTGAAAATCCTGGTGTCCCTTTCCTCTTCCTCACCTTCCTCCCACCCGTTCCAGGCATTTATTATTAATATGTGGTCTCCTTGAGCAAACATTTGCAGAAGTGCCGAGATAGCAAAGTCGCGGCTCGCCCTTTCGCGGAGGGGGGAAAGAGCTGAATGGTGATTCAGGGACAAGGAGCACATTAACCACTCAAAGTAGGAAGGGCAGCGGGAGGACCTAAATAAAGAATTAAAAGAGAGAGGTTTGTTAAGTAGGGCTCTGCGGGCAGACAACCAGGCGAGAGCAGAACTCTTAATCACAAATGCCTTCTGCTTCAGGTTGTCACAGACTGAGACCAGACCCTCTGCTGCCTGTAACTGCCTAGTCCCGCATGATCCAGGCTGAGCATCAAAGTGTAGGCATGCTTGGGCAGTGGTCAAGTTCCCAAGCCTGGACAGGGGGCCATGACCGCTTTTCACCCTTGTACCACCCCTTCCGTGTTCTGCTCTTTGGTCCCAACAATGGTGGCGGCAAGACAGAGGCACGCGCGATACACAGAAACATAGGAACAGAGCAAGTCAGAAGGGGCATCCCGGGTCATCTAGTCTGACCCCCGGCTCAACTCATGACATGCCTACCACACCATGGCCTCCTTGCTCTGGAGCTCTCCTCCTAGCAAGCAAGCAGGAGGTAACCACAATGAGAAAGAAGGTGAGGAACAGGGCAGCCGAGGAAAGGCAGGCTTGCTGAAGGGGAAGCCTCATTGAAGGGACCTGAGCCCAGGACCCCCAGTCTTTTCACCATGACTGAGGTAGAAGCGGAGGAAGGGGGTCTCACCCCTTCTCTTAGAACCTCCGAAATAGGGCGATTGTTGGGAATGAAAGGGGCAGCTATTCTTGCCGTGGGTTCCAAGGTCAAGCTGATTTGGACTCATGAGATGATGAGCAGCCCTGGGAACCAGAATTCTCAGGTGTTGAAATGGGAAAAGTGGAGGGATTTGTCTCAAGGGCACCCTCCCTGGGTGTTCAGGAGGATGCCAGGATTCACAACTGCAGGGAGAGGGCATGGGAGATGAATTCCTACAGCCATCCAGGCCTGGTACAGCTCTTGACCCCATGATGCAACGTCGGGAGAGGCAGCGCGACCAACTAGAGAGGGGCAGGGTTTGCCTGCCTCCCAAAGGGCCCTTCCAGAGGCAGGGGGTCCAGGGTCGCTCAACAGGAGGGCTCTCCAAAGTAAGATTGGGTTCGAAAACTGCTCTGTGCATGGTCAGAGATTCATTCTTTGCGTTTACCGGAAGGGCGTTGGAGAATAAAGAGCTTTTGCCAAAAGAGGCTCTGTTGTTTGGGAAGAGGGAGGCCTAGCTCATGAAAAGTTTAGCCCGAGAAGTTGATTGGCTGAAAACTGAGAAAAGGAAACAATTATTCACACATCATATAAACCAATTATGGAATTTTAGCCATGTGAACTGGGAATGCGCAGCGACTCAAGGCACAATTTTATGCGTGATTAGACAGAAAGGGTCCTACAGCTCCCAGCAGGACTGGCTGGGGCATGCCAGGAATTACAGAACTCTTTTGCACGTAGGATTGTACCTGCACGTGGATTTTTAAAAAAATATGTGGTGGATTGGTCTATTATTGTTAGCCAAGACAGCGAAATGGAATGGCTAAATGCAGATGGAACACGGGATGATAAGCACCATCAATTTCATGTCCTACTCGTCACTGCACAGGGGCTAATGGGTGGACACCGCTCGAAAAAGAACGCCTGCTGAGAAGCCTCTTGATGCGAACCAGCAAGGAAACTCTGGTTACGCACTTGCTGTTCCATTCCCAGAGCAGCAGGAACTCCAGGGGTGTGAGCATTTTACCCTAGATCTGGTTTTCGTTGAATGAGGTCACTCATATATCACTGTTTTTGTGATAAATGGTTTATTTACAAAAACCACCTTACAAATTATTATAGCATTATGGGTAAGGATCAGGGAGAAATGGATTAGTTTAATATTTTAATGTGGATGTCCCAGATTTTGCACATTCAAACCAATGAGTAAACTGAAACCCTGTTGTCCCTTGAGGTTTCTAGTTTTCTGATTTTTGCAGTGGAGTTCTATCAAAAGAGCATGTATATAATTGAAAATAAGGTTAAAATGCTTTATACTTGATGGACTGCTTGCAAAATGTCTAAATTAGGCTACATTGCATGCAAAATCATGCCTTCGAAGAAACACACAAACTATCTTACATTTCATGCCAACTTTCTTTCTTTCTTTCTTTCTTTCTTTCTTTCTTTCTTTCTTTCTTTCTTTCTCAAATTATCAAAGCAAACCAGAATAAAAAATGAGAAGCTAAGAGAAACCAAAACTGACAGATGTGTCCATCCCGTTACAGGATGCGATTGGCCAAGTGATTCCTTAGATTCTGTTTCGGTTTTTGACTCTAATATAGCTATGCGCAGAGCTTTCAGCCTGAACCGTGCGTCTTCAGCCCTGGCAATGGACAAGCTGAGCATCAGTGGAGATGCACATCGTCACATTCCAATGGATCTTGCTCTCCTATCAGATGTCTAGGAATCTGGTTTGGAGTGGGAATCCATCGGATTTCCTCAGCTCAGTTCCTCAGTTTGCCACACTTTTCTCTGCCCTAACTCTGCATCGCAGCAAGCACTCACTGGGCTTCTCACAGAAGGTGACCCCAAGCAACTCCGTCCGCCTTGCAAACACGCCGCCTGCCACCGAGCAGAGTCCTGTGCCTGCACATGTGACTTGTGCCAAGATGGGGCCTGCTAGCATTCCTGCGTGATTGTGGCCTTGACCTCAGCCCAGCCCAGCTCAGCTCCTGCCCAGGGCTTCCACAGGACTCCTTCAGCATGGAAGATACAGGGCGCTTGGGAGAGGAACCCAACTGTCCTCTCCCATCTGTGAGGATTCCCCTGTGTGCTGCAATTCCACCACCATCCCACCTGGCAGTCCAGTGCATCTAAGGAGACGGGTTTAATCAGCCGCCTAAGTAGCAAGCGATTCCGTTGTGTGTGGGCTTGGGCTTGGGCTGAGGGTTTCTCCTTGAAGGAAACTTGGGACATGCAAGTGCCTCTGCCCCTCACCCTGAAATGACAGAGTCCAAGAAATGCTTTACCATTAAATTTGCCTGAAATGAGAAACACGCCCTGGCTTTTGGTCCTGGGAAGGGAAGGGAAGGGAAGGGAACGGAAGGGAAGGGAAGGGAAGGGAAGGGAAGGGAAGGGAAGGGAAGGGAAGGGAAGGGAAGGGAGGAAAGCTCCGCTAACAACGACTGGGAAGATTTACAGCCTTGGTGGAGCTCCAGGCACATTGTAAAAGGTAATTCAACCATCCACCTCCATGTTGCCAGTGGAAGAATAAGCAACAGATAATGGGCATATGCCTTCAGGATGCTCTGGGTAAAAAGCAATAGGCTGCCTTTACACAGGGTTGGCAAAACATCACCAGTGCTCACCTTGCCAAGACAATTGCCATAGCTTTATGGAAGAAAATCTAAGTGCACACGCCAGAACTACCCAAGGCAAACCCAGCCGTTGTTCTGTGCTCGGGCTTCAGGGAGCAGCACACATGCCAGCGGGACGTGAGGATAGACCATCCTTAACTAGAATCCCCAGGCCCTTTTTGACCACATATTGACACGTGGTCCCAGGGTGGTTGAAATTAAGCTCTTGCTTTCTTGCAGCAGGGTTTGATCTTTGCAAAAAGGCTCCAGAAAAGTTCTGTTCAGGCACACGCACCAACTGCCCCTTGTCTGCCACGTTTATCCATCCCTGTTCATCTCCATCAAAGGGCCATGTGGCTGTTGACAAGCCTGAGTAGCAGAATGCCTTTATGAGGGCCCACCAGCACTAGCAAAGTCATACACAAGCTCCTGAGGACCCGTCCCAGATCTAAATGGATACCAAGAGTTCCAAGTCCTACAGAGCTGATTGCAGTAACATTAGTTAGACAAAACTATCGGGTTACTCACCCTCTGGATGTCATTCCACTGCCATGAAACATTTCATTCGGCTTCTTTTGAGCCACCCTTTCATGAGTTCAGTTTTTAAAAACCAGAACTCTAGCTCTTTTGCAAAGGTTCTATTGCCCCAGCGAAAAGTTGCTCTAGGCTTTCCCCAAACTGCCTCGGGTACTTCTGAACTGAGTCTCATCTAGTAAATATTTAACAAAGGGAAATGTCTGTAGTCTTCGGTGCTCTCTGCAGTTTGTTGTACTTTAACAATGGGGAAAGTGTTCTCTCCTCTCCTCCAGTTTTCCCTTATATCTCTGCTTTCTTTACATTAGAGGACCATAAATGATTTACTAAGGAAAGAAGAGTGCCCAAGGCAGAGCTTCCTCACCAACTATATATAATGGCCTATTAGGTATTTACATATGCACTGTTATCAATGTGGATCTTGGCTCCCTGATACCGATTAAGGGATTGGCACCGCATCCACATGAATTCATAGACAGACCTTGAACTGATGGAAGATCTACCTCTTTCCAATGAAGTCATGGAAGAATCAGTCACATGGTATACTGATCAATACTGGGCCATCCGTACCATGCACCCTCTGCCCCAGGATTTCTCTTGTCAAGCTTCCAGTGGTCCCACCTCCAATCTTCCTGATTGGCCACTGATGATGCGGCTGGAACTAGAAGCTTCCCAATCAGGCTTTGACCTTTGTCCTTCCCAGGTGATGCTCCCACCTTGACTACTTCTAGTTTCAGTGCAGCCACTGCAGTGGAGATGGAGTAGAGGGACAGTATGGACTGCACGAGGGTTGGGATGAACCCCTCCTGAAGCCATCCCTCCACGCCAGCGGAGGGATTCCTCTTGCACTTGGCCCAGCTCTGCAAAGTGAGACAAGAGACAAGGAAGTCTGCCAGCACGCGTGGATCCCTGACTGTGCGGCTGGCAACCTTTCCCATCGGGCGCAGCTACCCAAAGATCGGCTGCAAGGTGCAGAAGAAGGGCACTGTGAGCTGGTGCACCGGGCACCATTCTGGCAAGCAGCCAGCCAACCTTCTTCCCCATGTCGCACCCCCAGCGGCAGCAGTGCCGGGAGCAGAAGGCGGGTGCTGCCAGCAGGCGCACCAGGCGCCATCCCAGGGACCGCGCGTCCCCCATGCCCAGTGCGGCCAGTGGCAGCGGCACCAGATGCAGAACGGGAGCGCTGCTCATGCAGTGTATCCCTGCGCATGCCCACCGGGAGCCTAAACTCTAGGCTGCTGCAAAGCAGACTGGAGTCCGAGCAGCCAAGCACAGGGGATCCGGTAGCTTCTCACTCCTAACTTCCTCGCACATCCCTAGCCAAGGGCCCACAGCCGAGGCAGAACCCACGGAGAAGCCCCCCTCCCCAGCTGCTCCTCCTCTGTGCCACCTCACCCTGCGTGTTGCGCGCCTCTTGCACTGGCCCAGCGATGGGGGGTGGTGAGGGGGAGGACCGGAACTTGCTCATTGGCTCCCTGCCTGTGAGATGAGCAAGCGGTTGCCATGGTGAGCAGTGATGCTGGAAGGTCTGTTTTGGGCAAAGGGAGGCTCCTGGATAGGGTAGCCCCCCATGCATCCCCCGAAAAAGAGGATACAAGGAGACACCAGTCTGCATAAGGTTTATATATGCTAATTTAGAAGTCAAAATGCAAGAGTCTTGTGGCCTGTTAAAGACAGACAAATTTAGTTTTGCATACACTTTTTCCAGACTTTTAATTAGGTGCATTGGATGAAGTCCAGAAAAATGTATAGCAAGATAAATTGATTAGTGAGAAGATGTCTCATTATGTTGCAGCTATGTGCCCTCAAGTTGTCTCTGACCTTTGGTGACCCTGTGAATGAGGCGATGACGTCCCTGCTTAGGAATGCTAAATTCAAGGCTGTGACTGCCTTTATGGAGTCAACCCATCTCTTCCTTGGGTTCGTCATTATAATTTGGAGGACATGCATCTCCCCACAGTGGAGAAGACTAGCAGGTGGCCACTGTGCCAGGCTGCTGTCCCAGTGATCTTTGTCGATGGGCAGCCTCAAGGCCACTGCCCCGCTCCCTTCTGTAATAGATCCTTTTTGAAAGCAGGTGAGGAAGACACCCTTAAAGAGTGGACTTTCCTCGGACAACTCCTCAAGTAGAGGATGACCCTCCGTAAAATTGGGAACATGCAATGGAGGCTACTGGGTCCAATGTCTATAGGCTGATGTTTGCACTCCAGAGTTGGTGCAGAATTTTTATGGAGCTCTCTGTGGTGCTGAGCTTCATCCCCCAAAAAGGTTCAACAACGTGGGTGTCATGAAATGCCAGGTTGATCTGCAGAGTGGATAGGCTGCTGTCCTGGTTGTTGCACCACCAGCCATTGTGGGGCATCTGCTCACCCTATGCACAAAGAGGGGGGCAAACTGGCTGCAGAAAAGACTGGAGACAGCAGAATGGGGTCGAAGAAGCCTTCTCAGTGTGGCAGAAACATTCCCAGGACTTCAGAGAACTCTCCAAAAAGCCTCAGTGAGAATAAACCCATTCTGATTTGAGATGAGGGGACCTTGCCCATCTCTGGTGCTGAGACAAAAACGGTGCAGTCCTGCCAAGATGGGCAAAGGGTAAGAAAACTCATAGGTAGCAGGCTCCACAACTCTGTGGCCTTCTAAATGTGTTGGACTAGGGTGGCTCCTATTCCTAGTCAGCCATGTTGACTGGGAATGATGGGAGATGCAGCCCAATGGATCTGGTGATCAGGAGATTGGAGAGAGCTGACACAAAAGATGGCTTGAGCCCCTTCCCAAAGAGCTGGGAGGAAACCAGGTTATTATTCCCACTTTTGTTGCCACAGGAAGCTGAAGATTTTGCTGGCGCAAGATATTTGGCAAAGATTTGTAGCTTTGCCATTAGCAAGGATTGTGGAGAATTGAATTAAGGCTGAGGGGGAGGAACAAGAAAAGGTGCAAAAGGAAGAAGAATCCTATGTGAGCTTAAACAGAAAAAAGGCCTATAACTCCCTGCTTGCCCCAGCCATGGGGCCAATGCTGCTGCGGGATTCTTGGAAATGGGGTAAGTTTAAATCCTTTGAACATTCACAGCCAAGGGGAAGGAATTTCTTCAGTCTGCACTTGAACAGCAAACCTACTTAATTTCACAATTTTGAGCCAGAACATCTGCTGAAACTCTTATCTTTTGAAATTTGCACTACTCTGAACTTTGCAGTTGAATCCTCTACTTACAAATAGATACATTAGGGAAAAATGTACACAAGCATGTCTATACGAATAAACATAGCCTTCAAAAATGCATCTTGTTAGGGAAATTGCTTGCACAAAAATAGCACAGCAGGCATAATTGTGTGAAAAAAAAAAAAAAAACAGAGGAGATACATATAGTCAAGGCTAGATGCTGGCTGGGTGGCCAGAAGAAACTTTGAAGTCAGAGGTCCAACCTTGGTGCTCCAGAGTTGGCTGGCGTTCCAAACTCAGAACATCTTCCAATCCTTTTCACAACCAGCTGTGATTACAAGAGTGACCTGAGAGACATTTTGTGGGAGTTTTTTTTTTTTTTTGTGGGGGGCAAGGAGGAAGAGGGGTGCCCTCCATAGAATAACCTTAATTCTAATTTTAATTTCAGGAGGTTACAGTTGTCCTCTCCGGATTGCACTGCCTGAAGCATGTACATAAAAAGCATGTGACTCTTTATCCATACTTCTCAAAAATGATTCTCAGAGTTCAGAATGAAATGAACAAGTGCTTGGAAATATGCTCCAAAGTGCAAGATGAATTGAATTTTGACAAGCAGGAGAAACCGGGGGAAACACAAATGGACAGATTTCCTCTGCTGCCCCTCAAGTTTGGAACTTGTCCTCATTGAGCCACTCAGTGCGCAAAACACCAGGCATTTATTTCCTGCATCGTTAGAGGCAACCTCTGCCTTCCAATCACGCCGACACAAAGGAGTTCACTCCGCAGCCTGCTCTGCCCCTGAGCAAACACGCTTCCCCATTCAAGGAATGATCTCCCACTGTTCCCCATAAGAGCGCAAGGCTGCCTGGAGAAATAGAATAAAGCTGCGTTAAACACAACAGCCCCATTCCAACGATTGAAACAAACGAGGCCGTGTGACTGCTGAAGCACGCTGTCTCTTGCAATGGCAGGCTCACAACAACAACGCTAGGCATTAATTCTGCTCCTTTCCCCCACCCAGCAGCCCTTTTTGCAGGGGTATGAAATGCTCCATTCCGTATCTGTTTTGTCTTGCACTGCAATGTTTGCTACTCCGGCGAAGCTTTTGTCTTTGCAACTCCTTGCATCTGGCATTGGTTTTGGATGCTGGATAATTTGGCAAGTCATCACATCTGGCTATTGCCCAGCACTCCTAGTTTCAAGGAGCAATTCCACCCCATTTTTAGCCTCTTGACTCTTTACATGTAGTGCCATATAGCCCCCTTTTCCAGGTGGGAAAAAGCCCAAGGATT
This sequence comes from Varanus komodoensis, assembly GCF_004798865.1. Classification (NCBI taxonomy): domain Eukaryota; kingdom Metazoa; phylum Chordata; class Lepidosauria; order Squamata; family Varanidae; genus Varanus; species Varanus komodoensis. The sequence goes on from NW_025335606.1 coordinate 6,263,668, forward strand.
TCTTTTTTTCCCCCAAATGCAAGCTAATAGTTTGCTTCTGGGGGCTGCTGAGGGGTAACTGCAAGGTGAGGTTCTTCCTTTAAGAGGACTTTATCTTATGCTGGGCTTGGATCCAAACGAGTCCTCAGGAACAGCGGGCACTTGGCCACCCTGTCCGCATCTACCCCACCTTCATCAGCACCTTCATCCAGTTTGGGTGGCTACAGGGCTAAACTACCTGTGATGGGAAAGGGCAGGGTACATATTCTTAGATGGAGGCAGGATTTATCCCTTCCCTTTCTAACCTTTCCCTTCCTTTACCCCTTTTTTTCTGGGGGGGGGGGGATCCCCTGCAGACACCAGCGGGAGATATTCTCCCAGTACAAGGAAAGGAACCCTTCTCAGGCAAGCTGTCCATCACATATGGGTAGCCCATAATAATTAAAGAGGTTGTGAGTTTCTCTGTCTGCCCCCCAGTCTGTCCATGCCAGATCCCTGAAATTTGCTGTGTGGGCTCTCAGGACCTTGAGAGAGATTTTGTTTCAAAAATCCATCAACGTATTTAAATCAATGTAAATGTGTCCCTGTAGTTGAAGGCTGGTGTAACCTATTCAGTCTCTGGGGCAAATATCCCAACTTGGACATTGTCTTGCAGTCCAGACAGTTCGATGCTAAAGGAAATTAGTAAGCCAAGGAACAGAATCATATGCCCGCCCCGGCTGTGAGGTCACTACTTCTCCGGGAATGGCACAAGTAGATCCCTTGGGCTACATGGGGGCACAAGAGGGATAAGGGAGGGATCCATGTTGGGGTGGGGTCAGCTGGATTCCCTGGGCTCAGCTCCCCAGACTCCTGGATTCACATTCCTGGTGGGCGTTCCCAGCATCCACCCAGCCTTTGCCAGGAACTGAACCCACGAGCTGGGCAGGTGGCATCCCTCTTCTGTGTCACCTGCAGCAACCAGGTGTTTGTGCTACCGCACCTGAAACACCTGCCAACCCACCCCTTGAGATCTGAGGCAGAGGCCCTTCTCCGGGAGCCCTCTTTGAAAGAAATTACTTCTATTGTATCACTGATTTCACGCTGGTCCTCTATTGTCTACACTGGCTGCTAACTGAAGTCTGGGTCCAATTTAAGGTGCTGGTGATGACCAACAAAGCCCTAATCGGCTTGGGTCCTGGATACCTGAAGGAGTGCCTCCTTCCCTGTGTGCCCACCTGCCCCTTGAGATCTGGGGCAGAGGCCCTTCTCTGGGAGCCCTCCTTGAAGGAAATTAAGCTCAGCAATACTGCGAGTGAGAAGGATCTTGGAAATGCTGTAGATCACAAGCTGAATAGGAGTCAACAATGTGATGTGGCTGCAAAAAGGGCAGGTGCCGTTTTGGCCTGTATGAATAGAAGGATCACTTCCAAATCACGTGACTTGCCAGCTCCCCTCTACTCAGCACAGATTTGGCCTCCTCTGGAGTCCTGTGTCCAGTTCTGGGCACTGCAGTTGAAAGAAGAGGCAGGGAAGCTGGGAAAGGTTCAAAGGATGGTCCAGGGCCTGGAGACAGAGCCCTGTGAGGAAAGATGGAAAGAACTGGGCATGTTTCGCCTGGAGAAGAGGAGCCTGAGGGGAGATAGGCTCACACTCCATAAGCACTTCAAAGGCTGCCCCAGAGAGGAAAGCCAGGACCTCTTCTCAGTCATCCCAGAGTTCGGGACACAGAACAACAGGTTCAAGTTACAGGAAGCCAGATTCTGGCAGTGGAACGCATGACCTGGGGAGCTTGTGGGGGCCCCCACCCTGGAGGCATTCAAGAGGCAGCTGGGCAGCCTTCTCTTGGGGGTGCTTTAACTGGGAGTCCAGCACTGAGCAGGAGGTTGGGCCCGATGGCCTTCTGGGCCCCTTCCAGCTCTGCTCTTCCCGGACTCTGTGCTGCGAGACACCTGTGGGGCACCAGAGATCAGCAGCTGCCAGGCACTGGGGTCACCTTGCTTCATTGCTGAGAGAAGGACAGCTAACCGAGGTTAACTGGGGCAACGGCACCTCTTCTCCCCCTTCCCCCCTCCATCTCCCAGAAAGGGGTGTACAGCCTGTGTATATCCAAACAGCCTCTAAAGGATGGTGAGACGAACCTTATAACATCCACGGCAAGGGATGCTGTCTCTTGTTCTCCTGCTGGCAGTGGAATTGATGCATCACTCGCTCAGGCACCTTTGGACGCCCGCAGAGCATCCGCTGTCCTAAGGCAGCCACAGATAAAGGAGCATGTGAGCTTCTGTCACTTGTTGATATTCTGCAGCCCCATTTCATTGCTATATTCAAAAAACTACTTCATCTGTGGCCCAGGTGGTTTTGTCTTCCTATGTATCCTCAAATCTAAAGCACCTTGGTTGGACCAGGGCCCCGTGGTCAAAGCAGTGCCGGACTCTGCCTGCCACGAAACTTTGCTTAGCAGCACTGCTGGACTGAAGTGAGAGAGGTTCCGCTCTATGGAAAGCAAAGCCCCTTTGCCAATAGGGTATGAAAAGATCATTCTCTGCTGACTTTTTGCAACAGAGGCTGAGCAGAAGATTGGACCTGAGGACCTTCTGTCCCTGTCCAACTCTACTATGCTAAGATTCTATGCCTTAGTGAGGTGAGATCGACAAGAAGGTTGTGGGTCTGTGGCCACAATTCTCATACGCAGTGTAAGAGGCATGAAATTGAGGCCTCTTGCACTGCATGGTAAGAGGTAGAAATCAGGAAAAACACGAAGAATTAGAGCCCAGTGACAAAATGTTCTGCATAAAGAAAATTCTGGGTTCAGTCCCAGACATCTGCAGTTACAAATTTTACCCTTTTTTGTTTTCAACAGTTTTGTCTTCTCCAGTTGTGTGTGCGTGTGTGTATAAAATCCCAGCTTGGCACCAAAGGGCACCAAACGATATTTTCCTTTCCCAGTGTGTTTTCAATTCCCATTGATGCTAATGGGACTTACACACCAGTCTCAAGGGGAGAAAAGACCCCTGAGGCCTCACAAAATATGCAGATGACTGGTTTTTAATGAATGCAAAATGTAAAACAAAAGAAGTATTGCAGCTGAGCAGCTCGTGCATAATAAAAACATCCACAGTGAAAAAGGAGCACATTAAAACAAAAAAAAAAAAGAAGTTCACTTGGCTAGAGATGTCCTTAATATGTAACGGACAATTGAGAACAGCAGGCTGCCCAAAGCTCCCGTCATCAAATAGCAAATACATTTTTGGAAACATGCGGTCATCGAGCGCTGCATTTCTTGACTGCTCCCCCACCACGGTTGTGGGAGAACATTCGATCTCGTGCATGCATGTGCTGTGGAGCGCCTGGGTGTACGGGAGGTGACATAAGATATCCATCAGCTGCTAAACATAGTCCACCCTCAAGGAAAATGTGTTGTGAGCCCAACCCTTCCTTTCTTGCCTTCAAACACCAGGCTGTCCTTCACAATGCAGATCCTTTATGGGCACTTTTCAGATAACAAGGCAATGCGACTCCCAGAGCTGAAGGAGAAGCATCTGCTCATTTGAGAGCCCAAGCTGGGAACTGCTCTCCAGTCCTGAACACGTGGCTCGGGGGGCTCCCACTGGTGGAGGGCCAGCTAGGGAGACCCATGAACTGGCTAGCCCGTCTCTCATGGGGCGAGGGACTGGGCACGGCCCTCCTCTCCTTTCCACCTCTCCCAAAATGGGTCTGCTCTCACAGGCAACCTGGGATGCAGCAGGGAACAACCGGAATGGTGCTTCAGGGGCTCCGGCCCTCCCATCACCGCTTCCTCAAGGCCTTCCTCTTCAAAATCTGGTAACACAGGCCCTGGGAAAGCCAGCGACGAGCGAGAGCCTGGCTTGCTCACTGCAAAGTGGACCCTTATTCTGGGATGTCCTGCACAACACACTGCTTTTTCTTTGAAGGCATCTATCGCCACTTCCCAGGTAGCGCCTCCTCTTCCAATGTCCACGTTCAGGGCATGGACACCGAGGGACAGGGCTAGCCCAGACTCGTGCCCCCGGGGGCAAAGCCAGAAGCACGGTGCCTGCTGACCACTGCCTCCGCCCTGGGGATCCCTTTCCTGAGTCTGAGGCAGGAAGGCTGCTTTTGGCTGCATTGCATCCCAGCACCACACGGGAGCTGTTCCCCCAAGTGACAACCCAGCCTCGTTCCCCCTCACTTCCTGGAGTCAGACTTAAGTAACTTTGCAGCCTGCCAGGAAATGCTATATAACGGCTTGTTTCCTCAGCCTCGGATGTTCCTGACAGCTGCTTGCAGACCGGATCAAATAAATTATAGGACAGTTTCTTTCCAGAGGTACCACAAATCTCCAGGACCCTCTCTTCACACGGATTTTTGGGGTGAGGGTCCTTGGGCAAGATGCACTTGGTGGGTCTCATCTGTCGGGGGTCCCGATTTGCATCTGCTGCTCCTTCCTCACAACCACTCTTGTAATAAAAGGTCACGAAGCTCTGAACAGATCCCTTCCTGTCAAGTTGCTCTCCAACAGGTTCCCAATCAAGTTTCAAGATGGCCGTTGCAATCAAGATGAGGTAAAGGAAGACTAGGGTGCAATCAACACTGCAGCCCCTTCCATTGATCAGAGGATGTTGTCACCGTATTGATTGATTGGTTTCCATACTGCCAAATAGCCAAAGCTCTCTGGGCAGTTCACAACAATTTCTGAAAAATACAAAAAAGAGATACTAAAAAAATACAGATATAATAAGACACTATATAAAATTCCAGTGCAGACATTTAAAACAGTTAAAAATTCCAATATATAAAAACATAAAACATTTTATATATCTAAGAATTTCAATAACTAGAGCTAATTAAAATAGGGGACTTAACCTTTTGTATCCCATTAGATGCCATAAAATCCCTGGGAATAAAGGGCAGTTTTAACAGGATGCCAAAAAGATGACAGCGTTAGCTCCAGGCAGGACTCATTGGGGAGATCATCCCAAAATTGAGGGGCTGCCACCTAGAAGGCCCTGTTTCTTGTGCCTCTTTCCTTGCTTGGAGTTAGCAGTCAAAGGAAGACCCAGTTACAGATCGTGGATTCCAGGTAGATTATGGTCAGCAGAGGCATTATATCAGGCATTGTGGTCTCAAGCCATCTAGCTATCTATCTATTTATTAAAAGCTTTTCTATTCCATCCCCTACAGAACATCTCAGGACAGCTTCCAGTAAATAAAAAGAACAGCCCCATAGCATCTGACCATAATATACTAAAACCCTGATTAAAATCAATTAAACATTAAAATAATGGGAAAATAAAAAGGGGCTTGCCTGACACCAAAAAGAATATAGTGTCTGTGCCAGGCGAAACACTCTGGGGAGCGTATTCCATAGTCAGGGTGCCACCAAAGAGAAGGCCCTCCTCTGGGTACTCCCCCTCCTAATCTCCTTCAAGGAGGGCTCCACATAGGGAAGAAGGTTCTTCTTCAGATATTCCTTCAGGGTTCTCTAGGTTAAAACCAGCACCTTAAATCGTGCTTGCAATCATATAGGCAGCCAATGCAAGTGGGCCCAAGTTGGCATCCCGGGTTCAGACCTCCTGGCCCTGGTCATTCATTCGGGTGGCACATTTTGCTCTAGCTGCCACCTCTGAACAATCTTCCAGGGCAGCCCCACAGTGTAATGCAGACTGCCGTTGCCACTGCGGTCCAGCTTCCATTGTGTTGGCAATGTGATCTTGCATCACAAACACAGCTGCAGGAGAAAGAGGAGAAATCGGAAGGAGAGGTGTGCAGGAACGGCCCTTTAAGGGGCCGCTGTTGTTCTGAGGAGCAGGTTCACTGTGGGGGGGATCGGAGATTTGAAAACAATGATTCACACTCCTTCCCAAAAGCCAGAGCAAACGGCTGACTTTGCAGGAATGAGTGCCCCTGAAAAAAAAGTGATCGCTTTCTCAGTTGACACACCTATTGAGACGTCTTCTTCTAGTTGCTCCTCCCCATCCCTTGAAGCAAGTGAGAGACTTGCCCCAGATTCACCCCTCTGCAAAAGCCCAATGGGACCCTTCCCCATGGCAGCACCATTTTCCCCACTGCCCACCACCCCATGAAAGACACACCTTCCCCCCACCGAACAGTACCGAAAGTTTAGCACAGAGTGAAATAAATAGGTGGAAAAGTAGAGCTTTGTGGATGTGAAAAAACCTCACCTTTCCATTCTTATGAACTCCATGCCAACAACCATCACCTGTGCCAATGACTCACTACAATCTGTGTGTTGCCCAGACTCACAACCACCTTTCATGGTAGAGTTTGACATCATCGAGTGACCTTGAGCTGAGAGGAAGGGCTGAGTATCAGAGGAATAAAGCAGAGTTTTTAAAAGAAGAGCTGGAATTCAGGTCCAAATTCGTACTTAAAATCCATATCCGTATTGGGATTCTGGCGTCCAGGTACAACATCTTTTAAGATCACCCTACCAGTGAGTACTTGGCAGCAAAAACTAAACTAAGGCATAGATGCTGGATAAGGTTTTAAATATCTCTTTCGGCTGTTAGAAATTCAACTTCAGGTGTTCAGCGTAGGGAGTGCCTTGCCATCCCCTGCCCAGACAGACAAGTCAGATCTAGGGGATGATCCTCCCGTTCAACCTTCCCTAAAGGCCTGAAGAGGCATTTAAACCGCAGCTCCCAGAATTCCCATCCAACAGGGCCATTGACTGGGAATTCTGGGTGTTGCAGTCCAAACATGCCTGGAAGGCATGATCTAGTTGAAAGATTGTCCTCTCCAATTCCACTTTAAAGAAAAAGAGCCAAAAAATCTGTTGCCCATCCAGGCTCAGCATCTGGACAGTAAGCTGAACGGGCAGACACAGGTCACCTTCCCTTGTATGCATTTCTATTTCAACTATAGTAATTATTTCTGGATTTGCACCCATGCATATCTAACATAGCATATGCAAATCTCATGGCTATCACTCTCTCTCTCTCGCTCTCTCTCTCTCTCTCTCTCTCTCTCTCTCTCTCATTTGGTGTTTCACAAGTGCTAGCTTTGATATACCATCGGTCAGGGGTGGAACTCATGCTTTGGATGCACTGGGCCTCACAGTTGCATCATTTGTGTAGCAGGTACTACATTTGGCTCTACCTGAGAACTTGCAGAGCCACAGGTGGAATAGACCAGGCGTGTTGAACCTCAGTCCGAGGGTGAGATTCCATTCCAGAGAAGCTCTCGGAGGCTGTATTCTAGTGGTGAACATGGCCAGGGGCAAAAGGAGTGGGGCCAGAATTACCGACAGATTTAACTTAAAGTTCTTAATGCCAGTAACTATGCCTTGGAAGAGACATTATCGCTGTTCAAAATCAGGGGGAAGTGCGCAGGAGCCAGGATCATCCAATAACTGGGGGCTGGGGAAAGGGTGTTGGGCCAGGGAAAGCAAGCATGTCCTTCTGGAGTGGGCGGATTTAGATCTCAGGAAGGCTGGGATTGGGCCTCAGATCTTGCACCCGTGTAGTTCCCCTTTACTCTACATCTAGAATACTGTGCCCAGTTCTGGGGACCACGTTTTAAGAAAGATGAAGAAAAATTAGAAAGAGTCCAGAGGAGGGCACCAAAAATGATCCAAGGTTTGGAAACACTGCCTTATGAGGAGAGACTGGGAGAACTGGGCATGTCCAACCTTGAGAAGAGAAGACTGAGGGGGACATGGTGTCCTTCTGTAAGTCTCTCAAAGGCTGTCACAAAGAGGAAGGTCAAGATCTCTTCTTGCTGACATGGAATAATCAATTCAGGTTGCATCAACCCAGATTCAGGCTGGACATCAGGAAAAACTTCCTCACGGTCAGAGCAATACAACAGTGGGACCAGCTGCCTAGAGAGGTGGTGGGCTCTCCCACACTGGAGACATTCAAGGGGAAACTGGGCAGCCACCTGAGTGGGATGGTGTAACTTGGTGTCCTGCGACAGCAGGAGTTGGACCTGTTGGCCTTCATGGCCCCTTCCAACTCTACTATTCTGATTCTGTGAATACAGTCTTAAGCAAGCTGAGCTGGTGGACAGACTCACCCCTAATCAAACACCTTCTCTGCATCTTAATGTATTTGGACAAATTTCACCATTGCTAGGATCTTCTGCACCTCTTCAATGGCTGATCATCAACAGCACTTCCAAACCAAAAAGACTTTTATAAAATGTTTCTGGTGTGGTTACTAAGGAAGCATCTGCTGGGAACCAAAGCACCGATCCTGCACTTCTAAAATGAGAACTGGGAGAGGTGGCTGGGGTGGGAGAAGAAATCCCCACCAGGCAGCTGACAGAAAGTTGAAATGCTTGTATTAATGATATTAGCATGTCGTAGGGACACATAGGACAATAACTTTTAAAATAAATGAACTGCTGCACAGTAATGTACCTTCCAACAAAATGTACATGGGGGAGGTACAGAGTAAATTAAAAAACAGATTATGGCAACATCTGTATATTAGCACGATCATAAAAAGCAAAAGAAAAAGCAGCTGAGTGCTAATATTGTATGGTATGCAGAGATATTACAAAATCATAATCCATTTAAAATCTTGTGTCATTAAAGGATGGCAGCCAGTAGATAAGGAAGCAGCTTTTTCTCAATAGCTGAGCACGTTGGACCCAACTGGGACCAAGACCCACCTACAGGGTGGTGCCGTGGGGTCCATCCGGAGCCCCAAGACAGAGCAGAGCTAGAACATTCGCTGGCGAAGTGTCTTTTGTGTGCAAAGGAGGGCGGAGCATTAAATGCTCTCCAGTTTCAGTTTCCCAAAAACATTTCCCAAAATAATATTTCAGCAGTGTAAATATTCTGATCTTTTTCAATCCTGGTGTTTCCTTTGCTTCAATCTCTTTCTGGGCTATTTATTCATCATTCACGTATTACATTATTTCTGCCCTGCCTTACAAATAATATCCATGTGTATTAATAAAACCACAATCAACCACAGTGCTTGTTACGATGCAGTGCAAAGCACAGAGGTGGTCCAGGTCAGGATGTGTGGACAAGATGCCCGGGGGGGGGGGGGGGGCTGGCCTACCAACTTTCTCCTCCCCCATATTGCCACTAATATCTTTGACTCACACCCCACACACTTTAAGGATGCGATCCTATGCATGTCCAGACAGAAATGTTCCGCAGCTCCAGGAAGAATGCCTGGGATTGTTCCCCCACAACTACCCCCCAAGATGGAAAATATGCATTCTTTTTGAGATGGAGGCAAATACCAGACATAGTGTGAAGGGAAATTGGATCAAAAACACAATGCTAGGTATCTATAGGTTCAAAGTATGGTACAGGGAATTAGACTGCCCAGCTCTGCCTAACTGGTGGATTACTACTTTGACTAATGTATCTGTTCCCCCCCTATGAATCCTTCGCTGCATTCACTAAAAACCTTTGCTCTATTGGACACTGCAAATTCTCTTTATTAAAGGATTGTCCAACTCAGTTCATCACTAGTGATATAATATTTTATTTATTTATTTATTAAAACATTTCTATGCCGCCCCTTGCCGAAGCCTCGGGGCGGCTTACAACACAATAAAATACAATAAAATGCAAAAATAACAATATAAAATTAACAATATAAAATAAATAACAATGTAAAAGAAGTCGCCCTGGCCAGATAAATAAGTAAATATTGTTAACAATTAAAATGACATTTAAATAAAAAGGTCTTCACCTGGCACCGAAAAACAAATAACGACGGCGCCAGGCGGACCTCTCCGGGGAGCGCATTCCATAGATTGGGCGCCACCGCAGCTTTTTCACAATTCATTTTTAGGAATGTTCAGTAGCTGCTTCTTTGGGGGAGAAGGTTAGTACACAGATAAATTTCCAGCTGGAACAGTCTTTAAAGTTCATTGATGATCAAGTGTAAGAACATTTCCCTGGAGACCAAGGCCAAGATCATACACTGTTGTATTCCCAATTGCGGTACGGACAGGAAGAAAATGGATGCATTTGGAACATGGTGCTGGAGAGAGCTTTGCAAATACCCTGAACCAGCATAAAGATGAACAAGTGGTCCTAGAGCAAATTAAACCTGAGCTTTCCCTGGAAGCAAAAGTGACAAAACTGAAGCTGTTGTGTCTGGGACACATCAGGAGAAGGCAAAACTCTCTGGAGAAGACAAACATGTGGGAGAAAGTTGAAAGCAGAAGACCAGGAAAACCAACTATGAGACGGATCAATTCCACAAAGGTATCCACAGCATTGTACTTCGAATAGCTAAGCAAATGTGTCACAGATGTAGAACGCGCTCCCCAGAGAGGTCTACCTGGCGCCGTCATTACTTATTTTTTGGCGCCAGGCTAAGACCTTTTTATTTAAAAAATATTTTAACAACGCTTAATATCTATAGGTTTTAATTGTGCAGCCTGGGTGTTTCCGGGTTTTAATTGTATTTGTATCATGTTTATTTATGTGAGCCATCCCGAGGCTATAAGCGATGGGACGGCATACAAAAACTCTAAATAAATAAATAATAGATAGATAGATAGATAGATAGATAGATAGATAGATGGATAAGACATTTTGGAGGGCTTTCCATCATAGGGTCACCATACTCGTAAGTTGGAGATGACGTTATGACAAAGGACAACAATAACAACCATGTGCTTTTGAATTATTCGCCAGTTTCATGAAAAATAACAAATGCTCAGTGTGGATGGATTCCCATGCCCTGTGGACGGCTAAGAGACTGATCCTCCAATGCAATGGACTTTGATGATTAAATGGGTGGCATAGAGATGCCACCTTCAGATGGTGCTTATTTGAATATCAGATCAGCTTTTTGAAGCTCATGCATAATTGCTAGAAATTTGTATTTTCACCCACATGTGCCTGTGCATGCGCGCGCGCGCGCGCACACACACACACACATTTATATCCCACTTTTTTCTCATGCAAGAAACCCAGGACATTTTACAAAGTTCTTCACTCCATTTTTGTCCTCCCAACAAGTATTATTATCAGGTAGGGAGTCCGTGACTTCTTCTCTTTTCCTTTTTTATAATTGTTCTTGTTGGAATTTCACAATAAGGAAGAAGGGGGAGGGGAAGAAACGCAATGCTGGGGGAGAGGTCAACACACCCTGCCCTGATCCACCCCTGCCTGTGCATTTATTTGACAGAGAAAATCCAAACACTGAACTCTCAGATCAGCCTTCACCAACCTGGACACCTTTAAGATGGTTTAGGAATACTGTTCCCATCATCCTCGACCTTGCTACTGTTGATGGGAGTTCCAGATGAACATCTGGAAATACCAGACTGGGTAAGGTGGTCCCAGATGTTCAGCTGGATCGAGGCTTAGTAGGAGTCACAGTATTGAAATCAGTGGGAGTTAAATGTGATTTTCTTAAGCTGCATTGATTTCAATGGGTCTACTCTTGAGTAAGATATGAGTCAGTCAGGATCTCACGTGAAGCCTAGTCCCTTCCCTCATTCTAGTAGACCTGATGGGACGTCAGAGAAACGATGACCTATTAAGTAGGGAGGTGTTAAGTCATCACAGGGCAGATGTAATTCAGAATATTATGGCATTCTCTTCCTGGCCTGCTGTCCCTGTATTTACTTTTCCCAACGATTGTGAACATTTTCTTAACTCGTCTACCCCGTCTTGAAAAATGAATTTAAAAATTCTGTCCTCGAAATGAGAACAACGGTTTCATCTTTCCTTTAATGGCTCCCCTTCTAGGACTTCCATCTGAAAGGGGTCGCAAAGTTCCCTCCGCCGGAGCACTGGGTATACATGATTCAATTAACCTTGCAGGTAGCTCTGGAAGCTGGTAATGCAGGAGATCCTTTTGTTAATTGGCGGCCTGACACAGACAATTAAGTTTGATCAGATGAAGAGGGCATCGGGGACATCATTAGCATGCGGTAGTGAAGGCTACACGGTGTGTAAAAGTTGTTTAATTTCTGACAAGGAAGGGGGGAGCGAGGGAAACAGAAGGTGGGGCAGGAAAAGTGTTCCTTCATCTCCATCATTTTGGTCATTAAATATTTCATATCCCTTGCTGAGCATGTCAAATTTTTCTAATGTTTCTCCCTTTTTTATTAGTTCTGCAAAGATCTTTCTGAGATGTTCTTAGCAGAGTTGCTACTTCTCACTGGGGCAGAAACCCTCACCCCAGGAATTTATTTCCAGCCCAACAATGGGGTACCGCAACCATTTTTAGACATTCCACCTTCAGGTAAATTTTGCCAGGTCATCTCCTTTGCACGGAAATAGTACACTCGTCGTCCAAAGACCATTCCCAAAGTATGGAATTTGCTACCACAATTCTTAGGACACTCTTAAGGCAGTAATCCGAGGAACACCTGACCCTATATCTACCTGCCAAGCCACAGTGATCTTTAGGGGAAGCCCTATTGTCCGTGGGACAGCCTACAGTTTTCGGTTTCGGTGATGACACAGAGACTAGTGCTGAAGATCTAATCCAGCAGCATTATTCTTACGCTTTTATGTTCTGTTCTTGCACGCTGCTGTTCTGCCCAATAGCACTCCTCCCATTTCCAAAAGCAGATTGGGAGAGCACCCTGGAATCAGCCAACCCGCACCAACAGACTGGCACCTCCTAGTGGAAGAACCATGACAGAGCTGGTCATCAGCTTCGGGTATGATTCTGTTTGTAGGGTTTAGGTTGACTAGAAGTCAGTTTGGCCGTTGCAACATTGGATGGATGGTTTTTACTGTCTTGAAATCCTCTAGCTGATCTGGCAGTCCTTCACAGGTCCACAATGTTCTAACATTTTACATTTTTATAAATTTAAAAATAAATATACAAAGGTGGACCCCCAAAAACAGGAATTATCTTCTGGAGGATGGGCCCCCTATAGTACCAGGCTTCTCCTACTAGATGAATATTCTAGGAACCCGTCTGCATCACTGTACCCAGCTGGGTGGTTGGGAGAAGCTGTGTCCAGCTTCAGTGAGCGTCTGTCTGTCTGTCTGTCTGTCTGTCTGTCTGTCTGTCTATCTATCTATCTATCTATCTATCTATCTATCTATCTATCTATCTATCGGAGACTCTTTCAATGTATTTGCCTATTTCATGATGGCTGATTTACGTGAACAACATGCAGCAATGAAATTTTGTTCAGCTGAATGTTCAGCAGTTTTTGACCCTTGTGCTCCATCCTCCCTATTCACACAATCTCTCCCCGTGCAACATTTTTTGGTTTCCCCTGATGAAAAATGTCCTCAAAGGGAAACTTTTTGCCGATGTGGAAAAGGTGAAACAAAAAACCACTAAAAGGCATAAAAATTGACGAATTCAAAACCTGTTTTGAGCAGTGGAAAAAAGTTTCAATAGGTGTGTTGCATCAAACGGAGAGTACTTTGGAGGTGACTGAAGTTTGAACATGTAAGAATAAATGTACAATTTTTTATAAATAAATTCCTAGGGAGTTTTTTGGGTTCCCCCTCATATCAATAAATATTTAAGGCACGATCCTATGCAGGTTTAGACAGAAAAAGGGCCTGGAGTTGGCTAGTTGGAGGAGGCAGTGAGTTGTAGGCATGTCACTGTCTGCACGTGCATCGGATTTGCCCCTTAATCTCTTGAATCATTCAGTGAATCAACACAGATCGCCCATGATGGAAGCGTCATCGCTTGGGCCATGGACTTGCATGCGTCTGCTTGTCCTTTGAGCACAATGACGCACTGCTAGATCCAGGCCTTCCAAAGCGGCTCCTGAGGCTTGAACTGTGGGGGCCTTGCTCGGGGCAAGGCTCTTCCTCACTACAAGCAGAGCCTTTTTGGCAGATGCGCCTGGACTGTGCAGAGCCATCCCAAGAGAGAGTCGCAAGACCCATCCCAGTGAGACCTTTGGCCAGTCAGTGACAGATCAATGACAACCGGGGTCAGGTCAGGTCCTTCATTTTTCATGGCCTGGTCAAGAGGGCCACCAGCCCTGCCAACGAGGTGGTCAGATAGTCCATATCAACCAGCCATTCATTCTGCCACTTGCCAAATCGAACGAATCCATCTTGCTTGCTGCCTGACAGCCTGAAAGCGACGCAACCCAAGCAGATTTTATAGGGACATTTTGGGATCTGAGGAATAAATTGCCTGGTCCACCAAGGTGCCAGCGGACTGCAATCTTGGCACTGGCTGCTTTCTATTTTATCCTTAAAGTGTTTGTTTGTTTGTTTGCAATGATTTTTGTGTGGATTTGGCTGGAGTCTGCATAAGGAATTTTCTATCCGTGTCTGTGGGCCTCAGAACGCCTCGAACCTGAAACTCATTTGCATAACACTAAACCATAATCGGGTTTCATAAAGCTAAAGTCAGCTTAGCAGCTAAATAAAAAAGTGCTCAATTTGGCATGAGGAAAATAGCTGCATGAACCAGGCTTAGGTGTAGCAAGCCATAACCCCAAAGGAAGGCAGTCGCTTCTTATAAGGTATGAATTAGATCGCAGACACCACTGAAAATAAAGCACATTCAGATTGACCAAGGAAATCTGAAAAGTGCTGTTGAAGCAGCAACAGACTCGCTTCTCTCTCCGGCTCTTTTTTAAAAGAGAACGTGCGCCCATTCCTGCTCTGCCATCTCCTTTCCTTTGTACAGCTACAAGGATTACAATAATCTTGGTGGTTTGCCCTTAACTGACACTGTCTCCGTCCCGCAAACAAAAGCAGACACAACCCACCCGTTAACAAACTCCTGTAAGCTGATCCATTATTGGCCGCGAGAGCTTGCTGGATAGCTGCCAGGCACATTAATTAATTTCTATGCATATGATTGCCACGATCACTTACCGATCCGGGGAGCAAGATCAGAGATGTCACACCATAAATTGAGTCAGAGACTTCACCTCCCCGAGTTCAGCATGCAATTTTGTGCTGCGCTTGACAAAGTAGCTTACGAGGAGGCAAGAAGAGGCAGGCAGCTCCCCAAGGTGATGGACAGGAGGAATTGGCCCAATAAATTGTTCCCAGTAAAAGGCAATGCTTTCCTCATTAAAAGGCAGTGAATTCTCTATTGCTTTTCATTAGTTTTGGCCTTGCAAGACACGCGGTTTAATTGGCAGTGTGTTTACAGGAGGCCAAACCCAGGGGTGAAGGAGGCACACAGACCGAAAAGAGAGTCTTATTTATTAAGGAGAGGTGACAGGCGGAAGCTTAATAAGTTTTTGCTTGCAGGACCTAGAGCAAAGTTGTGGTGCGAGAAAATGCAGCCCGAATGGCGTAACCCCTTCTTGGCCAATGACTGCTTGGGCTGCGAGCTTATACCAAGGCAGCAAAGACAGCCGTTTCCTCGTGGCCCTTTAAGACTCTCGTACCTCGATGGTGATGGAATCGGGGACTCCTGTGACTAAGTAATTGTCAAAGATCCCCAGCCCCAAGTTCACCCCGCTCTTTTGCAGCCCCATTCAGGAGCTGAGAAAGTGGGAAGGGTGCTGGAATTCACTTTCCTAGCGTGGTGCCTCTCCTGGTGGCCCCACGTGGAGGGCCGGGAGGATGCAGCCCGAAATCAGAACCACCGGACTGGGGATCCAGCTTCTAGTCCCCACTCAGCCAGGAAGCTCCCTGGACCATGTGGGGCTGGTCACAGACTCTCAGCCTAACCTACCCCGCAGGGCGGTTGTGGGAACAAAACTGAGAAGAGGAAGAAGGTAATTATGTAGGCTGCCAGGAAAGGAAAGGAAAGGAAAGGAAAGGAAAGGAAAGGAAAGGAAAGGGGGAAATAAATAAATAAGCCACCTTGGGTTCCTTGCAAGAGGAGAAGAGCAGAGTGTAAATGCAATGTCATGATGATAATGATGATGATGATGACAATAATAATCCTATGCCCCTGCCAACGTGCTGGCCTTTCTTTGTCTGAACGTGCATAGGGTTGCGCCTTCAGCGTGCGCTAACGGCACCATGCAAGGCTAAATGGTTTTTGCAAAAGATGCCCCGGTCCTTGCCTTACCGTGGGACTGGCCACTGTTGCCACGCCATGCGCTCAAGGCCACTGCGTGCGCTTCCTTGCAGCCCTCTAAGAGATATCGGCGGACAGAACTGTGCTGGAAGGCAGCCTCTGCTGGCAGGGAGGGTCAGCAGCACGGACTGCAAGCCCAGCTGCCTGTCCTGTACCCACAGAGGGCTCATCATTTAATGTACTTTTTCATCCATTTTTAAAAATGATCATTCCTTGTCTCCTAGAATATCTTTTCAGATCCTGCACCGTTTGCTTTTTAAAAAAATTCTGAGGCTGTTTTTCATTTGTTTTAGATTTTACATTCGCTCTTATTCTATTTGTCTCTTTTATGGCAGCCTTCCCCCAATAGGGTGGCCTTCAGAAGCATTTCAAGCACAACTCCCAGAATTCCCATCCAGCAGGGCCATTGACTGCGAATTCTGGGTGTTGTAATCCAAACATGTCTGGAAGGCACAAGGTTGGGGAAGGCTATTTTATGGTATTGGGGAATCCTCTTTGACAGAGAACAGTCCTCTGTTTGAAGGGTGGCCACAGGGCCTTCCTTTATCTTGAAGGCATGCTGTGCTTGGAGGACTGTTTTGTCCTCTTTTGTCCTCGGGTGTGTGAGTGATGAAAAGAGGACATGTGACCACCCTGGATGGAAAACTAATCTGACCGGCTCTGAAGGCAGCTTCTGACATTCCATAACATCTTGGCAGTGTCCTTGGATTTCCTTGGAAGTCTTCTAGGACTGCGTGCGTTACTACAAGGTGCGGAAACCAACCAGTACAATGCGTTCTAGGTGAACAGATTCCAGAGCCATCCAAAGAGCTGTTACAGGCAGTGCAACAAATAAAAATCCTCCATATTTATTTTAACTTCTAATTAAGGAAATGCTTAAGAGTAAATTGCCCCTCTTCAACATGGCACTCCAAGGCTTGTTGTACTTACAAGATATACCGGCAAATTGGGAGCCTTAAAATTAAGCAGCATGGAGTGTCCAATAATTAATTGGACTTTATATCCATTGTTTATTTAATGCAACTTGAAAACTACTTCAAGGAAAGGGGGAAATAAGCTGTGTTGCATGAAAATGAGCTGGATGGGTTCCAGGAAGAGGCACGGACTTGTATGCTGGTCAAATGGCAAATCTTTCTGGCCCCAGACCTGGGAGGTGGGGAAATGGATCCATTCCAAGTATGGTGCTTGGTCTTGCCAATGGATGGCCTTCTAACTAGAAATGTAGTAATTGGAATTTAATGCTTTCTACATACGCTCCATTTTGATGTCGATATACTAATTTTAAAATATGGATTTCAAGTGTTAGGGCCGGGCAAAATCTCTCTGAATCCAGTGGGGGGTGACAAGCAGAGGAAAAAAAAAACCGGGGGGCCCTCTTTTATGTCTCAGGCCACAAAAATCATGAGTGTCCATCTCTTTCTCCATGATGGAGGCTTCCATCCTGAAATCCACATAATGCCCTGGAACATAGCTTTAGTGTGACATGCGGTGATGTTCAGGACTATTCTGGGAACTGAGGGACAGGGGAGAGAGAAATGACACCCCTCCACAACTAAAGTTAAGTAGTTGGTGGCTCTTTTGAAGGTTGGTTTTATTAGCATATAGTATTTAATTATGTTGGCATGCTGTTTTATTTTTGCATGTTTATGCTCTTAGGTGCCTTCAGCTCCTCTGTAGAAAAAGAACCAGGATAAACACATTCTAAATACATTAATAGTACTGAGTAATGTGTGAAACTCTCCAGAGAAATTTGGCTAGTCTCATGGAAGCCTTTGGTTTCCTTCAAAATTTCTCAGATGTTTTCCCTGGGAAGAAGCCTCCAAATTTGCTTCAACTTTTATTTCAGGTCTGGTACAGCCCAGTACATTTTTACTGCCTGAGGCAAAAGACAAGACGTACCTTCTTCCCACTGACCAGGCTGGTGGATGAATCTTGCTTTGACACTGACAATGGAACTGTCTCCTGCCAAGTTTCAGAAGAATAGGTGCAGGGATCTTCATGCAGATCTTTACATTTTGATCGAGCATCCTTTATTTTCAATTCATTGTTCCGTGTCCTACATCCAAAGGAACGTGCTTCTGTCCCTATATTCCTTGTAGATCTGTCTTCAAAAGATGAAAGGGAATGGTGTGGAAGCACCAAGAAAGAAAATATCTGAGTTTCAGAAAGAAAGGTGCAGTGAGGTGTAGCGGTTACAGTGTAGACTCAAGAATGTGGTTTCTAGTCCCCACTCAATCATGGAGCTCAGTAGGGGACTCTGGGCCATTCACAGATTCTCAGTCTAAGCAACTTCACAGAGTTGTTGTGAGGATGAAATGGAGAAGAGGAGAACTTTGTAAGTCACTTCCAGTTGCTTGGAAGAGCAAGATAGGTAAGATTTAACTGTTATAATAATACAGTGTTTTACGTGGAAATTTGGAGGAGGGCTCAATTCAATTTCCCTCCACCCTGTATTTGTGTTTGATTTCCATTTTGAACTCATGGAAAGTTCCCCCGCCTGATTTCGGACAATCCTCCTGGCCCACACGACACCTGATTCCTGATTCCCTGTGCAGCCTTTTCAGGGGGAAAGGAAAGGCAGTGGTGTTCCTTCCCACCAGCGCAACTGATGCAGCCTAAGTCTGCCTCCACCTCCATTTTTATGCATCTCTACCTACAAATTGACACAGGATCATTTTACGTAAATCTGTGTCCTCTTTCCAGGTTACCTGGTCACAGAATTTGGCTGTGGTCATTGATCCACAATCGTAGTACCTGTTTGTCTCTGTCACTTCGTTGCTGTCTGTTGAGTGCATGGCATAAACAATTGAAGCACCGGCTTCCCAAACCATCTCCTACCTGCCCTTGCTGTGGCATGCCCTGGTCTCCCTTCCCCGAATCATTCGCTTTTGGCAACCTCTGCTCACGCAGCTGCCCATTGAGGGTACGGAGAGTTCACGCACCTGCATCTCTCGCCCAGCATGCAGTCAAGAGGGATTCTTTCCTACCTGGTAGCTTTTTTATACAGGGTGGATTGCTGTGCTTGGAAAACCCACAGCCATTCAGTCCTCCTTGAATGCAGCAATTGACTTCCTAAACAGCCTACCTTGGAAGACCATACAGAGCTAAAGATGGGCGAGAAATTCGTTTGTTTGTTTCTGAAGAGAGCTTACCAATATTTGCAAATTTCTTCATAATTGGGAAGGAAAGTATTTAAGATTTAGAAGCATTCTGATACGGAAGAAACTGAAACTGACAGTCTTGTCTGTGTTTAGCACTTAAAAGTCTGGATTTGTGTGTGTGTGTTTCTAGACATGTTTGCAATTGGAGTAACCACACAATAAGCTGCTCATGTTCAATAGGAATATGGAAGGCAGGTACTTGGCTCCTTCCGTGGAATCTGTCCAGATGCATGAGAATTTTGTTTCAGCCTGCTTTGGAGAAGAATAGATATAAGAAGATACCCACATTCCCAAATGTCTTCATGTTCAGAATGGAGAGAACTGACTATGATCAACAAGTGAGGCCTTCCTCCAACGGTCACCCCCAAGGGAGGCATGGAGGGATGTAACGAGGAAGAAGGCCTTCAAAGTGGCGGCCCCACAATTACGGGATGACCGAGTCTCCACTGGGGACTGTGGTCAAATTGACATCTATTCAGTGCCAGGTAAAGATCACCCCCTATTCCGAGGCATTTAATGGCATATGATGGGACATGTCAAATTGTTTAGCAGATCTGTTTTGTTTACTGAAATTGCTTTAGTTGTTTAAACTGTTTTAAATTATGTATATTGGAATGTTATGCTATATTGTATTTTCCCAGTCATCCACTTTTATTGTACCCATTTTTATGAATTCTTGTGAACCACCTGGAGCGCTTTGGCTATCAGGTCATACAGAAACAAATAAATGAACAGAACAATCGACAACTAAAAAGTTTGATTACAGATTTGCCCTTCTCG
This sequence comes from Varanus komodoensis, assembly GCF_004798865.1. Taxonomy (NCBI): domain Eukaryota; kingdom Metazoa; phylum Chordata; class Lepidosauria; order Squamata; family Varanidae; genus Varanus; species Varanus komodoensis. The sequence goes on from NW_025335606.1 coordinate 6,283,505, forward strand.
CATCGGAGCATGGACTCTGCTCTTGCTTTTTTACAACAGTTTTGCCTCTAACAGTTCACTGATGACATAAGAAATGTTTTCCTGAGTATTTCTCGTACCCTTGGGGTGCAGTCCTATGAATGTTTAGACAGAGAGAAATCCCGTATCTCGTAGTATTCCCCATCCAGCCATGCAGGCCTTTAGTCTCCCTAAATAGCCATAGTGCTGCCCCCTTATTCAAGGATCAGTCCTTCATCTCCTTTTTCCCATTGGCTGGACTGGAGGACCAGAGAGATCTGGTGGCAGCAGAAGCAATCGCGTTCTACAGAAAGCTGCTGTAGCTTCAGTCCAAGAGGCTTCCTTGTCACCTTATTCTTCCCTGCATTTTATTTGAAATATATGAAGATTCTATATGCCATTCCGAGTTTGGCTAATGTTTTCATTCTATCCTGCCAAATATATTTATCAATTAACTTCCATATTATATCTATTAATAAATAATGGGATTTTTAAAAGCACACCTATAAATATATTCAAATAGCCCCTAGAAAGTATGTAAGGGAGGATTGAGTTCTGAAATTTCCCATTCCGATATAAAATAAAAAGACTCCATTTGCTATAAAAGTAATGATAACCATCTTTCTCTGACTCTTATTATGATAATTAATGGAGTCTTGAAAGCTTTTAAGAAGACCATTTTAAACATATTCAAAGCTCTATTAGATCACATTTCTCTGAAATATTCATATTACTCAATATTGCCTTATTCCCTGCCTGTATCTGCCAGACACCTTCCACCTATGGCTTATCACCACATGGGCAGCCATCCATAAATGATTGTTCGTACATTGGCAGCTGGAGCAAGATCCTTAGTATATCCAAATAAAAATACCGACAAACCTAGAGAGAGCTTGACACTGACTCATTCTTTAATTCCTTATTCACCGTCCTCAAAAAGTAGTGTTTTAGTCATGAAATATGTTTGGTCTACTGCAGTGGCACATCCAACACCTATCCGCTATTTCCCTATAGATTTTAGTAAGCCTAAATCTAAAGAGTAAACTCTACCTCTGTCTTTCTAAGAACATAAAAAGCCCTGCTGGATCAGGCCCAGGGACCATCCAGTCCAGCACAGTTCACACAGTGGCCAACCAGCTGCCCACAGGATCCGCAAGCAGGAAGGGTGCAAGACCCCCTCCTGTGCAAGCCCTCAGCAACTGGTGCATGCAAGCAGGCCCCCTCTGGTAGCCCATGGCCAGCAAGGCTGGTAGCCACAGAGAGCCTCCTCTTCCACGCATTTCTCCAATAGCTTGCTTGCTTTCTAAATCTCATATACAAACTGGTTTGTGTTCTCTAATCCAGCCTCAAACGGTTCTAAACCAGCCTCATCTTCCTTATAATATTATTCCTTATTATATTCCTTCCTTCCTTAGCATCTTCTTAGCTTCTTTCCTTGTTATATTCTTTCCTTTTCTTAGCTGTCCTTTTATGGTGCTGCCTTAGGAAGCCCCTGAGCATCCTCTGCAGAGCAGGGAGCAGCAGAGCTAATCTCGGTCTCCCCGCTCTTCCCACTCTAAGTCAGCTAAACAGCCAGTTTGGCCGTGGTGGTTTGGGTGGAGAGAGAAGGAGGCTGGAGGGGTGTTGGGAGACTTTCTATCCCGGTGCTCCCTGCCCCCCCCCCACCTCCTGGAATGTCCCCTTCTCTGAGGACACTTTGGAGAAGTAGCCAGCCCAGTTCTTTCCGTGGTGGCTGAAAGGAGCAGGAGGTCTGAGCATGAATTTCCAGCACTGCTCCCACACTCAGATCTAGGAGTCCAAAGCTTCCTTTGGCCCCTGGATACTGTCTGGGGGCCATAGGCTTCATCTCTTACAGGCCCTTTATAGATCCTAATTACTCTGACTTTGAAATAATAATTTCAACCTCTTCATGAGCCAGATTTAGATTTTAAGCTGGATAAGCCCATGCCATGAATAAACTGAAATTTGACTAAGTTCTGTTTCCCAAAGGATAACTCAAGCACATTTAATATAACAATTTAAAGCCCATTTCTAACCTCTCCTAGACCATACTTTTCTCAGATATTCATAGCAGCCAATGTAGTCTTACCTTCCTTTCTTCTGGTATAGTTAAGCATCCATTCCTGAGTTCTCCACCACCACCGAATCTCCCCTGTACACAATATCACTTCTGATTGATGGACATTCTCCAGCAGCCACATTGAGCCACAATGAGAACAATTTGTCCCTAGGGATGGGGAAAATGTATGGGGTTGGCATGTTAATGTGTACTTACCCAATTTTGCACTTTCAAATCAATAGCCAAATTAAAACTCAGTTACCCTTCCAAAGTTACACTTTTCTGAATTTCATGATTCTGTTCTCTGTCAAAAAACGCCTCCGGAAAATGTGCAGATTAGGAGGAATGGCACACAAAAAGCACATCTTGGTGGGAAAAAAACAGTTTGTATCATACTAGAAAAATTGATTTAGAGTGCATTTGGCAATTTTGTGTGCATTTGGCAATTTTGCATACCAAGTGGTTTGGATTGTGAGAAGTGCACAAAAATATGTAAGAATTAAAAAGCAAATGTCAGAGTTCAGAACTTAAAGTGGCAAAATGAGAATTAGAGAGAAACAATAACTGTGAGATTAATCTATTCCTATCTCTCCTACACTGGCCTCTGAAACAGGTATTAAAAAGGAAGTGATGACAGTTTTGTTTTGTTTTTTAAGTATAAAAATTAGGTGCGAGGAGCCATCTAGCCCAGTCTGTTCCATCTAGCCCATCTCTTCTACCTGGTAGAGGCTTCCAGAGTCTCAGGCAGAGAAAAGTCTCTGACAGAACAGGGACAAGAACTGAAAGACAAAAATCCTGGAACTGCAACTCAAACAGAGAGACAACAGGTAACTTCCTCTGAGGACCAGTCATGCTACTGCACCTGAAATAACTGACTGATGCAACCACATGATACAGAAGGATGCAGATCCATCAGGAAGTTGTTAACAAGGGGATGAGACCAGGCCAGTAGATCATGCAGAGATGCAGCTGGAACCCTCCTGCACCTGCAACAGGTCCCTCGGTCACACAGGCCCTTTCCATGCCAGAACTCATTCTCTTCTCATGGCCCTCAAGCCTTTTTTCTCATGGGACGCAAAGGTGCTTGGGCCCACAGGTTGGGAATTGCTCCTTTAATCCACAAATGGATAAGGGACCCCCGGCATGCTTGGAGACGCTGTGACTGCATGGCAGATTCATTTCAGAACCTACTTTTTTCATCAAGAAGCTGAAATCACTTTCCACTTGCCCATTTCTACATCTGGCTAAAAGAACGGATCTGGATGGGAGGGGAAAGAGCATGTTAACATAACAATCACCGGAGGAGAGCCCTTTTGCTACCTTTAATGAATCTGCACCTCCACTCCCGAAAAGGCAGTTTAACCCCTCGGGTGCCACCCAGCCTTTCTAATTCTTGTTGAACAGGGTGGGGGCCAAAACCACTGTGATGGAAAATGAGCCACATGCCATGGTTCAGAGGGCTGCAGAATTGAGAGCTATTAAATACTAAAAAGACAAGGTGAGAAACAATTTACAAAAATCTCCTCTTTTTATAGACTGCAGCTATTGAGAAAAATTGAGTGAATTCCCCAGCTGCCCAGAATGCAAGTCTCTTTCAAGATTCCATCAATTTTTTACGGTACAGTCAATATTTATGACTCCCCAAAGAAAACCAGCAACGAGAAACATTGCGAAATGTTGGCAGGTTTTGCTTTTGTTCTTTTTGTTGTTGTTGTTATTCTTTTTTAAACCACACAGTTGCAAAGATCCAAGACAAGGACCTACATAATTTTTAAAATCGTCTCACAAACAATCAAAATATCTAACATAACCAGTATGCTGAAATGCCAGGGGTTAGATTAACATTAAATGCCAGTGGTTAAGAATGAACATCTGTCCAGAGGGGCAAGGAGTGACCCAAAATGAACACTTTGGAGGGGGAAGGGGCTCTGCTGAAGAAGATATTTTGCAACTCCTAAGTATTCTGTAATTTGCTTCTTAAAAATTCAAAGGAAATGCCATATCGAAAAGACATTTTACCCACCAAGTACGCTAATGTATTAATAAGATTCACCATAATGCAAGCAATGGAGTCCTTTTTTTTTCCACCCACCAGTCAGCTGGAAAACAGAAAGATTTCTATAAAAACTAAGCAAACAAATCTACATTCCTTTAATGGCTACTTTAGGTTTAATATCCAAACTTATTTAAATAACTCTGAACCCTCCTGCTGAGAAATATTGAAACTAATGGATTCCTGGGCGTGCAATCTCCATTTAAATGTAGAGTTTAATTTCCCTCTGGGCTAAACCTGTGTAAAACTTGACTTGAAATGTCCCTCTGTAAAAAAACACAATGTTTAGGGGGAGATGCCTTTGATTTTATTTAAAATTTATTTTGTACATTACAAGCAAACTGCAAAGTCTCAGATGAACTACTCAAATTGCAGTTGTATAAGTGCCAACTTTACAATTGTCACTGGGGATGGAGGAGAATTTGGGAGCGGGGGAGGGAGATGTACAGAGATGGCTAGATGGCTGCTTGTTAGGAGCAGCCATGCAGAATTAAGATCATGCCAAGCGAGTTGGAGCATTGCTTGCAAGACAAACATGGAACCACACAAAACTCTGTTCTGCATACTGCGTGGGCTTCGCTGAGATGGGAGCATCATTTCATGGATCTCGGTCTGGGAGGTTCAGCAGGACCAGGGTGCAGAAACTCTGGTGCCGCAAGGAGAGGGCAAAGCAGCAAAGGCTGGCTGCAAAAGACGTACCCAGAACAGGTCGAAGAGATGAAGAGCTGGAGATGGCGAAGACAAAAGTACTTTTTTAAGACAGTAGGGGCAGTCGGAGAGCACCCCGGCACCTAGCAGGAGCTCTGAAAAACTGGCTCTGTGAATTTTCAGCCAGATTGTTTCAAAGATAGGGCAGGCTGATGCGAGGAGAGCCCATGGGTGACCCGTGTGAGATCGCTTAAGCACCTTCTCTCAGACATATGCTAAAATCACCAGATTTCCCATCCAGCCTGGCATGAGGCTATTCCGCCCAATTTCCATGCAAAAGGTGAGCGCCATTGTTTTGGACAGAACATGCATTTTTGTATGCCACTTTCCTTACGATACACTTGACTTTTTACTTTTTCAGCTTATTTGAGTCATAATGACTCAATTTGAGTCATATTTGAGACCATGGTTTCCTTCTGGACAGGCTGGCAGGCACTGCTTTGCAGTGGTTCCACTCCTGCTGGGAAATCATTGCTCTGCACCGTGGCAGGTATGATTCGAGGTGCTGCAGGGCTCCATTTTATCCCCCGTGCTCTTTAGCATTTACAGGACACCACCGAGAGAGGTCATCCGGAGGTATAGACTGGGGTACCACCAGCATGCAGACGACACTCTGCTCTGCCTCTCCTTTTCATCAAAACTGGGTGAGGCAGTAGCTGTTCTGGGCCTGGTATGGACTGGATGGGGCCAAGAAACCGAGACTTGATCCAGACAAGAAGGAGGTGCTCTTGGCAGCAGGTTCGTCTGTCCAGTTGGGAAATAGTCGCCCTCTCCTGGACAGGATTGCACTCCCTCCAAAGGGCAGGGTTTGTAGTTCAGGGGTGGGTGCTCCTAGAGCCTGAATTATCACTGGACTCACAGGTGGACTAGGAGTACCTTTTATCACCTGAGGCCGATTTACCAGCTGTGACCCTACCTGGACAGGCAGAGCCAGGCCACAGTGATCCATGCTCCGGTAACCTCTAATCTGGGCTACTGTAATGCACTGTGCCTGGGGCTGCCTTTGGAAACAGTCCAGACCACTTCAACTGGTTCAGTTCAAAAGAAATTGAGAAGTTTTGGGATAGACCAATGCGCTGTCCGATGCATTAGGACATGGCTGACGGACCGAAAGCAGAGGGTTACTGTTAGTGAGGAATCATTGGGATGGTGGCCAGTGACAAGCAGGGACCCCCAGGGCTCAGTCCTGGGACTGATCCTGTTCAATCTTTTCATCAATGACCTGGAGGAGGAGGTGACGAGTCTGCTGATCAGATTCTCAGATGATACTAAAATGGGGGGGGGGGCACTACAACTGAGGAGTAGGTACTCTGGATCCAAAAGGATCTGGACAGACTATGGAAGTGGACCAAGGACAACAGGATGGCGTTCCATGCGGATAAGTGCAAGGTCTTGCACTTGGGGCATAGGAATGGGTGCCATACGTACAGGTTAGGGGACAAGTGGCTGGAGAGCAGCACTTGTGAAAAGGAACTCGGGTGCTGGTTGACCGCAGGCTAAACATGAATCAGCAGCGTGCGCAGTGGTCAAGAGGGCAAACACCACCCATGGATGCATAGGCAGAAGTGTGGCTTCTAGATCGAAAGAGGCATTACTGCCACTCTGTATGACCCTGGTGCACCTGCAGTGGGAGTATTGTATTCAGTTCTGGGGCCCTCATTACAAAAGGGATATAGCCAGGTCAAAATCAGTAAAGCGAAGGACCACTAGGATGGTGGCTGGTTTGCAGGGGAAGCTGTATGAATCGAGACTGAGGGAGCTGGGTCTTTTCAGCCTTGAGAGGAGGAGACTCAGAGGGGACCTGTTAGCAACATACCGGTATGTGAGGGGGTGCCACTCAGAGATGGGTCATGACCTTTTTCCCCTGCAGGGGAGGGCAGGGCATGTCCCAATGTAGCAAAGCTCAGGGAACCAAGATTCAAGGTGGATTCCAGGAAGTACTTCCTGACAGTTAGGACCCCGAGGATATGGAATGGGCTTCCACGGGAGGTGGTTGAAACCCCATTGGTGAAGATGTTCAAGGATAGGCTGGACATCCACAAGGTAGGCATGTCATGAGTGGAGCCGGCTGGAACCAGGGGTCAGACTAGATGGCCCAGGAGGTCCCTTCTGACTCACTCTGTTTCTATGTTTCTAAAACAGACCAGCAAGGCAGTTAGTGGGGACTGGCTGACGCAAACACATCACGCCAGTCAGCTGGTAACTACTTTGGTTACCAATTGAACCCTGGACCCTATTCAGAGTGCTAGCATTAACTTTTAAAGCCCTGAATGGTTTGTGGCCAAATTATCTGACCGATTGCCTCCTTCCATATGTGTCTACTCAAACCCTGAGATCATCAGCAGAGGTCCAAAGGAAGCGGGGGGGGGGGGGAGCTACTAGGGGAAGGGCCTTCTCGGTGGTGGCACCCCATTTGTGGAATCAGCTCCCCAAAGAGTTGTACCTGACACCCACTCTTTGGTCCTTCTGGAATCAGGTGACAATCTTTTTATTTCCCCATTATTTTAATAGGTAAGACTTTTATTTCCATTTTAACTGTATTTTACTACTGTACCTCTAGATTGCTTTAGCTGTGGAAGTTTTGTTGTATTATTGAATTTATACTGGCGCCATTATTTGTTTTTCGGCACCAGGCCAGGACTTTTTATTCAAACAGTATTTTAATAATCTTTAATATTTATATAGTTTAATTGTGCAGTCAGTGTGTTTCCAGGTTTTAATTGTAATTGTTATTGTTTTATTTATTTATTCCTGTGAGCCGTCCCAAGGCTATGTTGCAAGGGGACGGCATATAAAAACTTTAAATAAATAAATAATAAATAAAATACCAATTGTATTATGATCTTATAATGACTAGTTTATATGATTTTTTAAAATTTATTTTGTAGGAAGCCTCTGGGCTGATAGGTGGTGTAGAAATATAATAAATAGATAAATACAGAGGGGTCAAATTGCAGCTCAAGGTCCCATTTCAATGACAGCAAAGAGTTACTAGGAGCAAAAGATAGCTAAATGCTACCCAACCCTCAGTCAGTGTGTGTAGGGCCAAACACAATGTCAGAGTTGTAGAAAAAATCTGCATGAACTCAAATGAAAAGATCGGTGCATTTGGGAATAATTTATTTCAGTGTAAGTGTGCTGCGGGCGGAGGATATATTTCCAATGGGAGTTGGAACTTGGTGATGAAAACCAAGGGGAACTTATATCTGCCCTCCCCAGGTACCATGGTCACGATCCAAACTGAGGTCACGTGTGCTTTTACTAAAGTAAATGAATGCTGATTTTGGCTCCTGAACTCACAACGGTTAAAATGGAAGAGAGTATGGAATTCATATAATTTCCAGAATGTAGCAAACCACAATGAACCTCAATGAATCAGAATTTCTAAAACCTTTTTATTTCCCCCTCATTTTAAGGTCTGAGACTGCTTTTAATGGGGGGTTTTATTGTATAGAAAATCAATTTGAATGTTGCGCTCCACTGTTTTATTGTAAAACCATCCCAAGACCGAAGTAGTGGACGGTATACAAAAGTTTTAAATAAATAAATAGTTACTTACAGTCCGTTGTGCGGATTCCACCATGGACTATTGAGTCACTCAGAGTCCACAAACTTGCAGATCCTTTTTCCCACAATTTTACGCAAGTGTGGGGATGGCAAAATACAAAATATTTAAAGGCCATACGAAAACTTGCATTTCCCCATAAGCAAAAGCATGAAAATACGCATTGGAGAGATCTGTGCATTTTTTGGCATGCAAATTGTCACAAGTGCACATGAACATTTTGGCAAAAACTGATTCTGTGGAGGAGCAGACAAAGGTGCGAAAGGACAGTCTGACAAGCTGCAAAACACAGAACGGATTTGGCAGCATCAGTGCATCCTCCACTAACACGCAACTAACTTTCCATGCCATCTATCTTAAACATTTCTTTCCACTGAAGCTTGTACCTGAGTTTCACAATATGCCTTCCTTCCTATAAAAGAGGCATTTTTAAATTTTCTTTTGCAGCAAAGGAGATGATGCCAAGATATTTCTGACACAGAGGGGAGGGGAGGGGTTCCAGTGTAGAAGGGGGACAAAGCATCTTTTACCTGCGTCTTTTTACTTTAAAAATGTCCCCCTCCCACACCCACGGTTGCCATTGCTGGCAGGGCTACAACGGCACAGTCTAAAATGCTCAGCTGGCATTCCCAATATCCTCCCCACAGAGGAAAGTCCAAACTGCAGGTAATGCTACCTCACTTTCTCTTTCTCTTTATGTGCATATTTCAACACAACAGCAATGCATTTTGCCAGGATCAGTTGGCAAAAGGCCAGCACAGTTGTTCGCATGTTGGACTTTGGCTGGAAAGACCATAAACTGCCTGAGAAATGGGAGAAGAGGGAGGTGGGGTGCCCCCAAACAACATAGGACTACCTGCTCAAGATTCAGCACTAGAAGCTTTCTTCCCAAACCAGGAAGAAAATCCATTTTCCCCAGTAGAAAATCCATGTTGCATGTAGCCTGAAGTGCTTCATCCTGCCAAATCTTGGAAGCTAAGCATGGTCAGGCCTGCTTGAAGCCTGGATGGGTGATTTAAATGTTGTGAAACACCCAGACAGCTTTGGCTATAGGTGTATAGAAATGGAATGTGATAACAACAATAATAAACTTTAGAAAGGGGCATGATCCTGCTTGCAGTATTAGAAACCCACCAGTTTCCATTTCCAGTGTGTTTGCCTACCTTGGAAGTCTGTTATTGGAGATTATGATGGAAAGGACTGGTTTGGATTAAGCAGTTCTGGGTGAGGGCGAGGGAATAAAACTAGGGAGTCCTGGATTCAAATCTCCACCCTAAAAAGCCCTAACTTCCCAGCCCAACCTCTCTCACAAGACTGTTGTGAGGACAAAACAGAATAAGGACAGAATCACATACACCATCCTGTGCTTTATGGGAAAATGTCTCCTACAAAAGTGATCACCATTAGTTCGAAATAACATCTCATGATGGGTATAATATTAGATATCATTTGCTAAGGCACTATCCCCCATGGTTTCCTCATAAATAGTCATGTTTTGCTTTGTTTTAACGGTTAAATCTGTGTTGCTGTAAAAGTACCACAAGGCAATTAATTCCCAAAGATTATGCACTCCTTTAGATGCCTTTGCAACATGAGTGAACATCAGGGAGGTGTAAGAGATGGATGCATTTCCAGATTGCTCTTAGAGAAGTTTATTTGTTCCAGTTTAATCAGATGAGCCAGGATGCCGGCTATTTAGATGTCGTGGAGACCCCTTCCCCCACCCGGCATTTTCCAAACGTGGCTCAGTAATTCAGCCTTCCTGTTGCCTCACTATCCCACGCAGGGAATCTCTGCACTGAATCTATTTCTATATTTAATGGCATGTTTCATCACCCGGGAATACTTTATTGAACCAGCTCTGCTGAAATTGTACTTTTTCAGAGTACCAAGCCACAAAAGAACCATATGTCCTTTAAAGAGTTTTTTGTGGGGGAAAGCAGATTCAAAAAGAAAGAGTAAAGTAGCTATTAAGAAGGCCCAGAAGGCCGGCAGACTTCAGCCCTAGATATAAAGCAAGAATATAAATCCATACCTGAACAGCCCCTCCGCCAGGCCTCACATAATTAAATGCTCCCCTTTTCAAAAGGAAGATAAGGGGGAAATCTCTGCATGTAGAAATCTAGCCTGTCAGAAGTTGCCCTCATGTGCTAGTCATCCAGAAAGGAGTACCTGGACAAGATGAAAGGATCATATCTCTCCTAAGGGCAAAAGACACCCTTGCTGCCAGTCCCACATACATACGGGGTTTGCACAGTGTGACAACTTGTCATGGACAACAAGGCACAGTGAGTTGTCATGTCATGTGAACCTGGATCCCGCAGTTTTTTCGCTGGGACATATACATTTATGCCTGCCTATGAACCTGTGGGAGGTAAGGAACACAGGAAGTCCTGTTAAAAAAAGGAAAACCTTTCAAAAGACAACTGCTAGCTATCGAACAAGAGTCTCAGGAAGGGCTGGGAAAGTAAGAGCATCCTCCAAGGAGTCGAGTCCAAAAAAGACCTTGAGAGCAATGATCTCACCTTCTGGTAGCTGTCAAAATAAACCAAAGTGAAAATTAAACTGTTGGCAGCTTCTCTGGTTCTGTGCCTGTGAGGGCTACATTTTAACACCAGACACACCCCTGGAATTGCCTGGGCAATGCATGGCCATTTTGGATCTGCGCTTGCTTTTTTTTAAGGGGATGAGGAACCAGTGACAGCCCCTCCCACATGCTGCTGGGGCACATTGACGGAGCTGCCACTTTCTTTAAAAGCTCCGAAAGAAGAGTAAAGGGGGCAGGGGATGACATAACAAGTGAAAAGGAACTTGCAATCATGGCCGGAGGGAGGCAAGACAAAGTAATTCTCTGCAGGGACCCAGGGACACCTGCAGGAAGACTGAGGCAGAAGGAAGGGGGAGGAGGAGCCCTCCCAGGCACACCAAGGGCTGTTCACACAGCAACAAACTCGCCATGGGTTGTTGTGTTGTGCAGTGTGGCTAATAAGAGAGCCAGTGTGGTGTCGTGATTAAGAGTGAGGGTCTGGGACCCAGGTGATGGGGGTGCTAGTCCCCATTCTGTCATGGACTCCATGGGTGACTTTGGGGCAGTCACAGACTCTCAGCTCCACCTACTTCGCAGGGTTGTTGAGGGGATAAGATTGAGAGCAGGGGGAGGAGACTGATGGAAACCTCTTTGAGTTGAAAGGAAAAAGTTGTGATATAAATATAATAAATGAGTGCAGGTAAATTTTAAAAGGCCCCTTGACCATCCAACTGGCAATTCCACCATGATTTTAGGATGGTTCTGCACACAAACTGTGTGCATTAGAAAAAAATAAGCTGCAAAACTATATCATATCAAGGGAAATTGCTTGCCAAAATTGCAGAGATTAGGCTAAAATGCAGTGATTGGAAGAAGTGTACCCAGAAATGCACAGAAATGTTCAAGCAGACTTTTTAAAAATCCATAAACCAATTCAGAAACAAAACAGAAAGGTCTGAAGACTGGACAAAGTGAGAAAATGAAAGAAACCCAAAGTGACAGGGATATATGTGTGTGTGTCACAAACACTACTACGGCAAACGGTTCACAGCAAACGTTGCCAAGCTTTGATTGGCTTCAACAACTTTGCCAGCATTATGTTGCGCTTTTTCTTTCAATGCATTTTGGCACGAACAGCAGTAATCCAAAAAGTCCAAACAAAACAAAAGCACAACATCCAATGCCCCCAATTTGTGATTTTGTTTGACTGCGAGTAATATTCATGTCTGCATGAGGATGGCATGTAATTAACATGTCATAATCAAAATGACTAAGTTTGACACATTATAATCACTGCATGGAGATTATAGCATAGCCATGGGCGATCTGAACAGCCTATCTTAATATCATTTGCATAATGAAAGCATGGTGTCAGTAATAGCTTTTTTTCCCTCTCTCTTGTTATCATAATTTCACCCAGGGCTGCAAGGGGCTTTTTGGTACTGTCAGATGCTGCATGCTAAAAGCTAGTTTGGCTTGAAGATTTCAGTCTAGATCAAAGATGAACTGGCAGTGCTCTTGCCTGGTCTATGCTTATCATCGTTTTACTGTGTTCTCCATGGCCCTCTGAAACATTTCAAATTTTAGAAAGCAAACATGCATGTCCATCACCTCTCAAAAGAACTAAACCAAGCAACCCACCCATTGTGTCAAATCAGATCTAGAATGATAGAAACATGGAATCGTGGAATCAGAAGGGGCCAGAGGGCCACCAGGTCCAACCCCCGGCTTTTGCAAGATCTCTTTCCCAAGAATCTTCCAATGTTTGGTCATGGCTTGCTCATTCTCTTTCCTTCCTTCATAGGATCTGCTTCTTCACCCACAGAGATACCTCCACCCATTTGGTTTCCAAATTTGAAGGAGGCGGCGTATGCTATTCTCCTCCAGTTCTGAGAGGTTTTTCTCTTCCCCTAGAAAGCACCCCAAGAAACTGCAGCAAATCTCCCAACCACTGAGGAAACATCAACCTGTCTTCCTCCACAAAGCAACTGGATAGACTAAAAGTGGGACCAAGATAGGCCATTTTAACAGCAGCTGAAACAGAAAGATCAAGGACAATACTAAGAACCCATAAAACCTATAAAATGGCATAAAATGGATCTGCATGATATGATAGGGCTGTATCGTTGCACTGCAAGAGTAGGACAGACAGTTCTTCTCACAAAGCTGTGAAAAAGGTATCCTGGGACCTTTGTTGATTTCTGATAACTTCTGGTGACCCTTATTGGAAGAATTGGAAGAAAGCACCGATAGCTATGCATTCTGTGGGACACCAGCCATGCTGCCCGTTTAAGCATTACCTTCACCATGAGCATAAAGAATAAAGCCAGAACATACCACACCAGAGAAATCATGAGATCAAAGTAAAGGCACATCAGCATTTCCATATTAAACAGGCTTTTGATGTGGTACCACAGCCTCCGGTGCTCAAAGTCTACATTGAATCTTGAGCATGACCATGGGGAACTCAGTTATAAACAGGTGTCTTCCACTCTTAGACTTACCTGCAGTGAGAGTCCAACCAATAACCTCAAGGTTTTTGTAAGCCGTCCTGAGGCTTGATGCAAAGGACGGGGTAAAAATGTTTTAAATAAATAAATAACGGTCACTTTAGGGATGTGCAACCTTCTTCCATCCCATCCCCAAGGAATTCCACCAGGGGTTTCATTTTCTGGCTAAGGGCAACGTATTTCTATGGGAATTCCATTGGCCTTGTGCAGCGCAGTGCCAGATACCTCCAATTTCTCGCCCCAACTATGACCTCTAATTTTTCTCTTGCTCACAATCATGCAATATCACATCATAGACTGTGTGACCTTAAAGCCCCATAAGCTGTACACTAAATCTTCAGTCTCTGCATCTTAGTTGCAGTGGAACTGAATCATAGGCTTTGTTGTCCTAAAGCTAGAACCTTTCATACATGGTCTTCAGAAGGAAATCACTCAGATCAACAAACAGCAATGCATCGTGTGAGACATGATATATTAGTGAGATCTTTTCCTTCTGAGAACAGGCAATTTCTACCACTAGAACTGCTCGGCATTTGTTCTCAAAATACATTTCCTGACCTACTTAACTAGGAATGTTGGTTTCTCCTACCAGGTCTTCAGTGCCTCAGTCTACATCTAATTCTATTACATTAGCAAGCAGTAATCCTCCAACAGACATAAAGCATTAGGAATTATACGGTTATCTCATGGCAGAAAAAGGCAGGAGTCATTGGTATAATGCAATCCTATACAATTCCCCGACATACTGAAGCAGACGCCCTTGGAAATAACCTTCTTCTCAGGTCAGTGAATCTCTAGAAACCTTTCAGTAGTTTGCCTCTAAAATTTCTAAAAAAAAATAAAGCATTTCAGACTAGCATCCATGACACTACCTGCTTCTGACTGATGAAAGCTCAATTTAGGGTTGGAATTAATTTGCCCTTTTTCATAATTTTGATGTCTAATTTTCACTGGATACTTTCTGCATATTGAAATATTTTGTATCTGTATCAGGCATCCGATGATCAACTGATATTTGCTTATTGTTTGTATTTGATGTTGTAAGCCGCCTTGGCAAGGGGCGGCATAGAAATGTTTTAATAAATAAATAATAAAATAAATATTGATACTTGACAGTATTTGGTACCAGATTCATAAATGTATTTAGTCTCTGATACAGTTGGACGGAAGACATGCAATGCTATTTCACAGCTGAACAATTTGACAGGTGATGTACAATTTAATGGTTTTCATAGATTTGACAGCTGATGCCTGTTACTAGAGCAAACAAAATTTTATACAGCTTTTCACACTTCTAATTCAAATTATTTTTATATCTGAAATCAGAATTGTGATTTGGGCCAATTTTAATATTTATGAACTTTCAGCTCTAGTTAAATGGCAGTTCACCAACTGGATAATATCCTAACAGTAGATGATAATTGTGCCTTTTATAATTGACTGATACTGGCTATTTGACAGATGACATGCAATGGTGTTTAGTAGCTGAAGCTGACAGCTGGTGAGATTTTCTATGTCACATTTCCCAGGAGCAAAATGATCAGATGTGACCAGCAAGCCAAAAGCATGTACATTCCTAACAGTGAGACTGAAAACCTGACATTCAAAACTCTACTTCAAAATTTCATATTTGAGGATTTGCATATAGATAAAACTGAAAATTGTGGGTGCATTTCATATTTTGGTACCAAAACATTCTTCAGTTCTAGAAAGTTCAACCCATTTAATGACAGGAAGGCACACTAAAGAGAATGTCACACATCACCATAAAAATGTCAGATGCACTTTGTGGTGGGGCAGACCCACAACTTTTCCCTTCCCCCTTACTTGGAAACATAGAAAACTAATCTGTGAGTCACTTACAAAACTATTTATGCTTCCACAGTAGTTGGATGGTGCAATGAATATTGAGAATTTTCAAGTTCAAGAGAGAAAGGTGTGTGTGCATTATTGTGGATAAGTGTTCCAAACCCCAAGCAGCTATCAGAGATGGTGCGGGGAGGGGGACAGAGAGAGATGGTATGATTTTTCCATTGCTCAAAATAGATCAGCTTTCCTCCACTGGAAAAGGCCATGTCCCCTAGAGTTCAACTCAAGCATACTGAGAGTTCTTGCTCTAATGTATTTTTTGTATTTTTGTATTTAATGGTAATTTATTATGTACTATTGTATTTCAATGTATTTTATCATGTTGTAAGCCGCCCCGAGGTTTCGGCAAGGGGCGGCATAGAACTGTTTAATAATAATAATAATAATAATAATAATAATAATAATAATAATATGGAACATTCAGCTGCCCTTGGGATGTGTATGCAACCCTACTACATCCCTTTTCATCCTGGAACCCTCCAGATTTATTGGTCCACAACCCCCATAATTACCAGCCAGTTATTCTCAGATAACAAACCATGGTGAACAACCCACAGTTCACAAGCCAACAACATACCATGGGTTCCCCTCATGGATTGTTCATAATTAACAAACCATGGTTAACCAGTTAATCTAGTTAACTATGATTAACCAGTTAACCATGGTTTATTAACTAGGATGGATTCAGACAACACCAATAACCCCCATGTGACAGCAATCCACATTTCAGTGGCAACCCATACTTATCCCTTGAGTGTGGCTTATGGTTCTGTCTGAACCCATGCACCGACTAGCAGCAGCTTGGCTGGGTTTCTGGTAGTTTTTCCAGCCCTGCCTGGAATGCCTGGGATCAAGTCTGGGACTTTCTGCATGTTGTTGTTGTTATTATTATTATTATTATAACATTTCTATGCCGCCCCTTGCCGAAACCTCGGGGCGGCTTACAACATGATAAAATACATTGAAATACAATAGTACATAATAAATTACCATTAAATATAACAATACAAAAAATACATTGATTTACAAATACAAAATTAAAATTATCAGTATAAAATAAAAATATAGGAGGAGAAAGAGAAGGAAGAAGAAGTTGCCCAGGCCAGATCATATGTTTTAACAATTGAAATGATGTTTAAATAAAAAGGTCTTTACCTGGCGCCGAAAAACCAGTAACGACGGTGCCAGGCGGACCTCTTTGGGGAGTGAATTCCATAGGTTGGGCGCCACCGCAGAGAAAGCCCTCCTCCGGGTACTTACTCTCCTAATTTCTTTCATGGAGGGTTCCCGGAGAAGGGACTCTCCCGCAGATCTCAAAGGGCGGTCGGGCATATACGGACGTAAGCGCTCGTTCAGGTAGCCAGGACCCAAGCCGTTTAGGGCTTTGTAGGTCATAATCAACACCTTGAATTGGGCCCGGGCTTCAATGGGAAGCCAGTGAAGCTGACGGAGGACTGGAGTCATGTGAGCATAACGCCCCGTCCCCGTCAGCAACCTGGCAGCTCTATTTTGCACCAATTGAAGTGTTCGGACTGTCTTCAGGGGAAGCCCCACGTAAAGCGCGTTACAGAAGTCTAGGCGGGAAGTCACCAGCGCGTGTGTCACCGTCGCCAGGCAGTCGTATTCCAGGTAGGGGCACAGCTGATTAATCAGCCGAAGCTGAAGGAAGGCGTTCCTTGCTACCGCTGTCACCTGAGCTTCCAAAGAAAGCTCCGGGTCGAGGAGTACTCCTAAGCTGCGGACCTTATCCCTAAGAGGGAGTGTTGCACCATTCAGGACCAGGTCAAATCCACCCTCTCCGAAACCCGATCCGCCAACCAACAGGACCTCCGTCTTGTCTGGGTTGAGTTTCAGTTTATTGGCCCTCATCCATTCCCTTACCTCGGCCAAGCACCGGTTCAGCACAGCCACTGCCTCACCTGGATTAGTGGAGAATGAGAGGTAAAGCTGGGTATCATCAGCGTATTGATGATTCCGCAGCCCACACCTCCTGATGACCTCTCCCAGCGGTTTCATATAGATGTTAAATAGCAGAGGGGATAGAATGGAGCCCTGTGGTACCCCATGGCATAGCTGCCATGACGTAGAGACATGGTCCCCCAGCACTACCTTCTGGAATCGACCATCGAGATAGGAGCGGAACCACTGCAAAGCAGTGCCTCCAACCCCCAATCCCGCAAGTCTATCCAGAAGGATACCATGGTCGATGGTATCGAAAGCCGCCGAGAGGTCCAGAAGAACCAACAGGGATGTACTCCCCCTGTCCTTCTCCCTGCACAGGTCGTCGTACAGGGCGACCAAGGCAGATTCAGTACTGTACCCGGGTCTGAAGCCGGACTGAAAAGGATCCAGATAATCAGTTTCCTCCAAGAGTGCTTGGAGTTGTCCCGCCACCACTCGCTCCAGCACCTTGCCCAGAAACGGGATGTTGGCCACAGGTCTATAGTTAGTGGCCATCTCTGGATCCAGTGACGCTTTCTTCAGGACCGGTCGTATTACCGCCTCCTTTAAAGGGGCAGGCACTCGACCCTCCCTCAGAGAAGCATTAACCACTTCCAAAATCCAGGTCCCAATCCCGTGCTTGGAGTTATTTATTAACCAAGACGGGCAAGGATCCAATAGGCAAGTGGTGGGACGTACTCTTCCAAGCACCTTGTCCACATCATTGGGCCGCAATAATTGAAATTCCTCCAGTAATTTTGGACCAGACGGTGGCATTGGCGACTCCTCAGAGACCTCTGTTTCATTAGTGGAGTCCAGTTGTTCACATGCTCTTCCATTAAGAATCAGTCCCACCCATCTGGCGAGGCTAATTTTGGGCAAATGCCCTTCTCCTGAAAGGACACCATTCTGCACTGTTTGGGACAATTCTCAGTTCTCCAACGAGGTGGGTGCAAGAGGGAAGAATGGGAAACCTTGTTCCCCATGAAGCTCCTTAAGTGAACATACCTTAGGATCTGACCCAGCCTGTAAATTTGTAATCCACTAAATAAGCTACAGCACAAAAATATTTTTAATTAAAATATACAATAAATTATTTCATTATTACTTCATTTTTATACTGTCCATTAGCCACAACTCCCTGGGCAGTTAACAAAAGTTAAAATCAAACGATCATGAGAAAGACACACAAATATCAATTTAAAATGGCAATTGCTATGATTCAGCCTAGAAGCATGGCAGCAGTACAGAATAACATGGAATATATAAAAACAAACTTTAAAAGTTAAACTATTAAAATTCTGGGAAAATAAAAAGATCTTCACTTGGTGTTGAAAAGAATACAAAGTAGTTACTGGGCACACCTCTTTGGGGAGCTCATTCTACAACTGGGGTGCCACCACAGAGAAGGCCCCCTCTTACTTCCTTTGGAAGGAGCTCCTGGAGAAAGACCGTCAAAGAGGAACTCAGTATCTGGGTAGGTATACCTAGGAGGAGGCAAGCCCTCAGATAACCTGGCCCCGATCCATTTTGGGCTTTGAACATTAGTACTAGCACTTTGAACTGGACCTGGACTTCAACCAGCTGCCAATGTGACTGCAAGAGGAACTGGCGCGATGTGTTCCCATGAGCCAGTCCCCATGAACAGTCTTGCTGCCTTGTTTGGTATCAGCTGATATTTCCAGACCCTTTTCTAAGGCACAGTGCATTCCAGTCATCCAAACGAGAGGTTACCAGAGCATGAACAACTGTAGTTGGGCTTCCTCTGTCCAGGCAGGGTCATCATTGCTAGATCAGCTCCAAATAACAGGGAGACATCGACCTGATGCTACAGAGAGGATGAGGTTCAATAGCACGGCTGCCATTTCCAATATGGCCCCATCCCCCTTACTCTTTCGCCATCCCGTTCCCCTCCTGCAGTCTCAGCTCTTAAACCAGGCTGAAAGCAAATGCTTCCAACTTGATTCAACATCCCTACCCATTTGGGTGTTTTCTAATCATTTCTTCCATGTGTGGGATTTGTTCTGTGTGTTTGTTTTATGGGTGGGGTGGCATAACTAGGCATCCCGCACCAGCAGGGGGTTGGACCCGATGGCCTACTTGTTCCCTTCCAACCCTACTATTCTGTGAATCTCTGCAGCAAACATGCCCGTCTCCCCGCTATCCCGCAGTACCACATACACACAGCAGAGCTGATTAAAGGTTTATGAGAACCAAGAAAATCTGATAGGATTTGGGCTGAATCCATCCAGTTTTGAGTTTTCCTACCCATAAGCTTTTAAGTACTTTCAAATCATTATTTCTGCCTTTCATGAGAGTTGTTTTCCACACACACCAATTCCTACCTAGTGTGTGGTTTGATGAATAAAAGCACTGTAAGACTCAGGGCAGATATTTTTAAAAATGATTATCAGATTTGGATAAGATTTATTTTTTTTTCTTTTAAAAAGCTGTCTTTCTGCAACAACCAAGGCTTTGCATGGTCAACACATAAATACATTAGTTCAGAAGCACTTTGCGTCATCATAAAAAGAAACCGCCTTTCCATGGTGTCCATCCAAGGCCGGTTTTTAACCAAGTGGCATGCAGGAGAAGGGGACTTCAGCTCAAGCTGGGACACAGTTCAACGTACATAGCGCACCTGCTTTGAGTACAGAAGGTGCCAAGTTCAGTTCCCAGCATCTCCAGGTAGAGCTACGAGATCTTGCGCTGCCATTTGTTCCTCTTTGGAGCACCTGGAACAGAAAGATGGGGCATTTTGTTATTTATACAGCTTTTTGATGAGCTACTCTTCACCATAAAATGATCCCCAGACAGCCATTATAACAACAATACAATAAATGCTCAGTGTCCTGTTCCGTTTGGCCTGCCTTTCAAGAATCCCAGTCTGATAGACAGGGCCTGACTCTAAATCTAAAGGCCTGGCAAAAAAAAAAAAAAAAGGATGACTTTCACCAGCTGTTCAAAACTAATCCATGTTGGTGCCAGTTTAATCTCCAGGGGAGCATGTTCCACAGCTGGATGGCCACAACTGAGAGGGCCCTGTGACAAGCTTGCGATGACCAGATGCCATTTGGCAGCCAAAATGGTCTTTCCAGCAGATCTGAAGTAGGAGGCAGGAAGGGCCTTCCTACTTCATGCATTTGAAGCACTTCTCTGAAGGAAGGGATGGGAAACAAGGCTACTGGCTTGCCCGAGGTAAACCAGCAAAATCACAGCCAGTGTGAGAGTTGGAACTGGGATCTTTCTGACTTGCGTCTTTCTTTCTCATCCTGCAGAATGCACCAGCTCTCATGGCAAACTGCTTATAAGAACGAGAGATGGGTGGATGGATATTATTATTATTATTGTTATTATTATTATTATAACATTTCTATGCCGCCCCTTGCCAAAGCCTCGGGGCGGCTTACAACACAATAAAATACAATACAATACAAAAATAACAATATAAAATTAAATTTAATAATATAAAATAAATTATTTATATATATATATACACACACACGATGTAAAAGAAGTTATAAAAGAAAAGTTTAAAAGAAAAGAAAAGAAGTCACCCTAGCCAGATGAGAGAGAGAATTTATTTTAAGCTTTCTAGGAGCTCTCTATGACAGGGATGGGGCTCAGCGCTCTGGATAGCTCCCATAACACTCAAAAGAAAAACTGGTGCCTCCTCTGTAAAGATAACTCCAGTCTGAAGCACCTTACAAATTGTGAGCATCAGAGTGTCCCAAATGCAGTGGATCACTCCTTCTTCCCACATCAAAAAACCTTCCTAAGATGAATATAGAAACTCACAATTAATTAGTTTTAATTGCGGTAAATTTCCTTCCCAATAAAAATCTCAAGATTTTTCCAATCACACAGATTTATTGGGGCCATTAGAAAGCTGTTCGCAGATGGTGCGCTGTTTGCAAAAATGTGCGGCTAATCCGAGGCCCCCGAAAGGGGATTTCCGAGGCCAGAAGTAGGTAAAGGACGGCAACAGAAATCGCAAAGGAGATGAGCCTGCCAGACGGATCCGGAGCCTTTGCTAGGTTCAGAATCACGAGGAAGCTCTCCCGTTCAGGCTGATGGCGGCGTGAACAATTGTGGAAGAGCACACCAGGGCTTCCCCGCAGCCTGGAAAGATGCCTGCACCACAGATGAATGGCTTGCACATGGAGCGCCAGGGTGGTGCAGTGGTTTGGGTGCTGGGCTGGGGCTTGGGGAACCCGGGTCCAATCCCCACTCAGCCTTGGACCCCCCTGGGAGACTTTAGGCCACTCATTCATTCAGAGTGCTATTGTTGTGAGGATAAAATGGAGAGAAGGAACAGCTTGGAAGCCACCTTAGGTTCCTTGCAAGGGGAGGAAAGGTTGTGGTGGTGGTGTCTCTTAATAAAAATAATGAGTATGCATTACTCATGTGAGCCATTGTAGGATACTCTCATTCACACTGACTGCCCTAACCTGCACCTGGCCTTTTAGGCAACACTTTTCATTTCTGTAGCACCAGATACAAGGTGCTGTACGAAACAGGTGCTGTAAGGGGAAAGCTGCTGGTCCAAAAGAGTTTACACGGTACATCAGGCAAGGGTGATAACGGAAGACCTGCCAGGCTGCTCCTGAAGCCTCCAAGGGTTAATCAAGTGAATGCACCCCATGTAGCAGAAGCTTAATTTAACCACACTCAAAAACGAGTTCCAAAGTTGCTGATGAATTTCAGACGTCGGTGCCAGCAACCAGTACGGTGCCATCTCATCTCTCAGAGGAAAACGGTCACATTAAACATTTCCCCTGAAGCGAACCAGGAGGTGCATGATCGCAGACAATTATTTCCCCCTAATTTTAGCACACATCTGTATCTAATATGGGGTAATATCCTGATTTCTCACTTTGCAGGAAGATACAGACCACCCAGTTCGCCCTGGCTGATAGAGAATGATTGGGCTGCAGTGTTCCGTATGTCTGTGTTGCCTAAGGACCTTGGAATTGCTGTAGATCAGAAGCTGAGTAGGAGCCCACAATGTGATGTGGCTGCAAAAAGGGCAGGTGCTATTTTGGGATGCGTCGATAGAAGGATCACTTCAAAATGGCTGCTCAGCACTGGTTGGGCCTCACTGGAGTCCTGTGTCCAGTTCTGGGCACTGCAGTGGA
This sequence comes from Varanus komodoensis, assembly GCF_004798865.1. Classification (NCBI taxonomy): domain Eukaryota; kingdom Metazoa; phylum Chordata; class Lepidosauria; order Squamata; family Varanidae; genus Varanus; species Varanus komodoensis. Next base: position 6,305,872 of record NW_025335606.1, read on the forward strand.
AGAAAGATGCAGGAAGTCAAAAAGGGTTCAGAGGAGGGCAATGGGGTGATCCAGGGACAGGAAACAAAGACCTACGAGGAGAGATGGAAAGAACCAGCCACATTTAGTGTTGAGAAGAGAAGACTGAGGGGAGGTAGAATAGCACCTACAAGCACCTGAAGGGATGTCTTGAAGAGGAAGGCCAGGATCATTTCTCTGTCATCCCAGAGTGCCGGACACAGAATAACCAGCTCAAGGTACAGGAAGCCTGGTTCTGGATGAACATCAGGAAGAATCTGGAGCAGTGCGACGATGGAACCCATGACCTGGGGAGGTGGTGGGCTCTCCCACACTAGAGGCATTCAAGATGCAGCTGGGCAGCCCTCTGAGAGGGGTGGTTTTACTGGGAGACCTGCTCTGAACAGGGGGTTGGACCTGATGGCCCTCCAGCCCCTTCCAGCTCTACTGTGCTATGATTCTATGTGGCTTTAGAAAGATGGTTGGAGCCCAGAAGAAACAGCACATCTAAAGCTGCAGTTTTCACGTTTGGTATTGCTCTTTCTCTGCTTCCCACATAGTTGCTTTAGTGGGAAAAGGAAGGCTCACACTAGACCCCTGAATCAACTGTGGGGTGAGAAGCAAACTGCATTCAGCCAGTGCAATCAGCCACCCTGTCCTGCCCCTAGTCGAACATTCGGGCAAGAGAAAGTGTAAGGCACAATCCAGAGGGGAGCTGAGTGACGCTGCACGTGCTGGGCAACCGTGAGAGGGAAAGAGAGGGGCTATTGCAGCTGAGAAGATGCGGCCACAGAAAGCACATGCCCTGAAAGTCTTGCATTCGTTCATGAGTTCCTACCTCAAGCTCCTGCAAATGGCTGAACAAAAATCCAGCTTGACCCTGTGAAAATGGATTAGATTTGTTTTAATTAGAGGGATCATTAACTCATTAGTAAATCAGGGAGATGCTCACAATGCACCACCAAGCCAGAGGAGAAAGATTAGACTATCAGCCTCCAGAAATATAAAATGCTTTCCAACCAGGGGGCACAAAAAGGGAGACGGCAGGATGGAGTAGATGCACTGCAGATGCAGCTAGGTTAATCTACAACATTTGTTGGGAAACAACAAAGGAAAATGATCACACTTTTCCTGTCTTGTCACAGGTTCACTAATAATGTAATGCCTTTTTTATAAAAGCAGTAACCTCAGTTCTGTGTAATGATTGCATAAAGGGTTACCTAAATAGCAGGTCATCCAAAGACCATAACATTATTTCGATTTATTTATTTTTCGATTTATATCCTGCCTTTTTCCTACAAATGGCTCAAGGCAGCTTACACCATTCTCCTCCTCCATCTTATCCCCACAACAACAACCCTGTGAGGTAGGTTGGGCTGAGAGTCTGTGACTGGCCCAAAGCCACACAGTTGGCTTCATGGCTGAGCGGAGACTCGAACGCAGATCGTCTGAGTCCCAGTCCCACGCTTTTAACCACTGCACCACACTGGCTCTCAGCCCCCTTCGGGTTCCAGACCTGAGAAGCAATGCACCAAATCAGCTTAAACTCATGGTTTGAGCCTTTAATGGTTCCCAAAGCTGCCACTTTGGTCTAAATACAGGGTGCAGGACTTGACTTAGGAAAGAGGTGGCTGAGCTTTAACGGAGAGATTAGTGGCTGACATAATGTTGTGCCTGCCAAGGCTGAGTCCCTTAAGATGAAATTTTGGAGAGTAAAGATCGTTTTCAACTGAGTTTTTCTGCTTTGTATCTCTATCTGTGTAGCAGGAGGAGAAAAGCAAGTTCAGGCCTGCTCAGAATAATTCTCCTCTTGTGCTTGTTGGCAGGGAGCCTATATGAACTTGGTAGTAAGCAATTCTACTCCGCACATGCCCAAGAATACAATTTCTTATTCTTTCAAAGTCCCACAACAGTATTCTCCACCCTTGAGGTGTGACTGCCTAAAGGCAAAAAGCCAGGAAAAAGTGAGAGCAGGTGTTGAAAAAAATGGGGGGGAAATGCCAGTTTTGCAAATATTTTAGGGAGGGATTGTCCTCCCCCCCCCCCAATTTTGTGTCCCCCATGTTTTCCCCTCTCTTTTTGAGTCCTCGCAAGGTTTTAGAATTGGCATTGTATTGGAAAATCAAGGCGGGGTTAATAAACTGTCCATAAGCAAGCAAATGGGAGGTCTAAATGGCCGTCTGGTTTTGAGTCGGGCCACGCTAAAACTGCTGAGGTAAAATCAGATACGTGTTGGACGGGCCTGCCATTTGAGCCACCATGTGGGTGAGCAGAAGCCCTTATTAGTGAAGGCATCCCAGCATGCTTCAGGGGCATCTGTGGGAGACATGTTACCCACAGTGCTCAGGGCATGTAAGAGGGGCCTCTGAATGGATCCCAAGATGGCGGGACAGATGGCAATCCATTGTCCTGTCAAGACAAAAGAAAATGAAGAAGGCTTTCAAAAACAGGCAATTTGAAGGAAGATCAGCCTATGGGTTGCTCTTGGGGTCGAAGGTCTAGATATGCACAGCCTGGGACATAAAATCCCTGAAGCTTTCCTTGCTGTGGGCAGGCCTGCCAATGGGTTGGACTGGATATTTTAAATTCCACTGTAATGCTTTCCCCTCATGTGTCTAAAAGAGCTGCTTCTCTGTCACAAATGTAGAACATAAACCTTGACCTTAATCTCCAGAGGGATCAAGGATCCAACGCAAAAGATCAATTTTTTTCTTTAAATGGGAAAAAAAAACAAATGGTTCCAAGATCAATACTATAGAGGGGCACCAGCAAACTCACTGGATTTCCCATCCTGTCTAAAATAAAACTGATAGAGTGAGGTGCCCTTGTTACGTGGAACAAAGCAAAATGTTTCCTTGCAGTCCTAACATTTAGAAAGGACAAGGGAGAAATAGAACTGTGAGGAGAGAAACGGTGCAGAAACCAGAGAGGCCCGGTTGGCTTGCTCTATCAGGCAACATCCCAGTCAGAAAGGGGTGTTTGGAGTGCAGTTGGTGTAACATTCTGAACTTGGAGGACGATGGGTATCCCGTTGAGCACCAGGGGGCTGCAGAGGTCAGGATCCACCTCCAAGCTTCCTTTGCCCGCCTAGGAGCCGATTTCGGTCATGCAAATGTTGTTGCCATCCTTGCAAGAGGAGGAGGTGCAGCGCACCTGGATTTGGCAGAAGCCCCCCAGAAGAGCACTGGTCGAAATGAAGGTTCATGGGCTTTGATGCCCCCGGGGGTAGCTGGCTTTTGGTTCATCCGTCCCTCACGTCCTGCTGCCCTCCCCTGAAATGCACCTGCCTGAGTTCTCTGTCTGAAGTCAAATGCCTTCCTCTCTCATCATTTCATCCCTCTTAACAACCACCACTCTCTTTACCTTTAGGACCTTTAGAGTCATGCAGAGAGGGATTTGACCACATATAGAAATCAGCAGGCGCCAAGTTGTGCTTCTTCTGTCAGCCTTCAGCCAAGCCCCGGGACTTCTTGGCATCCAGCAGCACCCCTGCTAGAGCCCTGTCCAAGTCCGATGGCTTAGGGAACCCCCAGGGTAAGGAGTGGGCGAGGATGTCACACCCTAGATTTGGCAGCTAGAGTTCCTCTTGATGACCCTTTTCCTTTGGGTGGACCAGGCTCCGTGGCAGACACTTCCTTTCAAGCATCCCAGCCCAAAACCTTTCCCTGGGACACAGGAAGACTGCTTCGAAAGTGCCACATTTGACAAGGATGGGAAAAAGAGTTTTCTGCACATAGATGGCAAGAATTTTCTCCCCACGGCTTCCAGGCTGTCTATCGCTCCCGGTGGGACTGGCAGGGTTGAAAGTCAGGATTCCCTCTTGCCCTTCCACAGCACACACACACTCCTGGGCTCCACCCCACACTACTTTCCCTTGCCCTACTATTTTCCCTTCTCCGTGGCTTTCCCCACTTGCCTTTTCTCCTACTTTGCTCTTCCCCCTCACCCTGTTCCCGCCACTGGTGCTCTTTCTCCACCACACCTCTGTTTTTCTCCTCTTCCTACCCCACCACTCTTTCTCTCAGCTCCTCGCTACCATGCTGGCCCTTCTCAGCATGTCTCAGGCCCATGTGGCCAACTAGAGAAATTAAAATGTCGGGTGTGGGCGGAAGGAAGGAAGGAAGGAAGGAAGAGGGAGGGCTGCTGTTGAGGGAGAAAGCAGGACCATAGCAGGACAGAGTGCCAGTCGGGATGACAGGTGACAGAGTCCCTGCAGATTTTAACAGGGGGCAGTGCTCATCTCCATTTCTCAGGCCATGGGCCAGTGCTGTCCAAAGACGATGCCACAGTCATGTGGCCAGCATGACATCACGGAGCGCTGTCGCCTTCCCACAGAGGTGAAACCTATTTATCTACTCACATCACATGCGATCAAACTGCTGGGCTGGCTAGGAGCTAGGTGCAAACAACGGGAGCCCACTCCATTCGGCAAAGGCTGGGCTCGAACTGCTGAAGTGCCCATATTTCTGGCTGACAGTTCCAACATCATTAAGCCACTGCACCACTGCTACGCCAGTCGGGATTGGGGTGAGGAAAGGCATTCTGGGAGGGAAAATCTGCCAAGAACATTGCACTTTGTGAGAATCTATGTCCAGAAAGATGTCTCTAAAATATGAATTTTGCCTGGACTATTTTTGCTATAATTTTAACCCAAACGGTGGAACAGTGATGAAATTAAACTCGCATGGATGGCTTGCCCTCATTCATCAATGGCTACCAGAATGCAGAGATCCTTTCAACTGAAGGCACCAAGGAGAGACCTTCTGCTGCAGAAGAGAACCCTGAAGCATTGCTGGTCTATCAACTGCATTCATCACCCACCATGGGCAGTGCTGGTGAAGACTGGAGGGAGTCGTACCCCAGCTAGAGCTGAAGGGCTGGCAGCTTCTCTTCTGCATGCAGAGCACATGCTTTGCCTCTGACCTGCCACTTCCCAAAAGAAATGCAAGGGCAGGTGAACACCTGCGTCTTTGCAAACATGGGTAACTTTCCACCTAGTCTTCCAAAGGGCTTGTGATAGCTTTGCCCCTTCTCATGCCTGGCAGGAAACAAAGAAAATGGCTTACCAATTCACCTGAAACCCAAATCCACATTCAACAAGTAATGCATTGATAATTCATGCCATGGTCTTCTCTCAGGAGGTGGGCAGGAATTCATTTAGTTTCTGAATGCATGAGAGAGAAAAAATATATATACTTGGACTGCATCACTTTTGACAAAAGCATAGATTCTCCAAAGAGGATTAATATTTAATGCTGACAAGTCCTCCGTGATGTGAAGCGGATGTAAATAACTTAAGAGAATGTGATATTTACCTCCACAATAAAACATTCATGAAAGCTGAGCTCTCAATAAAAGCTAAATATGACACTCTCTTCACCATGGGTCACCTTCGAAGGTTAGAGATGAAAAGTTTTTGGTCTAATGGAAAGTAACATAATTCACCATAATAACACAAACCACTGTCTCATCTGCAGAGAAATATCTTTTGGTTCTCCTAGTTTCCTAGTGCAATTACAGCTGGGCAAAGCCACAGTGGGAATATACATAAAGGAAACTGGGTTGGGCTGGGTTGGGCTCCCCTGGCTCAAAGGGGACTCCTCTTCTTCAGGAAGAAGGAGTTTGCGTCTAACAAACTTTGAAGCTGGCCTCCAGCTGAAGGCTGAATTTGATGCAAATTGAGAGCAAAAGAAAAGGACTGTGCAGGTCTTTTTTTCTGTCTAAGCCATGGATGAGACAGCATCCTCTACACCCAATCTACAAATGTCTGATATTTAGGAACTGTTCCTCCTTTTTTTCCCCATGGAAAAACCTGGTGTCCTGGGGCCCCGATTTTTATGATCACATTGTGAGGGAGTGTAGGGATGAACGCACATTACACCGCTCATTTTCTATGGTGCATATGCCTTCACGAGGGGAAGAGAGGTCTATCAGTCAGTGAGAGGTCTATCAATAAATTGTTGTGGACCAGCCAGAGAGCCTCCCCTGTCAGGAAGCAAGGAAATGCAATGCAGTGGCATGGATGGGAAACAGACACATGAGTTAAATGGAGCTCACATGTATAGGTGCAGTGTAGAATTTATTGTGGACAAACAGGGAGCTCTGATGGCTTTTCACCCTGGAGCATCTAACTGGGACTGTTCAGTTGGTCAGTTTCCCCATGTGGTCTTCTAAGAGTACTTAAAGATAGAACACCTGGGAGATGGGGTGGAATGTAGACCTTTGGAAAGTATGTGGCTCTGCTAATCTACCCCATGGGCATGATTCCAAACTCTGGAAGCAGGGTCCCAACAGTTGAAACGAACCATTTTGGATGGGTGAGAATTTTGCTTCAGCTCGATTTTTATAATTCACAAGGCTCAGTGATGTGCATTTTTAAAATGTATGCAATCTTCTCCCATTGAATAAATTGCATTAACGTGCCTTTGTCAAAAGTATCTTTCATCATGCAGGCTTTTGCAAAAGTATGCAATTTGTTTATTTTGGTCTGTAAATCACTTTGCAAGCTCAGAAATAATTGCAGATGCAGATGCTGTCATCTCAGAAGGTGCAAACTGGGTCTGATCAAAATGCACCGAGATTAATTTTTCATACAACCATAAGCCAGGCCTAGGGCTTTCAGTGCGTAAATCATAAATGCATTGGCTGGAATCCCTGTGCGTTCAAACGTACTACAGCAAAACAGGGGTACCATCTCTTTGTGCTGGGAGGAGTCTTAGCTATTGGAGGGATATAAATGCCACATCCCGACAATAATAAAATGCAATGTGATAATAAGAGTGAATTTTATGGCTGTAGACAGATAAGAACTTTGTTTCCATTTGGTTTCTAAGAATTTATATTTGCAAAGTGCTTCTTGTTTAGAAGAGAAAGAACTTGAGGTTTTGGAAAGTCAGAAGAAAGCAAAACTGACACCTTTGCTCAATCTTGCAAATTGTACACATTTTCTTTTCAGTTATAAAGCAGGGAGCACTCAGCTGGTAATTTTTCTTAAAGATCATGGAGAAATTTACATTGGTGCCATTCAGTCAAATGCACTTGTGTGATGGTCACCAAGCCAGATGTGTGCAAATGTCTACAATAAACCATCCTTGCCATTTTTCCATCCAGGGTGTGAAATGGGTGAGATGCATTTTTAAGATGATCTATATTTCCCCCACTCTTCAAAACAGCTACAAGGCCAATGCCAACTGTCTTACTGTGATCCTTCAGAGGGATTGAAGGAAGCTGGAGGTTCTACCTGGATGTCCACTGACCTCAATATCTTGGCTTCCTTTCTATGGAACTCTTTCGGTTGAAAGAGAAACCACTGCTTTGGTTTTGGTACCCGCTGGAGACTTTTCTATTTAAATAGGCTTTCCCTGAATAACCTGCCATGGTTTTATTGGGAAATTTTGATTTAAAATAATTTGGGTCTTTCCCCTTCCTTTCCTTTTTATTGTTCACTCCTAAGAATGTTATTGGACACGAGATGCTCTATCAATGCTGTAATTCATTAATCTGCCTTTAGCAGAGCACAATGTTTGCTTTAAAAAACACCACCAAAAAAACTTAACGATTTCTGCAGGAGCCCTTGTGACAATATCAAATCCTTTTCCAGTGCATGTACTGGTTGAAGGTGTGTTTGGGCAGGTTGTAAAAGGACTGTTTCCCTGGAACCGATCTTTCAAGCCATTGGACACTGCAAATCTTTCACTACCTGAGTTGTTATTTTCTGCTGGGTTTCTTGTCAGGGTTGGTTGCCTTGCAGCAATGCCTCTTAAGGTCTGATGAAAGACTGCGGATGGCCGTCGCAATGCTCAGGTGATGCGATTCAGAGGGAGCTCAGGGCCTATCTAAATGTTACATTAACGGTGTGTTTAGCAAGGCTGGCCTTCCCATGAGTTGACATGAATCCACCTCCCTGCTTCAGGTGGTAGATCAGGAGGGGTGGTAGATGGTACTCCCACCACCTCTGGGAGGGCCCCTGTACCCCAGACACCCGCCGTTCCACAGAAACATAGAAACAGACTGAGTCAGAAGGGGTCTCCCAGGCCATCTAGTCTGACCCCCAACTCCAGCAGGCTCCACTCATGACATGCCTACTATGTGCATGCCAAAAAGAGATCCATAGCTCCCCGTCAGGGAATCGAACCCCAGGCTCCTGCGTGACAGGCAGGGATATTCACCACTATCCTAACGAGGAGAGACTTCCTTCATCAGAAGATCCCAAGCACTCATGTCCCAGAAGAGCCAGCTCCTCCAGAGAGGGCGGAATGACAGGGCGAGGTCCCCACATCGCTGGGAGCCGGTTCCCCAGGAAGTCCCCTGGGACTTGTCCTGCATGCAGAGGAGGCTCCACAGCCATCCAGGCTCTGCTGTCCCCAGCCATGACATCTCGTGTGCCACAGCCTGGCCTCTAACTGCTGCAGCCTGAGACCCCTTTAAGAGACAAGCCGTCAGCCAGTGTGGAGGGGGGACCACCCAGCGGAAGGCTTGGTTTTGGCTGCTCCTGGCTGGAGCAAAATATGGATGGGTTTCCTGCCCTCCTGCTCCAGCACCACTCAGAGCATTTACCCTGTTCCCATCCCTGCCTTCCTGGCAAGCCAAGCTTACCCAAAACCTTGGCAATTCCCTGACCCACAGCAGATTCCTGTAACCCAGACCTGACCAGCACCAGCACCAGCAAGCCCTCTTGATGACAGAGGCTAAGCAGAACATCCCTGCAGCAAGGCTCCATGGCAGCCAGGCATCCCCAGGAGTTGGTTTGCTGCTGCAGTGGGAAGAGACCATGTGAGGCATCTTGGGGTGGGGGGGAATCATGGCGGTGTGTGTCCCCACCCACACAGCCAGCAGGAGAACGAACACCCCCACTCATAAAGATCACATTGCAGGCTTCCAAAAAAGTACATACCAGGCAAGGGACACCCAAGTACAGTTGCGCATGTTGGAAGAGACCCCCTCCTGGAGCCAACAGAGAAATTCAAGAGTCTGGGCTCCAACTCCCACACCCATGCTCCTGCTCCACCTCCTCCAGCAAAAGCAGCCCTGCTCCCAACAGAATCATCCGGAGAGTAAGGGGAGGCTGGCATCAGTGACGAGATGATGAATAGAGGCAATGATCTTTAACTAAGCTCTGGGATATCTCTCTTGGGGCCGCGCTTGGGAGTAAATCTTACTATTGATACTCTCAATGTACATACTTCAGAAGTGATGATATATTGCGGCACATGTAAGCCCTCTGAAGCATCTGCTGATTACACCCCCACCGAGAGAAGAGGGGAAATTCCACTGCAACTTCAAAAGGAGAAGGAAGCCGCGGTGTCCAGTTTGGGGAGGCTGCTTTGGACTGGGTCAGCTGCAGGGACTTGGCATCTCTGCCTTCCGTGAGCGTGAGGAAGGGTTCCACTCCCCTGCAGGCCCTCTGGCCGATGGGTGAGCTCCCCTCCCACACATCACAGCTCACCCTACTCAGAGTGGTGGGTTCTCCCAGTCTCCATAAAATTTTCAGGACTTGGAGAGGCCACTGTGGCAAGCAAGAGGTGGGGAAGACACTTCTGCCAGTGCAGTTGTGCCAGATGCTGGTCCCATTGCTCCAATTCTAGGTGCAGCACCTAAGAACGCAGATGCATTTTAACGCTGCAGGTCTCCCTCGCAATGCAGGCATCTCCATTTACTTCAGTGGAGGAATCCATCCATTCCAGATAGATGGTCTGGATACTTCCATTGGTCCAGAATAGAGCTGCCAGGTTATTAACAGGGGCCGGCAGATAGTTCCATATCACGCCATCCTATATCGTCTATACTGGCTGCCAATTGAAGTCCGGGCCCAATTTAAGGTGCTGGTAATGACCAACAAAGCCCTAAATGGCTTGGGTCCCAGATACCTGCAGGAGCGCCTCCTTCCCTATGTGCCGGCCCACCCCTTGAGATCTGGGGCAAAGGTCCTTCTCCAGGAACCCTCTTTGAAGAAAACTAGGAGGGTAGCTACACGGAGAAGGGCCTTTTCAGCGGTGGCACCCCAACTTTGGAACATGCTCCCCAGGGAGTTTCACCTGGCACCGCCACGTTATTCTTTTCAGCATCAGGTGAAAACTTTCTGATTCCCCCAACATTTTAACATTTAATTGGTTTTATCTTTGTTGTTATCATTAATGGTTGGATGCAATATGTTGTCTGTTGGTATGTTGTGTGAGGGGAGGGGGCATTATTTTTGGTTTTGTATTTTTGCTGTTGTTGTTTTGTTTTTTGGGAAGCCAATACCAGAGACTCTGGTATTGGACGGCATGTAAAAACTTTAAATAAATAAATTATTATTATTATTATTATTATTATTATTATTATTATTTATTGATTTATATCTTGCCTTTTTCCTACAAAGGGCTCAAGGCAGCTTACATCATCTCTCCTCCTCCATCTTATCCCCACAACAACAACCCTGTGAGGTAGGTTGGGCTGAGAGTCTATGACTGGCCCAAAGTCACCCAGTTGGCTCCATGGCCGAGCGGGGACTAGAACCCAGGTCGTCTGAGTCCCAGTCCCAGCTCTTAACCACTGCACCACACTGGCTCTTAACCACTGGCTAAATAATATGCAGCAGCCAGTTGAATGAATGGGCAGAACAAGATGTGATGTGGTCTCTGACAGGCCACAGAGAGTGGTCTCTGTGGTCTCCCAGAAGGCAAACGGAGGCCTTGCTCACAAACAGGTGTGCCCACCCGGGGGCATCTCCATTCACTTGCTTGGACAGAACCACTATTGAAACGAGCGAACGGGGGAGGTGATGAGCAGGGGGTCATAACCTCCATAGCATTACCAGCAGGGTTCTCATGTGGGCTCTGCTAGTCACTATGTTGCATTTGCCCTGTAGACCCCAGACTCAAATGAATTCCATGGATGAATGATCACAGTGAAGAACTTAATTATTCTTAATTTAAATCAGAATTATTTGAAAGTTGGGACTCCCTGATATCAGTTTGTTGTGTAGGTAACAGTCATGAGAATGCTAGGAACAGGGGAGCTTTCCCCTAATAGACATCCCTAGCCCACCCCTTCCATAAAACTACAATGCCCAGAATTCCATGGGGAAAGGGAAAGGTTCTTAAACCCATTTTACCTTTCAGTGTAGAGAAATCCCTGACTTTCCTTATTCCAAGCTACTGTCTATCCCAACCTTTCCCAGCCTGGTGCACCTCAGATATTCGGACTGCAACTCCCAAAATGCCCGTCCCTTGGTGATGCTGGATGGGGCTGATGGGAGTAGAGGTCACAAACACCCAGAAGTATCCAGCTTGGGGGTAGTTGCCCCGGCCAGGGGCCCACAGCAGCTCTTCAAACCAGTCCACAGAAATCAGGAGCTGAAAGGGGCTGCGAAGGCCATCTAGGCAAACCCCTCCTTGATGCTGGAGCCAAGGGCTGCCTTCGCATCTAGCTCTGGCCTGCCTCCCTGGAGCAAGGGGCTGGACCCCAAGGCTGCCATTTTCCCTGCTGCTATCACAGCGCCAGGCCCTCAGAGGTGAGCCGGGGCCGACTGGCCACGCCGCCATTCAGCAGTGCTCCAGAGCCATCGCTGAACGAAAAGGAAACAAAAATGAGAACCCTCAACACAGGCACGGCTACCTAACGCCGCTGCTGAGCGGCAAAGCCCTCACCAGCGGAGAGGGAGAGGAGAAAGGGACTTGGATGGTATTACATCTTGATCAAGGGATGACTGATAATATTCCAACATGCCCCATCATTCAGGCCCCTCGTTTGATGACAAAGCACAGCCTATGTCCCACCATCCATTATCTGCTTCCATCCCCGAGGCGAAGGCATCAATAACACTCCCTCTTTCCAGCGAGGCTGCATCTCCCTTCCGCGCGCCGGAGAGGACACTGCGCCTGGCTGGTGGGCATTTCCATACAGCAAGGGCACATCATTACAGTCCAGCGATCTTTCCCGCGGCGCATCCTGCTGTGATACAGGCACTCTGTGCGCAGCGCTGAGGTTTTTCCACCTCGCTCCTGCCGCTCTTTTTAACTATTTTGTAGTCTGTAAAAATATTTCGGCCTCGCACGACAACCCCGACGCCTGTCGCATTGTTTCCCTCCTCCTCCTCCTCCCTAAATTCCTCTGCTGGAATGTCCAGGCTCATCCTTTGAGGGGGAGAAACAAAAGGCCAGAGAAGAAGACAAGAGCCACTCCATTACAGGGGCTGCTTGCAAAACAAAATGCTCTTGGAATTTTGGCAGGCAACTGCGGATGTCAGATTCTGCGCGCCTGTGTGTCTTTTATTAATTAATAAGGAAAGTAGAACATCCAAGAGGGCTAACAGTTTGAATCTGAATGCAAACATCTTGGAACATCTGTTGCCATAATTTGGCTGGATTAACAGTCTAGTTTCCTGGGCCATCTGCTGCTCCCCAAGACTGTAGTCGATTCTCTAGCAAATTCAAATCTCCTCCAGCATTTTGTTCGACGGGCAACGTCCACATGAAGAACACTTGGGAAGCTTCGGGAAGGGTCTCCATTTCTTCTGGCAAAAGGATCTCATAACCGATGAGAAAAGAGTCTTAGGCAAGGGCAGCACATTGTGGTAGAAAAAGGTAGAACACTTTCTTCACATGCAGAAGGTCCCACGGTTGGACCGTGATACCTGCCGGTAGGGCTGGGAAAGATCTTTGTTTGAAAGCTCCTGCCAAGCCAATGAGATGAACCTTGCTCAACCTGGTGGTCTGCATGATGTGCTGGCCTACGATTCCCAGCATCCCCCTGCCAGCGTGATCAGGGCACCAAGAAGGGGAGGGCTTACATGGACAGTATGGACCCCGATGGACTAGTGATCTGGTTTCTTTCGGAGCATCTTCCTATGATCATGAGGACATCAGTCCAGCACGCCGCTCGCACAGTGTCCAACCGATTGCACACACACAAGAAACCCCTGAGCAGGACACGAGTGCAAACACAGCCAGCCCACTGTGCACATTGGAGCCTGTGATAGTCAAGGTGACATGGAGCTACCGGGACTAATAGCCACCATGAATTTGCCCAGTCCCTTTCTAAAGCCATCCAGCTCAGGGGATGTGTTCCTATGACTCCCCAGCAGGAGCTTTGTCCTTCTGTCTCTTGGCCTGTCAAGCTAGAGGCTAAGGAAGAGCTCTCAGAGATGGTGTGGAACCATCTGGAGAAAGAGAAGAACAAGAAGTGGGCACGTCTGGCCAGAAATTCATAACAGAATCACCGAAGATTTGGCAACAGTGGGGCGAAAAGGCAAATATGACTTAATATGGCACTCTCAGGGTTTCACATGATGTTTTGGGAATTTAAATTCTCTCTCAGGGCCTTCCTTAAATCCTTCCTTTGTAAATCTCCATCTGCATCTCTTTTTCCATCCTGCAATTCTCTGCTCACAGGCCCCTCATATTTCCATTGACCTGTCCACCTGTAAGGCACCTGGCAGGTCACTCCCTGGAGGGGCTTCCTCTCTAAACACGGCACAATGAGCTGGGTCACTGCAGCCCACCAGGGCTTATTTAAACCATGGGAGGTCGAGACACCCACAGGTGCCAACTTAGCAGTTCTGATCCTCTGTCACAGCTTTCTGTGTCACTCAAACCTGGCAAAGGTGTTCTGATGAGGTGGTTACTCGATCACCCCACAACCCTACACAATGTCTTATTTATTTTCACTTGTATTTTCCCTGAGGACATCTATGGGTGTGGGCTACTGGCAGAGCCCCACAGATGCAGCAGTACGGTTATTATCACCTTTGGTTCCATTTGATAGCTGTCAAAAGGTGAGCTGTCACATGAAACTCAAGGTGCAGATCTTAGCTCATGAAAATAGTGTGGCAGCTCATTCAATCACTCAGTGGCAAGATCCTCATGGGGTTCCTGCAGACTCACATACCCTAAGGGTGTCCTCACTTCTGCACTCATTCCCAAGAGTCTACCACTCCAAGAACATGGAAAAATGTGAGCCACCCTTTTACAAAGGCAACTACTTTTGACAGCTGACATAAGTAAAACTCCACTTTAAAGTAGGAGTTTCTAAAGTTTTACAAACAGTCTTTAAATCCTGGAAATGTGTGTGTGCGCCCACACATAGGTACACGTATATGTTCCTGCCTCAAGCCCTTCACCCTTTTAGGAAGTTATGTGTCCTATTTTAGAGTGGACAGTCCTCTGTTGGAAGGGCTAAGGGAGGATGGTTCCCTATTAGAAGGCATCCTCTGTTCCAGCCTCCCACAACCCAGTGCTGGAGATCAGTTAGGAACAGCATGTGTTCCCCTGCTGGTTGGACATGATGGGGGTTGTAGTACAACACATCTGGAGGGCGCCATTTTGGGGAAGGCTGCTCCATTTTAGGGGCCACCTGGACCACCCCAAAGGGTTGGGGTGCCTCAGTCACCTGGCCACAGTATGGCTACACAATGTCGAAATGCAATTGGGATTGTTTAATCCCAGTTCTTCTTTCTGAATATGCACGCACACCTTCAAAAATAATAGCCTATGCAGATGTCATGCAAAACTGCATCCTATTTTGTGGGCAATGGGCGACAAGTAGCTTGCTTAATGGGGCCAGGGACTCATTCCTGTCCTCGGATTACCCGTTCTTGGCAAGCCTGCTTGTGCCTGCACTGGGGCGGAACACGTGCGAACGGTCCATGGCTGGGCAATCCAGGATGGATCTCCCCCAGTGTCTGAGAGCTCTGCTCCGCCGGAGAAGGTGCAGGGAAGGGTGGGCTTGTATTGCAGCAGGAAGCAGGGGAGCACTGTTCTTTTCTTGTCCTTGACGGTCTGTCAGACAGTGGACACACCTTCTGCCCCCACCCCCAGAATACCGGTGAATGGGGGGGGGGGCTGCTTCCCCATTCACCGGTATTCTCCCACCCTCACCCCAGTGAAGGTCATGCCAACTGGCATCATCCGGGGCAAGTGCATCTGGACTGAAGTACACCCACTGCAGATTCACCACCACCCACCCTGCCTTACCGGGAGGACATGGGTCAAGTCATCTGTTGTCAGCACATGGTTAGCCAAAGCTCCCGGCAGACTGAAGGAGGGCTGCTTGAAGGTCTTCTGGAGGCGACTGGACAGTCGCAACCAGATGCAGGAGGCTGCCCGAGAGGAGACGGCCACCTGATCCCACTGGACGAAAGCGCAGCAGTCTCCCTTCCAGCCAACCTTGGGTGCGCGTCCGAGAGAACCAAACAGATGGCATTCTGGAATGGCTCTAATTCCACCAGCTTTAATCCACCAAGTTGTTCATCATCTAAAATATGTATATTCTACATTTTATCAAATCACAGTAGGAAATGTGCTAAAACAGTTAAAATAAAATACAAAGATTTAAGAGAGAGAGAAAGAGGAAGGAGGGAAGGAAGGAGGGAAGGAAGGAAGGAAGAAGGGAGGGGGAGGGAGGGGGGAGGGAGGGGGCCAACCAAGCTAAGAATTAAAATAAGCAAAGGCTGGATTCAACATTCAAGGTAAGACCTGAAGCACTGCAGAGAAAAGAATTCCAAAGGGAGGGCACCATAATTAAAGTGCCCATGTTCCCCTGGTTGTGGCCAGAAGTACCTGTGGGTGACAAGGCAGCCAGGAAGCCCTGATCTATAAATCTCAGCGAACAGGCAGGTAGATATGGGAGAAGGTGCTTTAGGTCTATCATCCTATGATGTGAGGATTTTATATCCAGCCTGTTCCCACCGACTGGGCCTCAGGGTGGCTCGCAACATCCCCATTCATACATCACAACTGAATGCACTGCAAAACCTTTCTGAGGGTCTAACCAGATGGTGGGTTCGGTTTCCCCTTGGTAGCCTCCAGAGAGCACCACGCTCTGCCCCGTCCCCCACCTCTGCTCCATGTCAGCACCCGCAGGGATCACCCATGGGACCTACTGCTCACTGTGGAGAGCAGAAGGGGCTAGATGCATGGCTATCATTTTCAGAGGCAGCTGTGTGCTTGGCAGGACTTCAGGATGGACCTGATCTAGCCAGGTTCGTCTTCTGAGGGTGTTCCAAAATCCATCAATAATTATAACACACGCTCCAGCCTTCAGCCTGCTTAGCCATTTATCCTGGCCAGTTTGGGGCCTCTAAAACTGAAGAATCCCCATTTGCTTTCCCCTACAGACTCTTTCATTGTTGTTCCTCTACCAGCCACCTTCCCTCTTAACCGGCTTGTAATTCTGCTTCCACCAAGTCCTTCGCTCTCCGTCCCACCACGACACCCATTTCGTTCCTGTTATTTAAGAGAGCTTTACCATACAAAATTAGGTCACAGAAAGGGAGGGAAGAGCAAAGTTTGCATTGCTTTCATAATTAGCAATTAGGGTCGCTGCAGTATTAATTGCATGTTTCCACAGCACACATACCCCAAGAGGTGAACTCTGAACAGTGGCTGGAGACTGTTAAGAATGCTGAAATTCATGAGCACGTGGAGGCAAAACGTACACTCCACAGCATCCCTCTGGTGAAAACAAGGACAGTTGCAACATGCCTCTTCTCCAGGGGCATCATGGTAAATTTGACGTGCAGCCCAGATGCTTATCCTGACAATCCTCATAGCCACATTTCCATAGGAACACCAAAAATATAGGCAGATGTATATTTTTCTATATTTCTGTATATCTATGGGCTCACTTGAACATCTTGGCAGTGTACCCTGACAACAAAGCACAGTGGGTTGCTCGTGGCTGAACAATCTGCAGTTTGCCCCACAATAGGCTCCTCGTGGGTCTTCATCCCTCCCTCTCCCTACCTCCCCCTTGGTCCTCAGGCAGGAATCCTAGAGGGCTCCGTGGAAGGACCACCTTGTCTTCCTATAGACCTTTTCACCCATTCTTCTTCTTCTGTTGGAGACCATGAAAACAGTCTCTGACTTGCGACAACCCCTTGAAATGCCCCAGTGACACTTGATATGTCCACCCTTTGAATAAATTTTAAAAAAACCTCCAACTGTGCTCCATGTTTTCATATTTTTACATTTTTTTAAAGTCAGACTTGCACACTTCCATGGGTCTGAGAAAGCATGCCTCTCCTGGGCATTGTCAAAGTGGAGAAGGCACCCCTCATGGGCACTCAGAGGCTGCCCACAGCTTTGTCCTCCACTTGGGTGTCCAGAGATGTCCAGAGAGGAGATGTCAAGAGAAGCCAAAACCAGGGGTGACCTTGCTCACAAAAAGGAGGTGGCTGGCCAGCCACGTCCTTCACAGCAAGATCCTCCAGCTGTCAGCACCCTGACTCTGAAAGTCCAGGGCCACCGAAGGACCTCTCAGAGATCAGCCATCAACAGATACAAACTGTCCCCTGTTAATCATGACTGTGTTGTGAGTTAAGTGAGCTTAAAATGCAAAAGACCCCAAGTGCAGGAGTACTTCTTTAAAAAGTAGGAACTTGATTGGCCAACAGTTGAATTTGGGGACGTGTGAGGAAGCTGTTTTGAGGGCAGGAATCCATCGGATTACCTAGGCTGGGCCCCACAGACTCAAATCTGCTGGGATACTCCAGGCTGGGATGAGAGCCTCATCAACTAAAGAGGAAATGCCTCACCCAGAGCAAGGGTGCCTAGGTGCGTAAAAACTGCATGTGCAAATTCAGAAACAATCATTGTAAGTTCAAGAGAAATATGGCACAGTTCACCAGGCCGTGGAAGACGGTGACCCATTAGCTCTGAAGGTCCTTTGTCCTCGCACTAGAATTAGATGGGTCACCCCTTTGCATGGCCGTTGTTGTTACATGCCATCAGATCATCCTGGATTTATGGTGACCATAGGAATGAAAGCCCTCCTCCAAAGTTTCTTGACCTTGGCAGTCCCACTCAGCTCTGGTGCATTCGAGGCTGCGTCCTCCTTTATGGACTCGATCCATCACATCTTTGGCCTTCCACTTCTTCTTTGGCCTTCAACTTTCCCTGGCATGCCTTTTCTGGGAAGTCTTGCCTTCTCGTGGTGTGTCCAAAGAATGTCAGCCTCATTCTTCTTCACACAGAGGATGTCTTTAAATAGAAGAGAAAGGGGTAAATGATTCCAGCAGCTCCCTTCCTCTTTGCGCAATTGTGGCATTCTCCACGATCCAGTCACAACCAGTTAGTGTGTGTTATTCTGCCTGCATTTGGCATCTGTTGTCCCAGAATGTTCTGCTTTTTTTCTTTCTCAGGAAGTCAAAGTGGCTTACATAATTCCCCCAATCTTATTGTTGCAACAACTGTGTGCAGTAGGTTGAAGTGAGAGTCTGTGACTGGCCCAAAGTCACCCAATGGGCTCCAGTGAGGACTAGAACCCTGGCCTTCAGTACTAGTCCTGCACTCTTAACACCTCACCGACTCTCTTAGACGCTGAGATGCAACCGCAGAAGCAAAGAAAAGTCTTTGTATGTTACTCAAGCGCATCTCCTCTTTCTTGTGTGTGTCTTGGGGTAAGACCCAAATCAGGCCTGGAACCCAAGCACTGCATCCTCCCAGGAGTTCTTTCTATTTCTCTGTCATGAATCTAAGAGGTTCCTGCTAAAACTAACCTTGCAAAATCCTGGCAGGCACCCAAGAGCCTGGGACAACACCTGGCAAGCCGCCCGATCTGATCTGCACAACAGAAAGTGGAACTATAACTCCCACAAGAAAATGTTTTCTGCTGCATTTTCCCGTTTTTTTTTTCTTGGCATGGTGGGCTGTCTCCCTTACAGACCTGGGCAAGATTGCGGGGGGGGGGGGGGAGAAGACGGCTTTCAAGATGTCAGATCAAGCCCCACTGTAATTATTCCATGCCTACAGCTGTAATAGGAGAACCCAGGCGACTCTACCACTTAACCTGGCACTGTCTCAACCCCGATAATTGCCTTCCACTTTGTCGGTCTCCCGTGCCAATCCAAGGGGAATGAGGCCTTCACCGTGTGTTCCAAGAGGATCTGTTCTTCTTACTTCACGCAGACGAAGGAAACGAAAGTGGTGCTTTCATTCTTGGCTTTCTGCAGGCACTGAGAAAACCAGCTCAGGCTTTCCGGCACAAGGAGTTACTTCTGGTGGGAAAGAAAAGTCACATTTCGAATCTGCATGGAGACTGTTCTAGCCTCTAATCTGGGCTTTTCTTAGTTTTGAAACTGAAGTACAACTTGGCATCTAATGGTGATGTTGCAGGTAGGTTGGTAGAAGTGAAAGGGTGGGTTTAAATTCCACTCTTCCTTTCCATCTCTCTCTCTCTCTCTCTCTCTCTCTCTCTCTCTCTCTCTCTCTCTCTCACACACACACACACACACACAGAGAGAGAGAGAGAGAGAGAGAGAGAGAGAGAGAGAGAGAGAGAGATCTGATCCACATGCAAGCCATCATTCCTTGAAGCTGCAGCCATCATTTGATTATCATGCGGATTGTGAGCTGACCCTTCTGTTGGTCTCCCATTGGTGTCAACGAGGCCTTGCAGGTTAAACGTGCATTATGATGCAGACAAGACAGGCGGGTTGCAGATTCATGAGACGGAAACCAGCACCAATTATGAGACATGCCCTCAGCCCCTTGCTAACGTGCTGCACGCTTGGCGAATTTACACGGAGCAGATCGTCCGGGGCTTGGCTCTGCACCAGGCTGCTTTTCCGTCCATAAGCAGGAAGATGCTTCATATTGGCAGAAAAATGGAAGCGTTCACACCCCGCCTGCTTGCCGGGCCCAGAGGATAAACCAGAAAATGCATTTCTCTCACCGCCTTCCACTATTTAAACTCTTAGGAGCGTGGCTTTGGCCACCGTGTGTGTATACACACATTAATGGGTGTCTTTCTTCTTTGACTTATCCCTGAGAATTTCTTGTAAAGCTCAGATTTGGAAACCCATAAATGTGATGCAAGGCAGTGCGGCTTAAGTCCGACACAGTGCTTTGCAATGGGGTTATCCTAGAAGCTATAGCACTGCTGAGCAAAAAAACAGAAACAAAGAACCAAAACCCAGAGAAAACACTAACATTGAAAAATGAAGAGTGACTTTGGGGAACAGGGAGGGGGAGGCAGAGAAACAAACACAGTCTTAAAAACAGGAGAAGGGACAGAAGAATGTTGTATTCTCACCCTGCATCTGTTTCCCAGTATATAACCCAGTTTTGCATGTAAGAGAGATTGCAATTAGAATTCCAGTCATCCTCAGCAAGCCTGCCGCAGGATATGGTAGTGTTGCCTAGTGGTTAGAGTGTTGGCCTGGAATGGGGAGAGCCAGGTTCTAGGCCCCACTCAGCCATGAAGTTCACTGGGTGATTTGGACCAGTAGCTGACTTATGGCCTAGTCTACCTTACAAGGTTGTTGTGAGGCAAAGATAGAGAGGAGGAGAATTATTCAAGTCACCTCCAGTTCTGTGTAGGAGGAAAAGGTGAGAAATAAAGATAATAAACAATAGCAGCCCAAAACAGGGTAACGTGACTTCTGCTTTCATTTTCAGTATGTAGATACATGTAAGTGTATGCCTTTCTGACTGTGGATTTGTGCACAGATATTGATAAAGAGCAATATGCCGTCCACACAAAGACACCCCACAGGTAGAAAGTGGAAATGTGGCATGGGCATGTGGCATATCCTAAAAACTGTGGCACTTGGTCCTCAGGCATATAAAAAACTTAGCTATCTGAAGTGTTAAATTAAAAGTTTATTGGCAATATTTGTGCACAACTTTCCAAGCAGAATGTTTCTCAAACTAGATGGTGATGATGATGCGTAATAATGTAACGCCTCGGATCGAGACTTCCTGGTCCACAAACAGAAGAGTGTTGAGGAGTAAGCTAGATCCAGTGGTGGATCCCTGTGGAGGAAGGAGGGAGTTGAATCCCCCCCCCCATAAGGAAGATCCAGTAGATTTTTGCTCCTGACAACTCTGGATCAATCAAAATTTACAAGTCATTTAAGTGCACCATTAGCAAATTTTAAATAAACAAATTAAATAAAGCTATGACCCAACATCAAAGCTGCAGAATTTCCAACAAAATCAAACTGAAGGCATGAAACAAAATATATAAATTCTCCTTCCCTTGGACCTCAAGGAGTGGAGAATCCCATGCCTTGCATGCCACTAGTGAAAGAACACTCATTTTCACTGGCACCAGTATAAACTCCAGGGAAGGCTGGTCTTTCCTGGGCTGGAGGAGCTCTTCATCCAATGCAGCTTTTCTTTTGAGCTTTATAGGAGCTGCCCATGGTTCTGAACTCCTCCCCCAGCCAGGCTTGCCACCACGGAGCACTGAGGATCGCTCCGACGCAGTGGGAAAGAAAAGCTGAGTGGAAGAGGAGCCCCAGTGACATGAGAATCGCCAACCTTCATTGCTACACTCGACCAACAGCATGTGGAGCAAGAAGTCACCAAGGAATCGAAAAACAGGAATGGTTACGATCACATCCGCTCTATAACAGCGGCCAGGGGTTTAGCAGGGAGCACCGAGGTTGCGCACGCCATGCGATGGAGTTGCTCAGATGTTCCCCCACTGCATGCACTGCCAGTCCTGGGAAATGAGGGAAGAGCTCTCCGGTGGGAGCCAAAAGCCGGTCAGGGACGGCATTAGCACCACGGCTATTGTTTCTGCAGCCGCTTGGCAAAAGCGTGGCCAGAGAGCTGCCACAGCTGCCCTTTGGATCTGCCACACCTGGGCCACAGGGCAGCGAACCATGATCTAGAACTCGGCATGGATTGCTTGTTGGCTCACATCATGGCCTCCCATAGCTGGACGGCCTGGGCCGGAGTGCAGGGCTGACATCGAGGTGGGCGTTGGGAAGGAAAGGGGCGGTTGCTTTCGATGTGCATTCCAAGGTTAGGAGGATCTGGGCTCAGCGGATGAGGGGTCCTGGAAAGAGAACTCTCCGGCGTCGCAACGGGAGATGTGGCGGAGCTTGTCCCAAGGGCACCCTCCCCAGGTGTTCAAGCAGAGGCTGAGAATACTCAGGATTTACAACTGCAAGGAGGGGGCGTGGGAGGAGGACTTGCCAAGCATGAGGCAAGGTCGGGAGGGATGGCCTGACGGGCTAGAGGGGCGGCGGACAGCAAAGGGCATCCCAGATGGAGCGGCCCAGAGGTACTCCGAAGGAGACCGCTCAGAAGGAGCTGCCGGATTGGGTTCAGCAAACCACTCTGTGCATGCTCAGAGACGCATTCTTTGGTGGTTGTGCTTGCCAAAACTGCACTGGAGGACAAAGAGCTTTTGCTAAAGAACGGTCTGTGTGGTGGAAGTGCGAAGTGGGGAAACCTGGCTTGTGAGGGCAGGTGCGGTTGGGCACTTGCGTAGGCCGGAGCCCCCTGGCCTCACGCCGCCCTTGCAGCCGGCTGGCTCTCACTCTGGCCCAGGCAAGGCTGGGGCTGAGCAGAGGAGCAGAGGCCCCGGGCTCTGTGCTCGCCCACGGTTTGCCTGTCCAGCAAGCGAGCGATGGGACAGCGGCGGAGAAATAATTGCAGCTGGCGGCAGGTGGAACCTCTGGGAGGAGGGGCCCACGGCCGTAGGCCCACCCAGACCGCAGCCCCACAATGCCACACCCGCTAACAGGGCTAATAATGGGGTCATTGATAACTAATTAATAACTAATAATCATCAATAACTAATACCAGAGAGGTCCGGAGAGGACCGCCTGGCGCCGTTGTCATTTGTTTTTCGGTGCCACCTTTTTATTTAAACGCCATTTTAATTGTTCATATTATTTATTTATTTTATTTTTATGGCCAGGATGTCTCCAATTATATTATATTGTTTTATATTGTTATTATTTATTTATTGTTGTAAGCCGCCCCAAGGCTTCGGCAAATGGGGCCACATAGAAGCTTTCTAAATAAATAAAGATAAATAAATATAGTCACAACTGGGTGGCTTTGGGCCAGTCACAGACTCTCAGCCCAACCTACCTCACAGGGTTGCTGTTGTGGGGAGAAGATTGCGTGCAGGAGGAGAAGGATGCAAGCTGCTTTAAGTTCCTTGAAAGAGAAAAAGGTGGGATAAAAACCTCATAAATAAATAGTGATTAATGACGCTTTGGAATTTGCCCTGATGAGTGATGAGATCCAAACTGGTTCTTCTGTGGCATGTGTACACTCAACTTTCTTGTAGATGTCCCTGTGAGCTCAAACTGTACTGGGAGAAAGTCTAAATCCACAGGTGCCTTGGTCCAAGAGTCGGCCCACCTGCACAGCAGGGAGCCTGATGTTCAGAAGAGAGAGAAAACGCCTCTGTGAGAATGGATGCACCAGCGCATTCCTCTTCGTCTTCAGAAACAGGTGCAGGACTTCATCCTGGAGTCATCTCTTTGAGCAAAGAAATACACTGACGCAGGCTTCCTTTGTTACAAGCCAAAAACGCACGTAGGACAAAACCGCAAGTTGGGAATTGGGCACTGATAGCATTTGAGAGCCAATTAAGCGACAACAAGAAAGAATGTGTTTCAGGGTCCAAACTACAAATAAGATACAATATGAATAGGGACGAGTGTGTGCAGTTACCGGGCTCTCGCACTGCTCACCTGGATTTAACTACCCTGATGAAGTGCACTAGCAAGTCCCACTGCGCTTACGTCTGACGGCAGCAGCAGAGATGTCAGCTTTTCCTACACAACAACGAAGCTTTTGCCCCAAGAGAGGGATAAGGAATGATCCATTGACTATGAATTTCATTTCCCTCAACATCTTTCACTAGTTAAACAGCTAGGAAGAGAGCTTTGTCCGGTATGTGTGTATACACATATTAGTGTATATTTCCCATCCCACTTATCCCGGGGAATTTACTTTGAAGGCAGCTTCTGGAAATTCATAAGTATGAGGTGATTTTCTGGATTTTACGTTCTGATCGATGTTTGGCGATGGAATCATTCCACAAGCCCAGGCACCAAAGGTTAGAAAGAATATAAAATGACATTCAGAAAAAGGAGGAATATCTCAGGAGAAGCAGCCAATCATACAGTGCCATCCAATGTTAGTGCCGCTTAACTCTCATCCATTTCAATGGGTCTGCTCTGAGTTTGCCGAGCATTGGATACCCCCCGAAGTACAGCGGGTCCTTGCGTTGGCCAGAATGCGCAACGTAAGGACCCACTTGCAATCTGATTGCAAGCTGGTGCAATCTGACCAGCACAGTTCTGCCCATGGTACGTATTCACCTGGAAGAGGTGGAAGGCCATCAAGAACTGCAAAAAGGTGACTGCCTGCAAAAGATGCAGAGAAAATAGTGCATTGTCTATTATTCTTCTGCCTAATGCACCTTGAGTATGATCACTCTTCATCACAGGCAACTGTCACTTTTTATATCCTAAATTAGTTCCATTGTCTTTGGGGAGAGCTCCTTCTGTCCCAGAATAGATGTTTAAAGCTCCTCATTCAGAAGCCAAGAAGCATCGGCTGCTTTCCTCGTATAAGGAGTTGTTATCCTCAAAAGCACACTAGGCATCTTAACAAAAAGAATGAAATCCTTTTGTAAATTATAGTTTTCTTTTTTCAGCTTCCCTCCTTTGAGCTTTTGCTTTTGTTGCGACCAACGTTGGCCACTGTTCCATTCCTGTCCTTCGTTTAAAGCACCGCAGAAATTGGCAGAAAAGCGTGGCTGGAAGCTTCTAGCTGCACTTTCCTGGGCAAAACTGTTTCCTTCCAGTGGCTTTTCTCCCCGTGCCAAAGTGCCCAGGGATAAATTGCTAAGCTGGAATTGGACAGGACACCTTTCAGAGAGAGGACTGGCCACCCGTAAAAGGAGACACCTGGCGAGCCCCAGAACAGCCGTGGCTAAATCTCAGTGAAAGGCACTTTTTATAAACTCAGCTTCAGTCACTTCGCTATTCTTGCATCAAGGAACTGAGCCACAGGTTGTTCATGTATTATTTTTATTTTATTTTATTTTATTTTATTTTATTAAATATTTATGCCCCATCTTTACCCAAAATGGGTCTCAAGAGGGCTTATTACATGGCATTTATATCTGGCCTTTTATTCTCTCACAAGGAAGTCAAGGCAGCTTACACTGTGCTCCTTCCATCCACTCTGCCCTCTTGACAACACCCCTGTGTGGTAGGTTAGAAAGAGCAGAAGTGACTGGCCCAAAGTCCCACGTAAGCTTCGTGGCCGAGTGGGAGCTGGAACCGGGATCTGCCAGGTCTCCAGTCCAGCTCTCTAGCCACTGCGCCACTCTGACTGTGTAACCAAACAGGTCACTAGAACAGCTTAGATGCAGACCAAAACCCTTCCTACCTTATCTCCCACTACCCCTGCCTAGAAAACTAACACCTCAGAATGAAAGCCAAAGCATCCCCTCAGGTGAGTGACCCACACATACCTGCCATCCTGAGAAGTGGTGGTCCAGGACTGTACAACCTCCATCTCCTACCAGCGTGCAAGAGTGACTTGCCGAGGGGGGATACTTCTCTGGATCAGACCCAGGCCCTCTGTTCAATGTGTGTGGACAACAACTCCCCAGCCCCTTTATATTCAGGTAAATCGCTCTGCTCCGATGCCTTGTCTCAGGCATCCTCCTGGCTAGAGGTCCCATGTGGCAGGCATGGGTGCTCTCCCTGCCTGAGCTCATCTTGGAGAACTAGACCGCTACAGAGACATGGAGTGCAGGCTTCTCCTTCCAAAAAGGTGCAGCCCTGGCCGCTGTGCCTGAGGCTTACAAGCATCCAGTGCAAAGCAGGCAACGCCATGGAGGGGATCTCCACTTCTCTGCTTTTCCTGCTCCACAATTCAGCTAGACAGCCAATTCGTGCACCTGAGTGGGGAGTGCAGAGGGAAGGAGGAGGCTGGAGCACCTCCGGGATGCCTCATCTCCCTGCCTCCCTCCCTCTAAACCACCCTCTTTTTCCAACCTTAAATAAGCAGCCAGCTCATTCCTCCCTACGCCGTCCAGAGGCCACAGAGCTGCTCTCCAAGACCAGTTCCATTTGGGGCATGTGCAACACAGAAACCCTTCCAGGAGAACTAGACGTGGCAGGTTTCCATGTGTCATGCAAACCCAGGCTGCTTCCTTCTCGGTGGCCCGTTTCGCAGCAACAACCCACCCTTGCAGCCCATGGTTTGTTTGCATGACACGGGTTGCCACGTCATCCAACCCCCAGCATTACATTTCATCCTGTGTTGCAGGAATCAGTGAGCGAGACACTCTGCAAGGGGGGCGGCGGAGGCAGCAACCAAAGCCATGCCGCTCATGGCAGTCTTGCTCACGTCACTGCCAGTAAAAACCCTTCCATTGTTGTCCAAGCAGAGCTCTGGAGTGACCATCGCTGATTTGTCACCCTGTAAAAGAGAATTCAGGCCCCCCCGCATTGCATACAGTTGTTGTTGTCATCAGACGATTTGGGTTCTGACACAAAGGACATTGGGTCACCAGCTGCAGGACTGCGGGCAAAGCAAGCCATGGTGGGCATAAATGTCAGGGACACCATGCTCTGGTCTGTAGCTTATTCTCAAGGGGGCTTCACATACCCTGCTAAGGTGGGCTCTCTCTCTCTCTCTCTCTCTCTCTCACACACACACACACACACACACACACACACACACACACACATATGTTCTAACACAAGTTGCAAATGGGGGGAGTGTCGAAGGACTGCATATTTCTATATTCTCATATTGTCCATTTGAAACTGATCATACAATCCTGCAGCTAGGCGTCCAAATGCTGCTGTCATAAGAGGGTGCATGGACTACCACACATAGTTCTACAAATATTCTTCTTTGTTCACAGCACATGAAACTGTCACATTTAGAAAGTCAGCCATGAGGGACAGAAGCCTGTGGGGCTTATTTAAAAACAGAAAGCAAAAATACTAGAAGCTGAGAAAATGTACATGATTGAAAACATTGTCTCCCATGATACAAGATACACAGATATATCACACACGCGCGTGAATCAGCCCACAGAAGGACAGAATTCCCAGCACACTTAGTATTAAGGTCACAAAAGGCACATTTATTTCATCAACATTTGATGCTATATATAACAACGGTAAACTAATATCTAATTGGGTTTTTTATGTGATGGCAGATAATCAAGACAAACCCTCATCTAGGTCCATATTTAAAAAACCCTTCTAACGGTTGGTAAAAACCAGCCGCGAAGCAGTTAAGCTATTGGCAACAAGCGGTTCCTAATAAACACTCAGCTAATTCTGTAGGAAAAGCACTAATTAGAAAAGCAATAATAATCGGTGTAATTGCTCTAAATTACCCTCCAAACAGAGAAGTGTGTTTTGGTACTAAAACGCAGCTGCTCATGTAACACATTTGCTTCTAGCCAAAGTCAACTTCACTTTTCATGACTGCCCTCTAGAGTTGCAAAGGGGGAATATGCCTGGGAGCAGTTGCATTTCCAACCATTCCAGTGCAACACGGAAGGTCATGATCCTGTGAAAGTTTTGCCAGCCAGCTGCAAGTCATAGGCCCCTTTTCCGGCTGAACTTGTTTAGGATTGCACCATCAGCAGGTGAACTGGCCTGTGGGGGAGAACATTCCATATCCAAAACACCATCATATTAAAAAGAATTAGGGAGACACCAACTTGCAAGCCACGTCAAACGTGAATTGATGTCCTATTGTGAATTATTACCCCTGTTTTCTTCTCTTAAGTCTTGGATGTGGACTATCCACAACCTGCTGGTGGAGGGAAAGTTCTCCAGATGCCTCCACAGAGACCCATTGCTCTTTTGTGGAAGACAGAGGATTAGTGTTTAGGGTTAGGTTTGCTATTGCCAAATAATTGACCATGTCACATTAGTGCCTGTCTTCAGTGTTATTGGTCAATATAATCCACCTTGTAGGGTTAGATGAACACCTTTATAAATATGTAGGAGAAACAGAGAAAGCGGCCAACATACAACCACACTGATGGCAAACATAAGACAGCATAATTAGAGGTTAACCTCAGATGGGCATTCACACCTTCTCTTGTCACATCAAACCATGATTTAGCCCCACATGTATGGGGAGGAATGAGCTGTGTCTTGTGTTTGTGCACTCTCTTCTCCTGCCATGGCCAAGATGGGGACTTTTGCTTTTAATCAGCTGCAGCTTGTTGTATGGTCGGGGCTGACAAACTGTGGTTAACATTAACCATGTTTCATTTCCAATAAGTAGCAGTTTCAAAACACAGTTACTGAAAGTGGCTTGTTAAAACAAACCATGACTAATGTTAACCATAGTTCCTAGTTCATACAGCATAGGACGCCATAGTTAATTAGAATCTGAAGCAAAAGCTTCAAAAGTGCTCCTCTAGATACCAGGAGAGGAGGCAAGCAAAGAATCTATGCATGACTCTATGACTCACAGTTACTTATTCTCATTTCACTTCACCACCCTTCTCCCACCTGTTTTTTTCAAGCAGTTTTGGGTTTCAACTCCCATCAGTCCCTGCCTGCATGGCTAACAGTAGGAATCTTTGGGAGTTATAGCATAAAATATCAGGACAGCACGAGGTCTGATTCAGGATTGCTTCACTGGAAGCTAAAGCCAGAACCACTCATACTGTTGTATTTCCACTTACAATGGGTAGGTGAGGAAGCTGGACGGTGGAGAAAACTCTTGTATTTGAAACATGGAACTGGAGGTGGTGCAGTGGGTTAAACTGCTGGGCTGCTGGGCTGGTTGATCGAAAGGTCACCAGTTTGAATCTGCACAAGGGTGTGAGCTCCCGTGCTTAGTCCCAGCTCCTGCCAACCTTGCAGTTTGAAAGCATGCAAATGCAAGTAGATAAAAAGTACCACTTCGGTGGGAAGGTAAACAGCGTTCCGTGCACCTCGGTGTTTAGTCATGCCAGCCACATGAGCACGGAGACTGTCTGTGGACAAACGCTGGCTCCCTTGGCTAGGAAACGGAGATGAGCACCGCCCCCTAGAGTCAGGCATGACTGGACTTTAATGTCAAGGGGAAACCTTTACCTTTACCTTACTGGAGGGGAATTTTGTAATACACTGGACTAATAGAAAGATGCACAAGTGAGTCCTGGCTCAAATCAAGCCACAGCTTTCCCTAGAAGCAATAATGAGACTATTATTATATTTTGGACACCTCCTGACAAGTAAGACTTTCTGGAGCAGACAATCACGTCAGGGACAGTCCAAGGCAGAAGAAGATAAGGAAGGCCGAGTACGAGATAGACGGACTCCATCCAGGGAGCCACAGCCCTGAGCTTACAAGAGCTGAGCTCGATTGTCATGGGCAGGATGCGCTAGAGGCCTTCATTCACTGGGGGAACCATAAGACAGGGAAAGCTTGACAGCACCTAGCAGCAAGAGCACCCGGTTGAGGAGGGCTGTGCTAAACTGTAGTTTTGCTGGCCTTACACCCAACTGCTGCCATTCTTAATCTCTGAAGTATTTCATCTAGGGGAAAAAAGGATTTCCTATTCTGCTCTCAACTGATGCATCCCTCTTAAAGGACAACTTCAGAGCCCATGTTCCTGGGATGCTGAACGAAGTGCCCACGTACCAGACTGGGCCACCCTTCTCACAGAGCTCACTGCTGCCAGCTTCTTACTGTAGTTCTTCTTTAGCAAAGAGGGCATTTCCCTGCAAGTTTGCTAAAGTTCCCCAAATTCTTCTCAAAGCTCATTCCAGCTCAAGCCTGCAAATACTTTTGTGGGTATTTTTCTGAACGCACAGCAGAATCATGTGCATGTTTGCCCACTGATTAAAGAAAAGTTGTGTGCATTTTTCCAATTACACAAACTGGTGGACTTTTTTTAAGTTCAGAAATCATACTGCAAGCTTGGAAATGCATGGGATTTGACCACCAAATGCATTTGAGATATGTTTGGCTCAGAAGGCGCAAGCTGAATCAAATCTTATCAAAGCAAACCAGACCAAATTCCTCATAGCTCACTGAAAGATGAGGTCCAGCACCATCTTTATGTGGGTGCGAAACAGCAGTTTTGGGCTTCTGGGAAAGTTGCTTTGAGTTTAGGGGCATCCCTTGAGCTTGCAGGAAATGAGTGTTCTGTGACTGGTTATGCTCACCACTGCAGCCAGTTCAAACTGGGCAAGCCCCACATGCCCATGACAGCCATTTTGAGGTGCTCAAATTCCCCCTGACCTCAAAAGCTTGGGGTCCACTACTCTCTCCTGCCGTTCCCACCCGTGGAACATCCTTAGGTGGGCAGAAGGGATGAGCTGCAGTGCCAAGGATATGGAACATCCTTCTGAGAGGTACCGTTTCTCTCAGTTTTTCAACCGGATGCCATCTCTTCAAAATTGCTTTCAGATAAGGTTCAGATTTGTACAACTGTTTGTTTGGTGCTTTGATGGCCTAGAATCTGCTGTTTTTTTGGCTGCCTGCTTTGAAATGGAAAAATGAGAAATGACAGAGAGAGAGAGAGAGAGAGAGAGAGAGAGAGAGAGAGAGAGAGAGAGAGTTCTTGGGGGTTCTTTGGCAAGCAATCCTTGATGCCTCCCCTCTCCTTCAGTGACTCTACCTTTCTGCCAGCATGGTCACCAGATGGTTTTGCTCTTCTTCCTCATCATCAGTGGGTCCCTGCTGGGATGTGGGCCCTTGGCAGATCATCCTGGGATTCTGACAGGTCATGGGCACCTCCGCCTGCTCAGTAACAGGGGACTACTTTTCATGCTGGAGGTGTCCGGTTGAGGTGTCCCCAGCGAGACAATCTTCCTGAGACCCCAGAGAGCTTCGGCATGTCCAAGGAGACAAAATAGTAGGCCTGATGGAGCCATGGTCACATGTCAAGAAGCTCAGGTTTCCTGTGCTGAGAAGGGCCCTCTCTAGTGCCTCTCTTGTGCTGGTGCTCCATCAATGGGGGTGCAATTCACTCCAGAGGTGTTCCTTGCTGTCTGACCAAGATGCCGGTCAAGATTACCTCCTCCTTATGTAATTATGAGTCTCTGCTGCTCCATTCTATGCAGCAGTGTTATTTATCTCGGCTCAACGACCCATTAAACACATACTGTACTTCATGAGGTGGCATAATAGAGCATCACTACTGTAGAGCAAAGAGAAGCCCAAGCGAAAGCAAAATCTAGCTGGTCTTTGCAGCTGAGCACAGTGGGCAGGCATCTCCAGCTCAGAAGCGCAGGTGAGGGGGCCTTGGAGTTCGCCTGGAAGGGCCCAAATGACCACCTAGACAGTGGCAGGTGGGGAGCGCATCAAGGGAGCAGGAGAAGGCACCACTTTATTGCTGAGGTTGGGATGGCGCATGATTTACACGCGCTCAAAATGCAGAAGTGAGCCAGTTCAGGGTTGGCCAGCAGCATTGCTCTGACTTACCAGGAAAGCTGTGGGAAAGCATGAGTCAGAGGCAGTTCAGGGAGAAGAGACGTGGCAGCTGGGTCTTTCGCAACGGAGCCCGATCCGTGTGGACATCTAAGGGCTCTCACAAGATCTTGAGGTCCAGGATCTGAAATCACGGGGCTGCACTGCTAGTCATACCACGGGCCTCTGGGGACCTGGGCTGAGGTCTTTTCCCTGAAGCAACAGCTCTCCCTGGGAAGGCAGCCCATCCTGGCTTTGTACACAGCTCAGAGGAAAAGCACGTTCTTTGTACAACAGAAGATCCCGGGTTCAAGCCCCCGTTTGCCCCACTAAATGCAGTTTCACCACTCTCCTGGTTTTGCGCCATTGCTCTGAGCCAAGCTGCCTCTTCCTGCCAGCAGGCAGCCTTGGCTCGTGCAACAGGCAAGAACTCCGACTGTCACAGTGGGCCCAAAATATTCCCTGCCTGAAGCCAAGGACCAGGCCCTCCCCTCCCCTTTCCTGCCCAGAAGCGGAGCAGATGGGCAGCTGGCACTTCCTTGCACTCCAGGGGTGGGGCAGCAGCTCCAACCACACAGGGGGGCAGCAAGCCAGCTTTGAAAGTTCAGGGCTGGTTCGTGCGGTGGGATAGCCACTCTGAGCTTCGGTCTGAACTTTGCAGGCACTACCCATAGTTCTGAACCTATTCTGGAGTTAGGGCTCAGCCTCCACGTGGGTGGCTCCTTCAAAGTTCAGGCTGAAACCCAAGTAGACTCACTGCCCCATGGACATTGGTACCAGAGGAGACTGATGGGGCTTGCTGTCCTTCGCAGCACCCAAGATCCTCCAGGCGAGGCACCTACCCGCCCCCTTGCCTAATGCCAGGGCTTGCCCAGTCTGGGTGGAGCCCAGGTGGCAAGGAGTGGGTTCACTTCTCTCATGGTAAAATTTAATCTAGGCCCCATGCCGAAAAGACCAACACCGGGCACACTGCTGGGTGTGCAGGGCTGCCTTTCTAGGTGTCGTGAAGATATACCCACACGGACTCCAGGGTTCTTCAGGACTCTGACTCGTCTCTACAGCACAGGTGAGGACTGTGTAGCCTTCCAGGTGTGACTGAACTGCAACTCCATCAGCCCGAAACCACACAGTCAGAGGTGAGCAATGCTGGGAGTCACAGGCCAACGTGATCTCCATCCCTGCTCCAGAAGTGAAGAGCAAGGCAAACTTTACATTAAAGCTTTAGCTAATAGCTAGGACCATCCTAGAGAGGCAGCTAAGTGGGCTGTGACCCTTTGCCTTCTGCCACATTCCCATTCGGAACTGGGGAGGGACTCTCACCTGCTAGTTGCGTTGCAAAAAGGGTTGAGTGAACTGGTGTGGATTACAGGCGGGCAAATTTTGCCAGAGAGAGAGAGAGAGAGAGAGAGAGAGAGAGAGAGAGAGAGAGAGAGCGCGAGCGAGCGCACTGATCCAGGTTGGAAGTACACACCAAGACTGAATCTGGGGTCTCAATCCATGTTCAATCCCCTGCCATTACGTTTGAGTAAAAAGACAATAGAAAGGAGGAAACACTGCTGTCTATGTCTTTGAAGCAGTGTGGAATTTGTCTCGTGCAAAGGGTGTGAACACACAACTGTATGCGCAGAGCTCCACTTCACTGTGTATAATAAATGCACAGACTTGTTCACCACATCTGACCAGGCTGCCTCCCTTCCTTCTGAGCCACTCACCACAAAGCTCTTTCTCGAGAGTTGATGTTGCTGCATAAACGTTGCCACCGTTCCACCAATCCAGCCAGTTCCATTGGGAGATTCAGCATTTCAAAGTGGGTGGGTTGATTCCATCAACATTTTGGGGCAATGAACTGAAACTCAATTCAGACAAGATGGAGGTCCTGTTGGTGGGTGGTTCGAGCTCCTGGGTAGGTGACTTGGACCTTGCCTTGAATGGGGCTACACTCCCTCTGGACAGGGTCTGCAGCTTGGGAGTGCTCCTTGACCCAGAGCTGTCCCTGGAATTTCAGGTGACAGTGGTGGCGAGGAGCGCTTTCCTTCAGCTTCGGTTAATCCATCAGCTGCGTCCCTACCTGGAGGACGACTGACTAGCGACAGTGACGCATGCATTGGTTACTTCCCGGTTGGATTTCTGTAACGCGCTCTACGTGGGGCTGCACTTGAAGACAGGCCGGATACTTCAGATGGTGCAAAATAGAGCAGCCAGGTTGCTGACGGGGACTGGGCGTTACTCTCATATAACCCCAGTCCTCTACCAGCTTCACTGGCTTCCCATCGAAGTTCGGGCTCAATTCAAGGTACTGGTAATCACCAATAAAGCCCTTAACGGCTTGGGACCTGGATACCTAAAGGAATGCCTGCTTCCATATTTGCCCTCCCGCCCCTTGAGATTGGCAGCAGAGGCCTTCCTCCGGGAACCCTCCGTGAGAGACATCAGGAAGCAAAGTACCTGGAGGAGGGCTTTCTTTGCAGTGGCGGCCCATCTGTGGAATACGCTCCCCAGAGAGGTCCGCCTGGCGCTGTCATTATTTGTTTTTTGGGGCCAGGCTAAGACCTTTTTATTTCAACAATATTTTAATAACTTTTAACATCAACTATATACGTTTTAATCTGCAGTGAGGGTGGATCTGGATTTTATTTGTATTATGTTTATTTTATTCTTCTTATTTATGTAAGCCGCCCTGAGGCTATGCAATGGGACAGCATACAAATACTCTAAATAAATAAATAAATAATAAAGCACCAGCCTTTCTGAAGCCAAGTCAGTCTGTACCAGGCAAATCAATCTATTGCTCAGAGGGCCAAGGGGATCCTTCCTACACGTGGAAGGGAAGAGCTCAACTGTTGTCCTTGAAATGAGGGGAAGTGACCTGCTTTTCAGCTCTGAAGCACTGCAAGCTGAGGCCAGAATGCTTAGACTTGGGTGCCCCAGAGAACACAGTGGGGCTTCTTCCTGAACAAGGACACACCGGACGGCACTGCATGGGTAAGACCAGGACTTATTTCGGGTGCATGGGGAACGTGCTCTCAATGCCTACAATCTCCACCAAAAAGTCAACACATCCACATGGCTGTTCCCTTTCCTCCCGTTCACTGCCGACAAGGAACGGGAAAATTGGGGAGGCACAGCAGTGTCTCAATGGAGAGATGCCACTGAGAGATCACGACAGCTCCCAGGAACCTAACCAAGCCTTTTTTCCCTTCTTTCTTTCTGTTCTCCACAATTAGTCCTTATACATGCATATTAAATGCCTGCGGTTCCCTTTCTGCCTTTCCTCTCTGGTTCTGCATCCCTTCCCACCCGCCCTTTCCTTTTCTAAAAGCCTCGTGTGTCTTGAGCTCTCTCTTATTGTGTTTGGTCTGGCAGAGTGGAAAATTTAATTTGAAACTAATTAGCTTTGAAGTTGGTGAACATCCTCAAGTTACTGAGCTTCACCTTTCCCGAAGGGAGAGAACGATGCAGCTCACCTGTAGCCAACATTTGACAATGCTAGAATCCTGCGGGAGGAAACAAAGGGTCCAGGGTGGGCTATTGTCTTAGCTGAAAGGTCGAGGGTACTTTATGACAAAGCTCTAATTAATACTTTATTACCCATAAATGACCAGAGGGCCTCTTTTGTCGGCATTTAGTATTATTAGCTAAAGGTTTGGTTTGCATGCAAAAGATCCTTGCAGACTCAAGCAGCTTGTTCCCTTTTCTCCCGCGTTCAAACAACATGGTCTATGAGGTCCTTACTTTTGAACTTCTTGGAACATGCGTTCTATCCGGGTCAACAACAGTTCAGCTGAAACCAAATCGTCACACGTGCCGCAGGTGATAGAAAGGTCACTCCTGCAGGAAAGAGCATTCTGATAGCTCTCTGCCCACACAAATTTATTTATTTATTTAAAACATCTGTATGCCGTCCTTCACTGTCGTGTCTCAGGATGACTTACATGGTTAAACGAGAGAACTGGGCCCTCGCAGTGGAGGAAGGGACCTTCCCTCTGGCCCAAAGTACTTCAGTCGGCAGGCAGGTGTTCAGGTGTGAGGGCCGGGCCGTGCATGGCAGCAGGGAAGGGCAGAACCCCGGGTCCAGGGCGCGAGCTCAAGCCGAGTCTGGCGCTTACTATGGGCCAGAGGCTGGGGCAAGTCAGCAGGTCCAAGTCAAAGGCATGGAGGAGACCGGGCCAATTTCTCACATGCACACAAACACACACACACTGAGAGAGAGAGAGAGAGAGAGAGAGAGAGAGAGAGAGAGAGAGAGAGGGAGAGAGAGAATCAAAGCACAGTTCCAAGGTCCGTTTACCAAAGAGACTTTGGTACAAGGGTTGTAGAAGGCTGGGGTGAGGCAGGGTCTACTCAGAGGAAAGACTGGAAGAGCAGAAAGGGCATGGGCTGGAGCATGGCTGGAGCACGGCATAGAGCTGCAGGGACCAGAGGGCAAGGCGCCACCAGGACAACTCGCATCGCTGTGGCCGGGAGCAGCAGCGAGGGGAAGCCTCTTGCGCGGGTCTTCGGGGCCTCCAGCTGCACCGTGCGATTTCTCCTGCGGTGTTCCTTGCAAGAGCCCACAAAGGGGCTCCTGGTTCTGTGAGCACTTGCAGGGTCATGCAGGCCCCAGTCCTGACACACAGGAGTCAACGTTCTTGCATTCCAGGCACCCCTGACAACATGGCAAGGCACAGTCGCAGCTTGAAGGGCCCAAAGGGCCACCTGCGTGCCTTGCAGCCCACCATGGCTGAAATAAGCCAGCGTGGGTTACTTGGTCATGCGAACCAGCCCACACGCTTCCCTCTGGGGGAGCGAGACCACAGCTGAGTGGTGCTCCACAGAAGCCACCCAAGGGGCATTTCTTCGGCCAATATATGAAAGGGAAGTGGCAGAAGAACAAGAGGAAGTCCGCTTGCACAGCAGGCAGTCCCTGCTTGAAAGACAGCCCCGTCCAAATTCAGTGTAATGAAAAAGGACCATCAAAATTACTGATGGCAAGGGCTCACGCCAGAACTGTGGGTCATGTCACCGCAAGTCTTCCCACACTCTGGCGCGCTGCACTGGAAACCGATTTGGCACAGCGGTGAGTGTTAGACTGGGACTGGGACTGAGGAGATGTGGGCCGTACTCCACACTTCAAAGTTAGGCCTCACTTTTGAACTCGGAGTAAAGCCTGGGGACACACGTCCTGCAACGGCAAAGTCCTTCCTGCAGGAAAAAACACCTTTATGATGCAGCCTAGTGTGGCCAGGTGTCCTCTTTTGCAGAGGAGGGTCCTCTGAGAGGCTGGATGGGCCAAGTCCAGTTACAGGTTAAAAGTCATCAGAAGAAAGAGCTGGGCTCAAGGCGACCAGCAACCGCATCCGGAAAGCAGCCTGCTCAAGCCACCTGTGTTGCCCAGGGATGTGGCCTGCATTTCTAGTTCAATCATAACAACAATTCTTCGATTGCTTCTGCACTGCTAAATTAGCATATGAAAATGACATGCAAATCGCTGTCCCTCTTTTGGCGGTTGCCTAGTTTGGTTTTTTTTTTTCATTTTTGTTATTGCTGTCATGTGACTTCCGTTGCATCTTGTTGACTTCCAAAGCTGTAATAAGCAAATACAGGGGAAGGGCAAGGAATGTGAATATTCTTCATGCACAATAGTTTTGACATCCTTTTGACACCCAGAGAACAGAGTGTACTCAGAAAGTAAAAACAAAATCAAAAGTTTGCCTGTCTGAGCCCCTCCTGTCTCCCTCTTAAGTTCTGCGGGAACCCCTCTCTGCTGACGTTCACACAAGCCCTCCTGGGCGCCTTCCGATCTCGAAGTTTCACCTTCACTGCAGAGGCTTCCGTTTCCCTTCTCTTTGCCTTGCCTTGCCCAGACGACTTTTTAAAAATAACTATTAAAAATGTTGATTGAAAAAATGTCAAAACACTTAGATTATCCTTGTCAGGTTTGCAGGGGCGTGTGTGTTTAACAGCTTTTAAATAAATGAGTCATGGCAACAGAAGAAAGAGCCTCACAAGAGCCTTGCCTTTTGATGCTTCTGCTGCTCATGATCCTGAAAAATATCGTGCCATCCTTCCTTCAAGGGGATACCGGGTCTCCCTGCCCCGTTTGATCCTCACAACGGCCTGCGCAGTAGGTCAGGATGGCTGCGTGCCAGATCCCAGGTCAGGCAATGAGCCTCATGGCGGAGCAGGGATTGGAAACCTGTGCCCACTACTCCAAGTCCAAGGCTTTCACCCCATTATTCCCACCCAGGTGGAGCCAGTTTCCTTCCCTCGCAGAAGCCGGTGCTCAGGCATTCAGACAGCCAGAACACTCACTAATAGTATCAGAGTGGGGGGTTCTGTATCCTGGAGGTTACTTGTGCTCCCAACCTGCCAGGGGCCTTGTGGACGTTCCCTGTGCCTCGTGTCATTCGCAGACATGGCAAGAAGGGCAGCCATGCTCTGAACCGGCTTCTGGAGAAAGTGATCCTATGGCCCCCACGTGGCCTAGGAGGCCATGGGATGCTTTGGATTCCCAGATCAGAGACTGGAAACAGCTCCACTTTCAGTTCTGGGAATCTGCACTCCGATTGCTCTTTGGCCCCTGCAGCCTTGCAGAGGGCATGGAGCAAGATCCGTCTGGACTGCTTCTCCGCTGGCAGGAAAGCGGCGTCGAAGAGTTGATGCAGGGGGCCTTCCAGGGGCCAGGGAGAGGAGGCGAGTGGAGCCCTCCAGGCACTGCAGCCTAGCTGAAATGCAGAGCAGGGCGTTGGCATCACCTCCAGCACCCCACCCACACAGCCACAGATGCTCGGAAGCCGCCCAGTCCCCGGCACTGAAGGTTGTCGAAAGAACCCTAAGAGAGGGGCGAAAGGTGCAGATCCAGACCCCCCGCTCCTTGCCTTGCCTGCACTGCCCTTCGTGCAAACACCACAAACACCCAGAGGGGTGCATCTCCATCTGCATTCTGACAGACCAGCACCTGCCCACCTTTCCCCTGCTTGGCACTGCGTCTGTGTTCAGTTCTTGCGAGTGATTTGTTTGATTTGCTTACGTATCGATTGCAAAATAGCCTGCCATCAGCCTTGCTCCATCTTCCCCACATCCATTCAACTACAACTACCATCATCTGCAGCCTGCTCCTTGAAGCTGTAGGCTGGATCAACCAGTGCGTGCAGACTGGGAAGGCTGCTTTATGGATTTCATTATCTTTCGTAAGCTTTCCTTGGGCTGCTTTGCTTTGAAAGGTGGCAGATAAGTACAGAAACTGGATATATATATATAAATTATCTCTGTGTTTGCCCCTACCTCTTTGGGCTGTATTTAGGACAGCACCTGTTTCAAGGACAGGATGACTCTGGGTGCAGTTATCCATTTTTCCCCTCTCACAGACCCCCAGTCCAAGCATGCTGATGTTTGTCGATTTTTCATTAAAAGGAGGACTTTCCTTTTCACTGGCAGCAGCCAAGGGTGGGAGTCGGAGTTATGAAAGAAGGCAAAACTTTCCTCTGACTCCCTGTGAGCATCAAGAGTCTGGATTGCTGTTTTTATTCTTCAAAAATAGATAATTCTAATTACATATATATCACAAGCTTGGATGTGGGGAATTTTTATGCAAGAGTCTGCTATCAGATCAGATTAGCTTAGAATAAAGCGAGCCTACCCTATTTCTTTTCTGTTGTCTCTCACAGTTTGCAGAGAACCAGGTCATCTCCTGCAACCTCGCTGTGAATATAGATTGGTATACAGAAAGCAGCAAGCAATACTCTTGAAACAGATTCTTTGTGATTTTTCTCACCAGTTTCTCTGTCTATGAATACATGACCCCACTGTAATAATGTGATTTGCAATATAATGATACGGGATCAATACTGTTATGGGGATTGGTCCGCAGCCATTAAGTTCCCCTTATAAAAGCCTTGCTTTATTTTAGTTCTCTTCCACTTTGTTATTCATATTTATGGATTGATTTATAAGAAATATTGCAAATTATAAAAGATTAGGTTAGTCCATCTAATGCGGGGAAAGTTAGTATTGCAAGTGCAAAGCGGAAAAGGGGGGCATTTTTGAGAATTCAGTGCCACCCAGTGTTAGCACTCGGGATATTCCTGGGGTGGAACCTCAATCGAAGGTCACTAGGCTGAGAAACTGCCGCGCCGAGGACTCAAAGCGTCTGGGAACACACGGGCCTTACAGAAAGGCAGTTTGACTCTTGCATCGTATCTGCAAGAGCCGCTGTGGGATCATGGAAACTGTAGGGTGGGACGAAGTGAACTATTTACTCCAAGAACTTAAGGATGCAAGCCATACATACTTAGACACGAAAAGTCCTACAACTCACAGAATTCACCAGCCAGACATGCTGAAAGCAAAAGGGCTTTTTCTGACTAAACATGCACAGGATCCAAAAGGATCTGGACAGACTCTGGAAGTGGGCCGGGGACAACAGGATGGCGTTCCATGCGGATAAGTGCAAGGTCTTGCACTTGGGGCATAGGTGTAGGTGCAATGAGTGCAGGTTAGGGGACAAGTGGCTGGAGAGCAGCACCTGTGAAAGGGACCTCGGGGTGCTGGTTGACTGCAGGCTAAACAAGAGTCAGCAGTGTGATGCGGTGGCCAAGAGGGCGAACGCCACCCTTGGTTGCATAGCCAGAAGCGTGGCTTCTAGATCGGGAGAGGTATTACTATCACTCTACACCACTCTGGTGTGCCCGCAGCTGGAGTATTGTGCTCAGTTCTGGGCCCTTCATTACAAGAGGGATATAGCAAGGTTGGAATCAGTGCAGCGAAGGACCACTAGGATGGTGGCTGGTTTACAGGGGAAGCCAGATGAGGAGAGACTGAGGGAGCTGGGTCTCTTCAGCCTGGAGAAGAGGAGACTCAGAGGGGACCTGTTAGCGACATACAGGTATGTGAGGGGGTGCCACGCAGAGGTGGGTCATGACTTTGTTCTGCTGCTTTGGAGGTCAGGACGCGTTCCAATGGGGCAAAGCTCAGGAAGCCAAGTTTTAGGGTGGATGCCAGGAAGTACCTCCTGAGGGATAGGACCCCAAGGGCATGGAATGGGCTTCCACAGGAGGTAGATGAACCCAATGGTGGGGTGTTTAAGGACAGGCTGGACATGCACATGGTGGGCATGTCATGAGCGGAGCCGGCTGGAGCCAGGGGTCAGACTAGATGGCCTAGGAGACCCCTTCTGACTCATTCTGTTTCTATGTTTCTATGCCCTTGGTGATTTTTAGGGCCTATTATCTAAGACCGTGTGCATATAATGTTTTAAAAATGACACCTTTAAAGATTGTTGGTGGGTCGTTCCCCTAATTCCTGCTTCAGCTGATCCAGGTCCCACCCTGTGACAAGTGTTCAGACAATGTTTAGGTGTGAAGAGCTTCATTCGCTGCCCTTGGAGAATGCCAGCACACCGCAGCCCCTGCGGGGAAGAGCGCCTAAGACGCAACAGTGGCGCGAGCAGGCAGCTTTAGGCTCTGGGCCTAATGTGAGTCGCTTTGAGTTCTTTAAGAAAAAGAGAAAAGCGGGGTAGAAATCTAAGAAATAGCACTCTGAGGTATGGGGTGTAAGGAGGTTTTTGATAGGTGTGCAAAACATGCCATCATGGTCTCCCCTCCAGTGCTAAATGACCCCGCAGCAGAGCGGTGGGGGCCTGGACTTCAGCCCCACCCTCCAGCCTGAGCCGCATCACCGAGAGACAGGCAAAGACATGCATGTGCACACAAAGAGAACGAGTAGAGCATTTAGTTGGCAGCCGATGGGGCCCGTTGGGTGGGACGCAGGGTCATGGGTCTGGCCATGGCACCCAGGTAAGAGGGCAGGTTGAGGGCAGCAGCCACCCCAGAGCCATGTGCCAGAGGGGTTGGAAGGAGACGTGCGTTACCGGGAACATGGCGCCGTTATCCTGCCTTGGGACCTCTGGGAGCAAGCAGGCCTAGAACGCGGCAGCGGTCAAGGGTCTGCCTGTCCAGAACTGCTGCATCTGGTGGCCAGGACCAGAGCACCCACCCAGGTGTTCACAGGAGGGGCGCCAGGCCCTGCTGGAGTGCTCAGCCTCCTGGCGAGTGCTGGGTGGGAGCTCTGGGGGAAGAACATGCAAAAGCAGCACTTCCCTCCAGAACATGACGCTGCAACACTAGGTCTTGCTGATGCAGTTCATTTCTGCTCCTGGATCTTGAAAGTTCAGTGATAATGCTCACTTAAACTTTAACATCAACCATGCAGATGTATTTATTATATTACTATTCTATTTTTTTTCCTTAAGGGAACTCAAGGTGGCTTCCATAATTCTCCTCCTCCTCTCAAACTTGTACTCACAACAACAACCCTGTGAGGTAGGTTGGGCTGAGAGTCTGTGGCAGATCCAAAGTCGCCCAGTGAGCTCCAGGCCAAGCAGGGACTAGAACCCAGATCTCCTGATTCTCAGTCCTGCACTCTTGACCACTACACACACACACAACTGAAATTAAAGTGTAGGACACGGAATAATCAATTCAGGTTGCATCAACCCAGATTCAGACTGGGTTGAAAGCTTCCTCACGGTCAGAGCAATGTGATAGTGGGACCAGCTGCCTGGAGAGGTGGGGGGCTCTCCCACACTGGAGACATTCAAGGTGAAACTGGACAGCCCTCTGAGTGGGATGGTGTAACTTGGTGTCCTGCAACAGCAGAAATTGGACTGGATGGCCTTCATGGCCCCTTCCAACTCTTCTATTCTATGATTCAAGTTTAAATGAATTAATAAAAATGCCAGATGAGTCCTGTGAGTGCAAGAACCTTCCTTGCTTTCTCCACATCTACACAGTGAGCACCAGTTCCACTTAGTGCAGAAAAGCTTGCATCACATACACATTCCCTCTCCCATAGACATAAGCCCGAAGCTGCTGAAAACTGCTCAGGTCTTGGTGAGGGGAGAAGCAGTGGCCCTTCTCACCTGTGATAACACGAGTAACAGCAGCAGAGACCCCGGGCACTTAATGCCAGGCGGAGCTGTACCTGCATTTTTCAAGAGTTATCAATGGGACTGACTCCCTAGCAACATGGGTGACTTCTCTGGCGTTCAAACTCCCCTCCTGACTGGATCCCGTGGACCTTGCAGCCAGCAGCCTCTGCTGGGCAGTGGGAAGCAACCCTGCGTCACCCTGAAGGTACGAGAGGGAATTCCCTGCTGCTCCTGCAGCTGCCACGCCGTGTGGCCGTGCCGTGGACGCGTGCCTGAACACAAACGCTTGCTATTGCACTGTGGCTGCTATTAATGGTATGCATTACCTCTTAATTAAGTTCCTATCCTGCCTTTATACTTGCCAAGAACTCCGAGTGGCTAACCTCCTCCTCCTCCTGCTGCTCTCAGTCTTATACCCACAACCCTGTGGGGTAGGCTGGGCTGAGAGACTGGCCCAAGGTCACCCAGTGAGTTCTATGGCCACATGGGGAGTAGAATCCAGACCTCATGAGTCCCAGTCCCATGCTCTCAGCCCCTACATCACACTGAATCTCTGATGATAATGATACTACTACTACTACTTACTACTACTAAGCAAACTAACCACCTTTCATGCAAAGACAAAAAGTAGTTCACAGGGTAGAGTGGCTCACATTCCTCTGACTGATTTCTTATTTTCTGATACCATCATGTGGCCATTTGATGGTATGCACTTTCAAGCCACTACAATATCGTAAAAGAACCCAGTACATGCAGATGCAGCCACACTGAGCCAGCTGCTCCTCAGGGGCCAAACCATGGGTTGATGAACCCGTAATATGCCAGGTTATGCACTCCATGAAGCTATTTGCACTTTGCATAAGAGGTTGTTAGTGCAACAGCCAGAATGGGATGTTTATAGGTCAGACAACTCAGAGTTAACCTAACAACTGGTCATAGATTATCTAGGTTCAAATGTCATAACAATCTGTAAACAGGATGTTGCAGTTTGTTGATGCAAACCAGAAGCAATTTGCATACATGTGCATTCTGGGAAATCCTGGGTAATTAATCCATGATTCAGCATTGTGACATGCCAACTGGTCCAGATATATACATGCATCATAATATGTAAGGAAAACGGCAGGTTTTGTCCCACTGCAAAAATGGTTTCACTCAATGCAGCCAAAGGAAACTTTATAAACTGGAGAAGTTTTGCCTTCCATGTTAAATAGAGAAGAAGACAAAAACTAAAACAAGGATGGAGATTGCACCTGAGTGAAGATTTTTTTTAAAAAAGGACCTTATTTTCTGTTCAATTCCATTAGCCATGTGGATTCCCAAGTTAAAAAGATGTCGGCCAATCTGGATGTCATTTGACTTCATTTCCAAAGCAATTCCTTTGATATTCACTTGCCATTAAAGATCTAGTTAGTTTTGTGCAGAGGTTCAAAACTCAGCAGTGCTGTATCATAGGTTTCATAGGCTTCAGGATATCTAGGCAACACACTTCTCTCATAAATTTCTCTTGTTCAAAGAAAGAAAAACCACAACTTTCATATGAAACATTAACATAAAAAGTTGTTTCAGTTCCAGTACTTTTTCATCTCACAAGAATGATGGTGTGGTAGAAAAAGTTCACAAGGGCAATCGAGTCGGAGTCTTGAACTCTTCCAAGAATGCAAGTGAAGTAAAAAAAGACGTGTTGCCATTTGTCAAAGCTTTCTCAAAAATGGGGATTTCTTAACTCATCCAAATCTTACAGATTTGATGTGACTCACGTATTCAGTTTTAGTGCTTCACATGATTTTCCAGAAAAGCAACACATTTAAACCTGTTGTGAGTGAATGCATGGTAATCATTTCCAGAAAGAGAAAAATGCAACATTGCAATATCTCCCCTGCTTTTGGGATACAAGCACTTGTCTACAAACTGTACTGTAAATAGTGAACTTTCATCTGAAATGCTGATTGACTTGGCCTGGTGACTTCTTGATTGTTTTGTACTTAATTTAGCAGCAAACCTTGCCTAAGTTCCCAAACCTCAGACAAAAGCTGCAGCCCACAAGCCATTTCTGGTGGTCCAAGAGACCAGACTCAACAAATGAAGAAACTGAAATCATGAAAGT
The DNA here is from genome assembly GCF_004798865.1 of Varanus komodoensis. NCBI lineage: Eukaryota > Metazoa > Chordata > Lepidosauria > Squamata > Varanidae > Varanus > Varanus komodoensis. The sequence goes on from NW_025335606.1 coordinate 6,350,021, forward strand.
TGTTGCGTGCTTCAACTCAGTTATCCATTCCAAGGGAGACTGCAGCCAAGAAATTTGAAGAAGATGGGGACTGAAGGGAAGCAACGAAGGAACTAGAAAAGTTCAGCAGATATAAGGCCATTTCCCTGGAAACCAAGCCCAAAATCATGCATGCTTTAGTATTCCCAATTGCTACATACGGCTGGGAAAGCTGGGGAGAGAAGAAAGCTGACAGGAAGAAAATAGGTGCATTTGAAACATGGTGCTGGACGAGCTTTATGAATACCCTGGACTGACAGAAAGATGAATCCAAGATCGAATCAAGCCAGAACTTTCCTTGGAAGCCAAAAATTACAAACTCAGGCTGTCATACTGCAGACACATCGTGAGAAGGCAAGACTCCCTGGAGAAGGGAAAGTTGAAGGCAGAAGAAGAGGAAGGCCAACTATGCAATGGATGGACTGCGTAGAAGAAGCCACAGCCCGAAATTTAGAAGAGCTGAGCAGGGCTGTCATGGATAGGACATTTTGGAAGGCTTCCATTCATAGGGTCACCATGAGTTGGAGATGACTTGACGGCACATTACAACAAGAGAAGGATGCACCGCAATTGTTCCTGCTGAAGCAGTCATGTCTCTTATCTCCGCTCTCCCATCAGAAATAGAGTGATGGAGCCAGAGACAACAGGAGGGGAGAAAGCTCCCAATAACAGCAATGGTAACTGAGTTGCTTGAAGAAGCAGGAAGGCTTCAGCTTCCTTCACGAGTGAACATGAAGCAGGTGTCTGTTCATCTCTGTGTATGTCTCTCCGCTCATGTGATGTCGAGCAGCCCCCACCCAACAAAGCACATTTGGTTGTTAGGTCCCAGATGTTGTACACCCCTAAGAACCAACGGGAGCATGCAGTCCGTTCAGCTGCACATGGGAATGCCACAAACAGGACAGGGGTGCCACAGAACCCCCAACCCGCCAGGTCTCCAGCAAAGGGTGTAGAGAGGCACACTGCTCCTGATCTGGAGGTAGCGTCTAGCTGTCAGGACTCGTAGACCAATGGTAGACGTTCTGCACCCTGAATTTGCCCAATCCCTGTTGAAAGCCCTCCAAAGAGTGGCCATCCCTACATCTCATGGAAGCAAGTTCCATAGTTGTGTCTCTGTTTTGAATCTCCCACCACGCCACTTCCTGGGTATGACCCCCGGTTCTTGCATTATGGGAGCAAGAAAAATGTCTCCCCATCTTTTCATCTCTCCCTGCCTTAGAGGATCCATAGCCAAGGGACTCGGGAGTCACCAGGAGAAGGGCCTAATGGCTTTTGCCAGAATTGGCTGTTCACGTGTCCGAATTTAGAGAGGAAGCATCTGAAGTGGTGCGAGAGGGTAGATCTGATTTTGGAAGGGTCCCCTTATTTGAAGGGCAGCCCAGGCCAAGTCTGATTTAACGAAAAGGAACCCAAAGACGGGAGAGCAGCTGGAGTCTTGCTCCTTAAGGCTTAGCATCTGGGCAAAGATGGAGCTCTGATTCACCTGCACAGGTTCTTTCCCACTAGGGCGAGATCTACGATGTTTCTACTAATACGTAAATTATATGAATTTGTTTACGATGTGTTAATTGGCTGCCCTGCTTCAGAGGAAGTGAAGGACAAGAGGAGAGAGAGGGCTCTGCTCCTGATCTAAATTTCATCAGTAGCTGGAGAGAAAGAACAGGACCAGGAGTAGAAGCCATGAAGCCCATTGTAAATGTAAAGACTATTCAAAAGGAGTGCATCCGTAAATAGAGAGGATTTCAGTCTACTGACACAAAAATGGGGAACAAGGTTAAAAAAGCAGTAATTCTGCCTCTTTACTGCCTTTGGAGTTCTCCTCTATCTTGGCATTCTTGATAAACAAATTCATAACAAGATTTTTACGGCACGGTTGCCTGGGGCGCTTGATTAGCACTTTGTTCAACACGTCCTCTCCGTCAACGCACAGCACCGCCATATCCTATAATTCCATCTTCTTTGCATTTGCTGTGATGTAATTGTGCTAATTATCCAGCCTGCTTCGATAACTTCACTTCCCCACCCTTCTTCAAGGGGCTGATGATCAAACCTGTCTTTTTAAAATTTACTTCCAAGGCTGCCTTTTTATTTTATTTTTTAATGCTCTGTCATATGTGAATTTGCACTTGGAGCGATGGTTTAGCGTCAAGGCCATCAAAAGCCTAGACATAACTTCGTCTCTGCTGACAAAGATATTTTTAAAATCGCTTCTCTGAGATGACTTCTGAGGCAAGTTTGATGTCCTCTGTTATCTCCATTTTTTTCACCAATAATGATGTTTGTTCATCTTATCACACTACTGTGTAGTAAACCTCCCAACTGTTCTGGGGCATGCCTTTCTTTTTCCGCTGAGCGAAAGGCAAAGCTGAAGCATCTCAGAAAACGGAGCGCTGAGCATGAGAAGCAAATTTGTCATTCAGAATCTCGTACCTGGCCAGGCAAACACCTTATTGCTCAAGTATGGCTAGCCTGAACCATGTTTGTGGCCTTATTGCTCACTAAAATGCTAGCTCTTCAGTGAAAGGCACGGCTAAGTTTGCCAAGCTTAAGCCCAGCTGCTGGTGGGCATGCATAAGAACCCAGGGCGCCCTCTTTGTCACGTTGCACAGAGAGGGGAAACCCATGGCTTGCACTGGTAGTTTTAAGCACTTGTACCCCAGTTCTTGAACTTAAGACTCTTCTTCCAAAGGCTTCCAAAACTGAACAAAAGCAAGCCTGTTAGCACCAAAGCCCCCAAAATGGTGCCTGCCAAATGGTATTATTTCTTAAGGTTTCTACTCGAAAAACAGTAGGAGAGAAGTGTGAAGAGCAGAATGCTGCCTTCCAGGGCCCTTTCCTTGGGTTCGAAAAAGTAGTTCTGTGTTTCGAAAGGCAGGCCCCATCGCTGAACAAGCGACCGTCCTTCAATTCATTTGACATATCACTTAACCCTCAGGGAACTGCAGGCCATGTGGTTTGATTAAAGGAAGAATTCCCCCTTTCCAGAATGAGCTGAGGCACTTATGAATATCTCCTTTCATAATTGTAACGTGCATCTTCTGTGCAATATGGATTTCATTTGCTTGCTTCCCTCCCATTTTAAAGGTCAGTAATATGCTTGCATTTTAAAAAAAAACAAATCCTAGTTCTAGGCTTCCATGACCAGGGGCTACATCCCTTTTTATTTTCTGCAATCCAATTTAAAAATGGCACGGAAAGGAATTCCAAATGCACCATAAACTAGTGGTTCATAGTCAAGAGAGAGGCCTTTGATGTATGGAAGCCTTCTATTCAGTCCAGAAATCACAGTGGCCTCTAGTAAAGCTTTTTTTAAAGCACCTTAAAAATATAAGTACAAGTAATTTCCTGTTCAACTTCCTTTTGCATTTAGTGGAACCGCTGTTTTTGCAAACTGTTGAAATAGATTCTGGTTTTGATCACCCGAAGACTGTTGTATGCTGTGCACTCCTCCTACGTAACTTTTAACATTTAGTCTTCCCCACATCTCTTTGTAAAGGCTGTTGAGTGAAACGCAGAAGTTATTTAATGCTCCAGCTCTCAGGATGGTCAGAAACCATGGTGCAGCGCATCTGCTGTCATTTGACAGCAACCTACCTAAACCTGCAGCTGGAAAAAAAAGACAAAAACCTCACACTAACTTGGATTTCATTCCATGTGCAAAATTTATGCATTAGTCTCTGAATGTTTAAGAGCAACCCATCTAAGTGCAAGAAAGCGAGCATGAGACTTCTCCAAGGAGTTTGATTTCACTTAGGAGGTGGTCTGAGGGATCTGTTTAAATAACCTGCAATATTAATACAAGCTTAATATTAATTAAGCTTTAATTACATACTTCTCAATCTGCAGTGTGGAGAACAGTGATGAACAATGCAGCAGTGCTGTTCCAAGTTATTTACCAGCGAAGGACCAAATTCTAGCAGCCCTATTGAAAGCCCACACAGATCTTGTGGGCTGGATGTTCATCATAGTCTAAACAAACCACAATGGCTCGTTTGTCATCACCCATGGCTTGCTGTGTTGCCTAACCTGGTCAGCATGGCTTGTGTGTGGGGAAAACAGTCCTCAGATAACTCTTCCCAGATCCTCACAGGGGCAAGCACCAGCCCACTGGGAGCTGCAGGGCAAAGCTGTTAAATCTGTTTGTTACACAGCATGGGGACTTTCAGCAATAGCGCTTCCGGCCTGCTATTTAAGGGCAACTGCTTTAGAGCGTGCATTAATAGGGTTCTTTTTGAAACAGCTCATATTAAGTAAGCACTGAATGAAAACAGGAAACAACAATGAAAACAGCTTCTTTACAAGGGCACAACTGGGTTCCAATAACCATTTACCTGCACACAAGGGTGGGATGTTCCTGTTGAGTGTTGTACATGGAGTAATAAATCATGGTTTGTTGGCTGTGAAGAACCCAAGAGAACCCGTGATTTGTTGTTGTGACCTGTGGGATGCTCTTGGTTTACAGTCCTTGGTTTGATAGCGTGCTGGGCTGAAACAACTTAACTGGCATTTTAGCAACCTGCTCAACTCATACTTGAGTGTGGGTTGCCCTGTTTGAACCCAGCCTATGTGGGAAGGGGGGATATCCATGCCCACTTCCTGCTGTTCTTCACTTTCTTCATGGACAGCTCTGGGCCGCTCCCTCCCCTATCAGGGAAGAAATGGGACGTAACTTCTCTGTGAGAAGCACAAGTGACCAATCCAGGAGCCAGAGAGAGTATTGCCTCTTTGTCTCTAATCTGCCTTCCACTCTTCTATTACCTGCCCCACTTCCCATCAGCCACTGAGTGATTATGGTGCCATTGGTGCCATGGATGGGTGTGCATGTTGACCACCTAACAGTCTTATTTTCCTAAGACACTTCGCATACCCAAAACATTGGGGTTACCCCAAGCCAGCAAACAGCTCTCTCAAGCATGAGTGTTGTGCTTGGTTCCACACCCATGAACACTGGAAGACACTTAGTTCTATGTGCGTGCCATAGAAAGGGCAAGGGCATGAAAAATTAAGGTCCCCATACAAAAGAGGTTACTTCAGACTGCAAGCTGCTTGTCCATCTAGCCCAGAAATGGCAACTGGGACTAACAAAATCCCCCCAAGATCCAGGAGTTATTTTCTGGATCGCCTGATGCTACCTATTCCATTTACTGGGAACTTCCAAAGACAAAGCAGGTGCCCCACACCACGATCAGTCAATATCCCACACAGAGGCGGCTGCTGGATGCTCCAATAGGGCTGGAGAGTGGAATCCCTGAGGTATCATCTGCCCATGCTGAAATAAAGGTACTGGACCTCATGATCCATTGCATCTTAGCTGGCATTTTTCCCACACGAGCTTCATCTCCTGCTGCTGCAGCTTTTTCTGAAATTCCCTCCTCTGCCCACCCAAGGTCCCTTTCTGCAAATAGGTGCTCCTTGGAGGGCAGGATCCTTTAAAGCCTTCAGTAGCTCTGCCTCTGATCCCTCTGCAGGATGCTCTGTTTCCCCTCGACTTTTCAATTTGTGCCTCCAACCAAGTCGTGCGGCTGCCACAGTTGGGGCTCAGCGGCACAGCATCTGCTGCCTTGCACACAGGTCCTTTCGAGCTCCAGCTCGATCCCAACTTTCCCCGCTGAAGAGCCACTCCTGCCAGCCTGGGTCAAGAATACTAGGGTAACATGGACCCAGAGTCTGACTCAGCATGAAGCTTCCCATCAACTGATTCGTTCATGCAATTGTTCCCAAGTCAAACAAGCAGCAAAATTGGCTGCTTGCAGGCAAGGGTGGCAACTCACCCAGAAACCCAGGGCAGGCTCCTCTGTGTACACCACATTCTTAAGATTAGTCAGTCCTGGCTCTGCTAAAGCCAGCTTTTTCTGTAGTTCGGGGAGGCAGCTAGATCAACATTTCGAAGCAAGCTGCACACATAAGGCCATGGTGCTCTTGCTACAAAGGAGCCCTGCCAACAGGATCAGTGCAGGCAAATTTGCATATATATTATTTTGAGTGTAATTGGCGTCAAGTAAGCCGATTTAAAAATAAAACTGATTGAAAGCCAACACATGGAACAACAAGAACAGCCAAGAGCCTGGAGCTAATTAGAAACTCAGAACACTCTTGGGTGGAATGGATGAGTTCCATTTTCCAATCTCTCTACCCAACCATCTTGGAAAGACTCATATGGAAAGGTGAGTTTTAAATAAATTAATGGAATGACTTGATTTGCTCATCTATGCTAAAGGAATGCTTCTCCTTTATTTTTCCCTGATCCCCTACAGAATCCAGCTACCAGATATGAACACTCTACAAAAGGCTGCACCTCTTTCTGCCCAAGGGATGAACGCATTTTGGAGCCCTTGAGGGGTGGGCAGTGGTGGTCAGGCCTGCATTTCCTCCCCCGTTCTGCTGCACAGGTGAGGAACCCCTGGACCCAGGTTAAGTACCTCCCCAAAGAGGCTCCACATGCACCTCACCTTTCCATGTCTCTTAAGACGAGACGGCTTAGTGCTGCAGGAAGTCCCAAGAAGCTTGTCCTTGGGCTCACTGGAAGGAACTGCTGCCTGCTGTTGGCATGCGTTGCAAAACAATAAACTGCCACATTCTGGCTGTGGGAATCCCAACATGTTTACGTCTTGAACAGAGTGCAGGTGTCCATTATCTTGCAGTTTCTAACTTTCTGGAAGGGGATGCTGGAGTATGGCTAGCAATGTTATCTGAACCAGCACAGATCTGCCAAACAGCCCTTTAAGTTTAAAAAGAGGCATCTGATGAGTACCCAGCTGTTTTATTTAGGAATGAAGGGCTTGCAAAAATTCACATCTATGGCATGTGCAAAAACAACGCTTCTTATGGAGTACAAGATCATCACCCTGGGAATGCCTGCTGAAAAGGGTATTTTTTGGAAGATACCAAAAACCAGAAGGGTTGGGAGTTCTAGGGAGTGGGTATTGCAATACTTGAAGGCCGTATCTTGAGCCATGATAGACTGAAGCTTCAAATCTAGGTACCAACAGGCGGTTATCCCCTGACAAGCTCAGCAGTCAGGTAGTCTTATGGGGATTAGGTGATCTGATCTGTGCTCGTTATTTAGAATATTTTTGTATCACCCCCTCTATTCAATGAGCACTTGATGCAAAGTACAGTAAGTATACGAAATAACAATGAGCGGGGGAGGGTTGGGAAAAGAAAGAAATCAAAAGCAGCTGGTATGGCTCAAGCCTGGCTTCAGTGGTGCCAGGCTGGAACTGGGCAAACATGGCAGACTAAAGAGAGGCCAGAACTGTTGGAACCGAAGCAGAGAAGAGAGCTAATATCTGATAGATCTGCCAGTCATTTCCTAAAGTCTTGCATGGTGCTGCTACAGTGAAGCGTTCACACAGACTTCCGGGCATTTCTAACTCACACGTTTTCAAGCCCTTTCAGGAGCTCAGGACCAAAAGATGATGGTCCAGGGGCGGCCCAACTCCTACAGCCATGCATCTGCCCTGCTTGTGTACAACACACACGGTAAGTGAGGCTGCCGAGCTGAGGGACAGGACCTGGGCTATTCCAGTGCTAACTCCCTGCTCAGCTGTCACGTAAGAGCAGCCCTCCCATGAAGTTCCCTAAATAGTTTCTATTCCAGTTGAAGAACTCGTGCCTGAACATGCTTTTCCACCTCCTCCCCTTTTCTCTGGTGTGTCATTTCTGTTAGGATGCAAGACTGTAGGCAAGGACTGTCTTGTGATTTTTTTGTAAACCATCCTAAGAGCATTCTTGGCTTTAAAGGGTGGGATGCTTTACTAAATAAATCAAACGTACTTTAAGGCACAAAACCCTACCTTACCTAAGCCCCCATTGTTACTTTTCTTCTAAGATTTGAGCTGAAGAGGGGAAAAACTGGAAGGCAATACAAGGTTTGGAAGTTCTGCTCTTCGTCCAAATTTTGTTATTTCTGAAATTAAATTTAGGCCGAAATTATTTTTTCTGAAATTAAATTCCATATAGGAATAGGCAGGCGTGTGGCTATACCCATCACATCTGGTTTGGCCCCTAAATTCACAAGTGCTGCCTTTTTCATACCTTAAGGACACAGGGACTTGCCGTGTCATTTATGCCAACTAATTAATTATATCCCCCCCTCAAAAGAACAAAGCAATTACATTTTAAATACAAAATATGGAACAAGCTGAAGTCATAAAATCATAGGGACAGCATGAAACCCTCAGCAGGATTCACACTGCGCTACTGGGGAGGTTCAAGGGAGCTCGCCTGTCCCTGAAGAGGATAATGTAGGCACCAGGAGATCTTATCGGAGGAGTGCTCCAGAACTGGAACATAGCAACCGACATGGCAACCATCACCTGAGCTGAAGCAGGAGGGGACAGACGTAGCATGGCTGGGGACATGAAGGGACAGGCAAAACTGGAAGTCTCATGCCTCCGTGGACATACACGCAATGCCACGGTTCATGGGAAAGGTCTCTGCACATGACGCTTTATTACTTCATGGTTGCCTGGTCCATTCTTCCACTGGGGAATTCATCTTGTACTTGGTGGTGGTTTTTCTCCCATCTTTTGCCCCAGAAGTACTTTCCTGTACGAATCTGGATGAAGACTGGTCCGTCAACTCAAGCTACCCAACAGAGTAGTCTTTAAAAAAAAAAAACAAAAACCCCTGATGCATAGAACAGGTTTTTGACACCATTCTCTCAGCACTCAAGTTTACAAACGCAAGATGTGGCACAACAACCATTCTAACACAAACACGTGTAAAGGTAGTTCCATTAGGCAATCCTGTTTGCAGGAAAGCATTTTGAGTGTTTCAGCAATACATACAAGCACACTTGACAAAGTCAAAGAACTTTACAGCCATGCAGTTTGACTACTGGAAATTCCATTCAGAAACTGCTCTTGCTTTTGAAACCAGTTTTTTATAATGGTTTAACAATGGTTTTAAATACAGCTCCATCAGCTATGATTTTAGTAGTCGCAGATCAATGCCATTTGTCACCCAAAGGAACAAGAGATGTCAGCAAAGGACTTTTCTAGATTTGCATCTTTTCCACACCCTCCCTTTGGACAGTTTTGTCCTGCCTGTACACATTTTGCAAACTTTAAAAAACCCCTCTGTGTTTGTTTATCACTGACAGTTCAACAAACTGGAGCGGTTTACAGCAGGAGAACAAGGTCTTGGAACAAAAGTGACAGGTAAATAGGATGCTTCAGGACAGATACTGGAAGAAATTGTAATGCAATGTAAACTTTCTGACAAATGCATAAAGATAATGACCACAGCATTAGAAAACGCCCCTTACAGCGAGTGGAAATAAAAATCACCTCTGAACACAGATCGCGCTAATTTCGTAAAAACAGCTACTGCGTCCCAAGCAGGCTACCCGTGTGCTGGCTTCTCTAAAGCCGCCCTGAAAAGACACAGCCAAGCAGATCTACCCACTTTAGCGAGTGACTGGCAGAAGTGCAAAGCCCTCTAGCCTGGTCCAGCATGGCCTGCTCCGTTTTTTGTAGGCTGTGCCATCTTTGCCAACGAGGAAGCGCAAGTGCATTCCAGCGAGCAGGAGCGTCATCAGAGTGGGGCAAGGGCCGACTGGGCAAACGAAAAGTGCCCATGTAGACACAGCTGCCCTGCCTCTGGGTTAACCAGCTTGCTTTCAAGCTAACAGTTTGGGCTAAAGGCTTCATTTCCCTTCCATAAACAGAAGGAATTCCATTTCGCAGTAGAAACTGCACAGAAATGCTTAGACTGCTTCAGGACAGGGCAACAGCAGCACATCAAGTTCTTTTACTGCATGGTTAGAAGGTGGATGCACCTCGTCTTTCCCTTGCAGACAGAAAGTGATCAACAAATATGAATGGCCGAAGCACAGATCTACTCAGCACTGTCATATTCAAAATCCTCCAGGTTCAAAGAAAGCGTTGTCATGCGGGCTCTGGGGGGGGGGGTTCTTTCTGCCTCCTAGTCACCCAACCCACTAGATCCAAGCAAGACCTGCTACATGGAGTGTTACAGCTTTAACCAATCAAACAAAGTGGTGAGAATTAAAACTTTTATTAGTGTATTCACATATTAGGCAAATGCAACACGCATGAAAGCTTATCTCTTAGGTTCACGAGTTCTACCAATACATTAGTCTACTGGTAAAACTACACAAATTGGTAATTGCCAATTCTTTTAAACTGCCTGGTCCATTCTGATGCCCCGCCCCACCCCCAGGCTTGGTTTTTGGTATTGCTCCTATGCCCTATTTATTATGGCATAAATATATCCACTGCTATCATCCATTCAGTCAGCTGATTACAAAGCTTAACACTGGCCACATTTGTTCTCAAAGCTGAAGTTGCTGCTAGGTGTACTTACAAAGTACAGCACTAGTGCAAACAAACGGTCTGGGGTGAGGGGAGGAGAAGGAAAAGAAAACAGACAAAAGGCAATCCTGCTACTGCCACAACAACGAGAATGACAGACAGCTAGATCACAAGATTGTTAGTAAGATGTATACTTTTCAAGTCAGAAGAACCCTTCTATACAGTTTCCCAACCCTTACCCAACCCAACTTATTTGTAGAATATAGTTCAAAGTATTGTTTAAAGCAAGGTCCAGAAATAGTGTCCAAGGGTTCACAATAACATGTACTATGGAGTCTTCCTTTTGCTGATCACACACCTCGAGCAACACCGAGCCCAGGGAGGCTGCAGAAACAAATGCTTCTGCAAGGTCCATTCCTTCCATAATGGATCCTCCTAGATTAAGCCATATTGCTTTGATCTGACCACCCTGAAAGACTTACAGCTTCGCCACACTTTACATTCAAACCCTTCTGGAAGTTCATTCCACTGTGTGGCAAGGGAGGGGAACACTTTCAGGACTGCCAGGCTAACTTGTGGAGCATTACTATCCCCTTTTAAATCTTCCAAGGAACTAACATATTCTTCACCCCATTCTCTTCTTTTTAAATCCAAGTCCAATTGCTGTGTGGCATACCGGGAGTCCTGCTAGAGCAGTGGTGGAAGATGGAGGACCAGAAAAGGGACCGGGACAGGGAAGTGGGAACTTGCCTTGAGTTCAGCCACGCTTTCGCGTTCCACATACCCATCCCTGCCGAAAGTTCTTATTGTGGATGGCTTCAGGACACACAAGAAGCATCACCGCCTTGCGGCTGTTGCTCCTTTTCTTTATGAAAAAACACAGGGGTACTTCTTTGAATGCACTCTGACCTAGTCTGCATATAATGGCAACCCAAAGTATGGTCTATAGTTTTATTTATTTTACTTACTTATTTTATTTCTATGCTGTCCAATTTCTTTCTGAATTGCGAGTGGTCATTACACATGAACCCCACACTATACTTCAACTATGGGTTGTAACCACGAATAGCCTAGAGCTCACAACCTGACAACAAGCCATCGTACTCTTCCCAGGTTCTTAACAGTTAACAACCCAGTTGTTGATACACAGTGCAGGTTCTGCAAGTGACAAAAATCCATGATTCAACCCATACTCTAGGTGATCGTTATGTGCAAACCAAAATTCTATGCAAAGGCAATGACGGAGCTGTAACACACATCTGGGGGAGGGGGGGCAAGATTCAGAAACTGCTCCTAAAAAAGGCTACTTCTGTGACAGATGCATGAGGCTGCAGAGTTAGCATTAACATTTGTGGCTTTGGGGACAGAGAGCTAGTGCAGACGCTTAAGAGAGGCTGAAACAGGTGTGAATCCTTCCTGTCTCCTGGACCACAGGTTAAGCATTACCATGGCTTGCAACCAATGTTAGTCTCACTTAAAGCCAATGAAGTGACTGGGGCTCAAGTTAGACTAGCACTGGATGTATCCCACTGACTACAGCCCCATCGTAGCAATGTTAGCCACGATGAGGGCTACCTTAATGCTTTCAAATCCTGCTTGAAAGAGAAGGTGAAGAAGAAACCATGATCCACAATGAACGTTGGCACCACAGTACTGCTTAACCACAGTCCGGGAAGAAATGCAGGCCTAGGAGGCACTCAAGGAGACTGCGATGCATGGTCACCAGCCTGTTCCTCACCTCTTGACCGTGGTGAAGAAACCAGGTAATGTTGCAGGTGCACTGACCCATCAGTGCATCTTTCAAGAGTGCTCGCCCGTGTTTTCAGACAAAAAGGTGTCACAGCACCCACTGCCAGCAACAGGTGCATCGCCCTGGACAGGCAACAGAGGAATTTTTCTTAAACATGATTTGGAAGTGGAGGGTGTGGGGAGAAAGAGATCCAAATTTACATTGGATATTTAGGGTTCATTAAAGCACAATCAAGGGCCAAGATTTCAAGAGAGGAAACAAGAAATGTTCCCTTTCCAAAGAGAGGTTTAAGGAGGCAGCTAGTACACAAGGAATGTGTATCGAGGGGGAAGCTTTTCTGTAATAAAAGTCTGTTATAGGGCAGCGGAAAGCCTGCATATATATTTATATATAAAAATATAAAAAATATGGAGAAGCAAGAACTTGGGCTTTTTATGAGATGGCTGCCTAGATCAAAAGAGCTCCAAGTATCTAACAATGGGAAAACTCAGGACAGCAGAACGGTGTCATATTGGGGGGAGGGGGAGTCCAAGATACATTAAAACCATCCATGTTATTGGTAAACCTTTAGGACACTCAGTTTATATATACCCAATAAAGACACCATTAAAGTCTTTAAATTGTCCCTCCCTCCTTCAAAAGAAGGCTTTTCTATACACTAACGTTTCATCTAGTTATCAGAGTATAGGAAACAAAATCCACAAGGTGCTTTAAAACTGACGAGACCCTCAAGTGCTTTCTCTCTCTCTCTCTCTCTCTCTCTCTCTCTCTCAGAACTTTTTGGATAGGAAACAGTTCATGGAGACCACACACGAGTTACTACGACAGACGAGTTGTTAGATTTAAGTCTGTTGCCTGGACTTCCTATTTTAAGCCCACCAGTAATGAGAAGCAGCTTTACGACATGCTGGAACAGCGTACTGATGGAGAGCCCATTTGAGTCAATACTTTATCAAGCCACTGTAGAGGCCCATTCAGGTGAAGCTCAATCCAACAAGGAGTGCTTGTTACTGTTTGCCGCCTAGAAAAGGGGGAAAGAAGAGGAGGAAACACACTGTAAAATCAGTACACAGGCCGAAGAATGACATCCCTGCTCAGCAACTAGACCACTTACAGGGCCACTTTGAGAAGACTTCAGAAGGTGGCCAGCCAGTTTCTCATTGCCCACCCTCTAAAAGTTGGCCTGTCAGCAAGTTCCATTTCAACAGGTGCCTTTTCCCATCCTTTGGTTGCCTTTTGTTTGACATACAGCAGCAGTTCACAGGTGGCACCTGTTCATGGAGCACAGGCACCCAACCAACTTTTTTGAAGGAGAAAACACTGTCACTTTGACACATTCGCTCTGTATGTCTTCCTACTTTTGGAAGCAGTATGTAAGCAGCAAGGACTGAAAGAGGTTGTCCAACTTTATTCTCTTCACAAAGGCAGGATCCTCTCAAACCAGCTATAACTTTACAAATTAAATCTTTTGCTTTCTAAGATCAGAAGTCAAAGCCTTCAAAATCTGACTGAATTTAAACTTTGTTGCAAGATAAGCCAATTATGCAAATCTGACAGCATTGGTAACACAAGGATGAAGCAAAAGAAGTAATCCTTTCCAACTCCAAAAATAGCATTAAACATGGCCTGGTTTGTGTCAAGTGCCATGTCAAAAAGCTGCCTGTTCAGTTCAATATTGCCACACATTCAGTGTGATTTGAGGTCTATTTGTCTTATCACACAAATCCACCAAGAAGCAAAACCTCCACATCCATTTTCCCCGCTACCAAGCACCTTGGCCTTGTCATTACCTGAATAGGATACTCAAGCTGAACTTTCAACCTATCCGAATGTAAGAAAGAGAAATTACTGTGTCCGTAATGACGGCATATTTTCTGCTTCTGGAGAGGGCTCAGTGCGAGGGAAAGTTGAAAATACTTTGTTCACTTGCAGCAGTTGATCAACGGATAAAATTAAATGTGCTCTGTACTGTTTTCAGCCTCAGTTTTTCCAACTATCAATTGACTCATGTTTCAAGGGTATACGACATAAGCCAGGGCAGGGGAACCCTAGCATAGCATCAAAGTGCTTGAGAACGAGCTTGCAAGTTAGCAGCTACCTTCTTCTTATCCAGAGGACAGGGTGCTACTGAGTCAAGTTAAATTAAAGAGGGCACTGTGCCTTAGAACACAGCCTGCTCTCCATTTGTGTAGGGTTGTGACAAGCCCACCCATCTCACTAAGCCCCCACATAAACCAAGTCTCTCACTACCCAGTAATACAGTCCAGAGTTCTCTGCAGTAGTTACTGGAAAGCTCATCTGCTATCATTGCTCTTCTCACTGCAGAATCCTGGCCTGCCTTCAGTATGGCTCTGACACAGGGTAATTCGACAAGCAAGGAAGGAAGAAAGGCTCTGTACCTGTACTCAGCTCCCCATCCTTTAACAAAACTCATCCGTATGGTACACATTCGAGTCAGCTGATACACTGCTTCAAAGCCCTGATTCACAGATTGAGCCAAAAGAGCAGCAAACTCCTGGTTATTAAAGATCTTCAGGTTACAGCCTATACAAAGAAAAACGGTTAAAGGATTGATGAAGTAAGAAGAGCTCCACTGAGTCAGACCGCCAGCCTACTTATTCCTTTGGTTGCCCACTGTTCAACCAGATGCCCATGGGAAGTGCGCAACAGTAAAAAACGGAAGTGCAACAGCATGCTCATGCTTCCCGCCACTGGTACACCAGACATGCTGCCTCCAATGGCGAAGGAAATGCATAGTCTCTGTAGCCAGTAGCTACTAACAGAGCCTCCAGGAATTTGTCCTATCTCCCTTTAAAGCTCCAAGTGGCCAACGAGATCGATCTATCTATGAATGAATGAATGAATGAATGAATGAATGAATGAATGAATGAATGAATGCTTTATCCCATCTATCTATCTATGAATGAATGAATGATCGTTTTACCCCATCCTATACCAATTGTCTCTGGACGGCTTGCAATGTTACTACATTGTGTGGCACCCAGTTCCATGGGGGAACTATGCAGTATGTGTGAAGTGTTTCCTTGTGCCTACACCAAGTCTCCCACCAGTTAGCTTCACTAGTTTCTCCTGTCCATTTTTCCACACCACCCATCCTTTTATACCTTTACTGAGAGTCTGGGCTGAGAGTCTGTGACTGGCCCAAAGTCACCCAGTTAGCTCCACTAGCTGAGTGGGGACTATTATTATTTATTATTATTATTATTAGAACATTTCTATGCCGCCCCTTGCCGAAGCCTCAGGGCGGCTTACAACACAATAAAATACAATACAATACAAAAATAACAATATAAAATTAAAGTTAATAATATAAAATAAATAAAAAATATAAACGATATAAAAGAAGTTATAAAAGAAAAGTTATAAAGGAAAAGGAAAAGAAAAGAAGTCGCCCTGGCCAGATAAATAAGTAAATATTGTTAACAATTAAAATGACGTTTAAATAAAAAGGTCTTCACCTGGTGCCGAAAAACAAATAACAATGGCGCCAGGCAGACCTCTCTGGGAAGCATATTCCATAGATTGGGCGCCACCGCAGAGAAAGCCCTCCTCCGAGTACCTACCCTCCTAATTTCTTTCATGGAGGGTTCCCGGAGAAGGGCCTCTCCTGCCGATCTCAGGGGGCGACTGCGCATATATGGATGTAAGTGCTCCTTCAGGTAGCCAGGACCCAAGCCGTTTAGGGCTTTATAGGTCATCACCAACACCTTGAATTGGGCCCGGACTTCAATGGGAAGCCAGTGAAGCTGACGGAGGACTGGAGTCATGTGAACATAATGTCCTGTCCCCGTCAGCAACCTGGCAGCTCTATTTTGAACCAAGTGAAGTATCCGGACCGTCTTCAAGGGAAGCCCCACATAAAGTGCGTTACAGAAGTCAAGGACTAGAACCCAGGATCATGGGAATCCCAGTTTCATGCTCTTACCCATTACACCACACTGGTTCTGTGATTACACGAAAAACCCACAGTTTTATAACCCTTCTTCAGAGCAGCTGCAGCCCCATGATCATTCTGATTGCCCATTCGTGGCATCATGGCATTCGCAGCACTACAGCATGGAGACCGCACCACAGATTTGGGTAAGGGCACTGCAGCATTAGCAATTGCCCCCAACATGGAATTTGCCTTTTTCACAGCAGACACACAAGGGAAGGTCTTCCATGAGCTGCCCACCGCAACCTCAGTATATTTTCTTGGCCAGTCACCCCCTTCAAGGTATGCATGAAGTTACGATCCCTTGCCCCAGCGTGTCCACCATTCTACTGGCTTACATTGCTTAATAACTGAGAAAGGGAAGGAACAGCATTTTCCGTTTTAATACTCCTTCTCCAGTTTGAACCAATCCTTTTGGAGTTCTTTACAGTCTTTATTTATTCAATGTATATGCCTGTCCGCTAATCACAGGCTCTCTGGGCAGATTACAACATGTTAAAATCCAACAAAATAAATAATACAAGCACAATATAACTTTAAATTACAAAGACCTATCATTATTATTACTAATATCATGAATAAATTAACAGAATTAGATAAAATAAGAGAAAGCAGAATTCTATGGGAAAAAAAACAAACCCAAGGATAGAACCATTAAACCATTAAAATTACTAAATATCTCTAATTTACAATCATGTCCCATTGGCAGTATAATTAATATATAAAGACTCACCTATTAAAATAACTGTTAAATAAGTATTTATCTGGCAGCTAAAAGCCAAAAATGTAGGTGACAACCAGACCTGGAGCAGGACTGAATTCCAAAGTTGGGGGGTTTTTTGTTGCTGTTGTTAGTCGCGAAGTCGTGTCTGACCCATCGCGACCCCATGGACAACACTCCTCCGGGCCTTCCTGTCCTCCACCATCCCCTGGAGTCCACCTAAACTCACACCAACTGCCCCAGTAACTCCATCCAGCCACCTCATCCTCTGCCGGCCCCTTCTTTTGCCACCAATCGTTCCCAGCATCAGGCTCTTCTCCAGGGAGTCCTTCCTTCTCATTAGGTGGCCAAAGTATTTGGGGTGCTATGCTGGAAAAATCCTTTTTAACTACCCTAATTTGGTGTTGTTAGCCAATTTAGCCACTTCACTCCCATCCACTACCTTAAGATAGTTTGAACATGTGAAAAAACACCAGTCACAGCGGAGAACTTTTTGGGGGAGTGGGCACGCTTTACATCCCTCCACTGGGAAAACATTTATTCCTACTCTGTTTTCTGTTCCTCAACCTGTTACCAATTCTTAAGAGGATTCTTCCCCTTATGCCACGCCTGCCAGCTTTACTCAAAAGTGAGGCACTTGATGAAAAGTCTTTTGGGAAGTGTCTGCCAGATCATCTTCAAGCCACACTGGAGTTCTTGAAAAACTCCTGGTCAGAAACTATTTGGACTCAGATTAGTTCACTTACAATTTGTCGATAAGGTCTAGGCCTTCATCACTACTGTGGAAAGTTACTTGTGCTAAACATATTGAAATGATTTAAACCCCACCTACCCACCCCTTACTGGATTTTTTTCTAAAACATTTTAATACTCTGAAATGTTTTTGTTGGCTATCCATATCTTACCTGGTGGAATTTTGCACACAGTTGCAGGATGCCAGCCATATCTCTGATTACAATTGGGGCTCTGAACAAAGATTGCACTATCGCTTAGGCACTCAGCGAAAACTTCCCCACCAATGTAATACAGGCGCACTCCCCTTCCTGTGGGGGGAAGAAACAGCTAACAATTTACAGGATCTTAACACACATGCCATATGAAAATGATCTTAGACAAAAGGGTTTTTCATTTCTATTATTTAGATATGTTGGTACTCTTCTGGTTGGCATCTGTTATGTTGATGCCGAGTTGATTTTGTTTTAATGGGTTATTTTTTACATGTTTGATTTGCAAGGCTAGCCACCAACAGGACCTTTTTTCAAAAACAAAGATGCAGTGATCTCAAGCACTGTCAATGTGAATTGACAGTGCTTGAGATCACAAGAAACAACCAAGCATATGGCAAGAAAGCGCTACCTATGTGCCGTCTCGTCATTTCCACAGTGGCATTTCTATTAACGTTGGAGAGCAAACCTAGGCAGAATCTTTCAGAGTTTGATGGATCCGTAAAGCCGTCTACAGTGAGTGAAGGCTGCGAGGCATGGAAAGTTTCTCCCACTCTCTGATTTAGTTCATAATATGCTATTGAACACCAGAATGCTGGCTCTGAATAGGTAACAGGCTGCAAGTCTGAAGGGAAGAGAGAAATAATTATTCATGCTAGCATGTTATACGTATACTTAAACCTCAACACAGTGGAAAAGAACTGAAGATACAGTCCTGCCCAGAATACTCAGATTATCTGACTGCTTCATGCAGACAATTTTCATGACACTTTGTTCAGCCACCTCTACAAGTTCATCCCATGACTGCTCCACACTGTGCCACTAGTATTTTAATTACTCTTAATATAGTAACAGACTCGTGTTTAAAGGGCCCATTTTTATTAAACACAGAACCAACCCATACAAAGCATGAATGCAAGACGCTGAAGGACCCCAATTACTGGTTCAGCAGCAGCGGGATTGAAAAAAATTTATGGACCTGTCTAGGCAACACAGAGGGCCGCATTACTGGCTGACCACTCCACAATCCAAACACTGCAGTCACAGAGGTGCAGTGCCATGACAGCTGATGTTTTTCAGCCTAAGAACGGAGGTGGATTGAGGCTAGCATGCCCTTTTCACCACTGCAATGAAGCTTCTGAAAACCTGACTGCAGAAAATAAGGGGTTATTTTTCATGGGATACAGAAGCTTTGATAGAAGGCTAGTCCTTACCTTTCTAGCAATATACTTGCAAAGGCCCCCACCAACACTGCAGAGAAACTTTAGGAAGTTTCCACTGGCATCAGTGGGGGCTTTTACAGCCTCACTGTAGTGTGGGAAGGAGGAGGAGAAATTCTTTGTCTCTGATAAGTCAGAGAGTGGCTAAGACATGAGCTATGAGCCAGAGTGCCACAATTCAAGTTTCAACTCATCCACAAGCCCAACGGCTCCAGTGCTATGTCTGCAATCCAGGTATGAATACATAACTACCTTAAAAACCGTGTAATATTACCAAGAATGAATGCAAACCTGTTTCACAACTCAGAAACCACTGTGTAAATGTTATGTATTATTTCAGTATTGTAAGATCGTGCTCACAAGTTATTCTGTATAGGTAAATTTCATCTGGCATTGTGGGGTGACTTTAATACCCCAGGTACATATTCTGAAGTGTAATTTACAAATGAGAAGTTCTACCAACTCATTCTTTTATAACACTGTCACAATGTTCCTGGTCTAAAACACTGCTCCAGAAGAAACATAAGAATGGCTGCGTGGGCTGACAACGGGACCCCAAATAAAAGGCACAAAACAAGGCCTCATTTTAAAGCTAAGAATCTATGCTAAAACCTCCAAAAAACAGAATGAAAATCCATCAAGGGAAAGTCATGCTTTTTTTTAAGTTAGTAGGCCAATGCATTGTTATGTAGAGATAAAGCCAGTGGGCATGCTATTGTTATGCAGATTTTCTCAAGGTGCATAGACTGAGCAAGAATTAAAATATAAATACCTCTGCTTGCTGATGGCTGAAAGCCATTTGTATGTGGATTGCAACCCCTTGAGGGAAAGTTCCAGCCAGAACAAAATTTTTTAGGATTTTGCCTTTTATAGTCCCAAGCTGCTTTCTCCTAAAGTTATAAAGTCACCCCAGAAGCAGCATCTTCTGGGTTTTTCTTAAAGCAGAAGATAGTAATTAAACTGTAAAAGAGGTGTCTCAATTTTCTGAATGTGCATTCACTGTACCTCTGCCAACTTCTGGGGCATCCTGTTCTACTACCATCTACCTACAGTACAAATAGCCTTGTTGTCCTCTTCTATCAGAAGCATTTGGATCACTACAAAGATCTATGGCTAAAATATTACTCCAGCATTGGTATTCTGAGAGTACTGAAAGAGCACCGCATAAAAACACAACTCTTCTCAAAATCACACAAAGCAAAACATAAGAATAAAGCAGATGCTCACAATGGAATGTTTTACCTACGGCAGGATCCCCCTCTTTCTCTTTGTAAGTTCCTCACATGTTGGAGGAGGCCGCGATTTTCAGAGTTTGAACATCTGGGCTTCTAAATTAGCATTGATAGCTAAAGTAGGAAGAATTAGCCACTGGAAACAGATCTGACTGGTGCCTGAACAGAAGCACCAACCAAAAGAAATCCTTCTTCCTGGATAAAAAGTTCTCCTTCCTAAACAGGAGCTTGTTTCCACAGCAAGAAAGAGTCCCAGATTCAGTAAAGAAAAACAGCATTTGTAGCTTACCTAAGCTGTGATTAACAGGAGAGAGTGTACTAGGAGACAGCTCGGCCGGGGACCCTGCAGAGAATTGAGAAAGTTACTTCAACAAAGCTCACCAGTGAATCAGGCAGTTTGAAGGGGGCCGTGTTTCTCCACATGATACCATTACATTTGGATGCTGTACAGTAGTAATCTGGAGAACCTGGAGTCAGTTTCTACTAATGTGTGTGCTAGGATTTGCCCAGAAGGTATTTCAGTATGGCTTATGTCCAACTGTGTCAGTCTGCTTTGGAAAGTGAGCCAAATTTTGCTTTGACTGCTTCAGATGTTAGCATCTTAAACATTGAGGGGAATGTCATGTCCCATGCACAGCATATATTTCACTATCATCAAGAATGAGAAATCCCCAGGTTTCTCAGTCTAGGAGGAAGAAGGGCAAAAGCAGCAAACTTGACATCAATGATGGGAACAGAAGTACCCAATATCCTCTGACAATTTGATCTAGTTAGCCATTTAAATCCTTCCCTTATCAGGAGTGGCAAACAATGGGTGGGGATACACCTAACACTACCGAAGAGGCTGCTAAACTGTCCCTCACTATCTCACAAAGAAAAAAAACCCCTCAAAGTTGCTCCCATAGCTCTTGCATCCATGCCTCTATCACATTCCAGGTCTTGCTTTTCCATGACATTTAATGCAGAACCTATTCATGGGCATTTATCACCAAGTTTGTGTACCATTCATTACCCAGAGGATTTCAAACCTGGATAAGCTCATGTGGCCCCTTTACAGATTGACCCCTGCTTAGAAGAAGCAACTCTGGCAGCACATATGTGAGATTAACAGAGACCACAGGGAAGAACAGGGACAACAGCCATGCAGGGCGAGTCCAAATGTTGGGTGCACGTACAGGCTGCTACACGAACAACCCACCCTATATTGTTTATTCACAGGAAGGGTTCCTGTATCAGGCAAATTTACCCACTGCCTTGCATTAATTGATGTAACTGGTTTGCTGCTTGCTATTCTTTGATTTTGGTGTTTCAATTGATTTGTGT
This sequence comes from Varanus komodoensis, assembly GCF_004798865.1. NCBI lineage: Eukaryota > Metazoa > Chordata > Lepidosauria > Squamata > Varanidae > Varanus > Varanus komodoensis. Next base: position 6,371,464 of record NW_025335606.1, read on the forward strand.
GTGCAAGATATTTATCCCACAATCAATTTTTATTCATGGAGAATAATTTTGTTAAAGATATTCATACTTTTAACTAACAAGAGGCTTTGGTTCAGATTCAGTTACTTGGAGACACTAAGACTGAGTTCAGACACAACAAATAACCATTAGGAGTGTGAACCGGCACAAGTCTAGGGTTTGTGTGTGGAATGGAGGAAATATAAAGCTTCCACTACTGGCTTGGCATGGACCAGTTCATTGCTGTGTCTGAACAAGGCAAACAGAGGTGGCATTCTCCCCCTACTCTCCCCATTTGTTAACAAGACAGGGTATCAACTCTAATGGCGCTGTGTTTCTGTATCTGAACTGGGCTACAGCAGCAGCACCTCCTTGCCCTGGGGATACAGTTGCTCCCTCTAAGGTATGAGTTACTGTCCCCAAGGGTAAGCAGGAGCCAAGCACAGAAAACTGCCGCCTCAGTAGCACAACCCATTTAATGCAGGGCTCAGCTCTGGATGCTGCTTAAGGTACACTCCTGACTCTCTGAGCATACCTTGAGACCGAAAGAAAATGTCCTGTGGGAAGAGGGAATGATCTTGGCCAGCAGTAATCTCAGTGCTCTGGAAGAAATTTGGAGAGGCCTGAATAGCTGGAATTACTGCTGTTTTCCCATCTAAGCAGGGCCAGGACCTGGAAGGCATTCTGAAACAACTGTCAACAGTAGCTGGGGCCTTTTATTGAATGCACTGATCCCTATTAAGAGAGGAGGGATCCTGCCTCACTGATCCATGTTTCCATAACCTCTGGAACTACCTGCCACAACATGCTCACTGTGGGACCATTCTTGAAGACTATGCATAAGCTGTAGCTAGCACAAAATGCTGCTGCTCATCCTCCAATCAGCATCAGGAATAGGAACATGGCTGATTGATTTTCCAAGAACTATGTTGGCTGGAAATTTGTTTTCATTCTAAGCTCTACATACTGGTACTTGCCTTTAACACGCAGCGATTAAGAGCTGTACCCATACTGCTCCAGGACTTCCTGCATAGCACTTGAGCTTAGTAGGACAAGTGCCTTTGATAACAGAAATAACATCCATGATGAAAAGACAGCAGCTCCACACCATTATCTACCTGACAGCCCTTCAAATGTTTCAGGGAGTTTATACTGCTTCCAATTTGTCTGTTCTCAACAATCAATGCATCCAGCTCCTCCAACATTCGCTCATACGGCTTTGTCTCCTTTCTATTTCTAGAACGGAGGCAAGATGTTTTTATTTCTCAGGAAATTTAGCAATAGCTTTATATAAGATAGTGCCGCTTTGCTTGTCCAGGTTTTGCTTCATAGTTATTTTTAAATTATGGCCTGATTGTTAAGATACAATTAGTTTTTGTTACGGTAATGTTTTAAATTTGTGAACTGCCCTGAAGTACGGAAACATGGTATTAAAATATTTCCAATAAATACATTAAATCTTTGGCAGGACAAAGGGAAAGTCATTTGGACAAATTAAATTTCTCCACATTCTAGAAGTCCTGGAAGTGAGCATACAGCAAAAATTACAATTGTTACCTGTATCCATGCTTTGGTTTAACTGCTGGTCACTTGTTTCTCCATCTTCACTGATATAGCCGGGAGGTGGAGTTTCTATCAGGAGCAAAGTACAGTTCATGTGTGATTAAAACATGGGGTTCACCATTACATGCCAGTGAACAATACAGCATTCACGTTTTATATATGCTTACAAAAGGAGGAGCACATGCACGGCACCTTTACAAAATACAGTGATTCTCCTTATGTCGCTGTCCTTGAGGAAAGTAGAAACCAGAAAAAGACCTACCCATACCTCAGTTTCCGTTCCCTTTCCTCCCATACCTGTCACAGTCCATGAACTAGATAACCTGTACACTGCGGAGGGACAGGTTTCTAGAAGTGTTTACTGAGAAGCTCTGGCTTCGCAGGCAAATGGGACTACACTACAACCAGTCGCTCTCTAGAAGGCTGCTTCTGCTCCACTCTGAAGCCAAGCAAAATACCAGCTATTTAACCAATGAATTCATGTGGCACTAGAAAACTTCTCAGGGTTAAAGTAAAGCAACCCCCACAATTTAAATAAACATGAAGCCTGGGAACTGATAAAGAGAGTTCCTGAAGTTCATTTTGTAGGACTTTAAGGGCATGACAGCCTCTAAAAAGATCTGTGGATGTTAAGAAAAAGGCATCCACGTGGATTTTTTTCCATGGCTTAGACCCTATCTATCTGCCAAAACACTCTCTAGGTGGCCTGAACATAAAACATAAGCAAACGAACTAGAACTATGAGCCATAAAACTAAGTATCATACAACCAAATCAAACTACAGAAACAAACCGCAATTAATTAAGGTTAAAGGCACATTTCAAACTATGCTGATAAAAGGCCTGGGCAATGATGCAACATTTGTTTTACAGGCCTTCAGCAAAGGCTGGAGATGACTGTCTACATGCAGTGAATTGCAGCTTGCCGGTGCCACAGTCAAAGAGGGCCTGGGCTCTGACAACTCACAGCAAAGAGTCTCTGCAGATCTTAACAGGCCCAGAGGCAGCTATGCTGGGCCAAGGCTTTGTAATAAGGTTGTACAATCTGCAAAAGCAGTAAGACCAGCTTGACTCAGACACAAGAAAAGTACAAGTGACAGGCAGAATGTAGTACATGCTTATCAATGAAGATAAGAGTCGTTGATGGAAGAAGCAGCTTTTAGTGGGTCACTCATGACTGCTGTGAAGCAATCCAAGTCTTGGGGTGCTAGACCTTACTTCCCGTGCCGCTTGCTTTTCTTGGGCAGGACGGACACCGCTAGCCTCAATTCTTCACATAGGCCAGTGGTATTTATAATAAACTCTGCGTTTACATTAATACCTGGTATGTAATTGCTCTGTGGTTCAATTCCTGCTGGAAAGTTAGTGTTTTCGGGAATGGAATGAGTATAGTCATCAAGTGGTGGAAGTTCGGTCAGAATCTCAGTATGCCGTGGCACCAGGACAGGAGGCAGAACTGGGAGAAAAAAACATCCCAAAATATTAGGGCTTCCAGCACTAGATAGGTCTGTAAAGCCTGGAAAACATAGGTTTTGCATTCTCTTCAAATGGTAGCAATCTTACCTATGGGACTAACAGTGCAATCCCCCATATGTCTACTCAGATCATACCCGAATCTAGCCTAGAAACCAAGCAAGATGAATACGGGTAGAATGTTTCGGGCTTGGTATTATTTTTTCAAGCTCTTCATCCCCTAGGTATTCTTAACATTTCCTACGAAGGGCCATCACAGACCCTTCATCTGAGGAGCTTGCCAAAGTATGCATGGGTTTTCCCCAGAACCACCTGGTGAGAAAAAGTTTATGCCTGAAGCCAGGGTTTGGCCAAGGTGGTTTTTAAGGGTTAGATCTGAGCTCAGATCTCTCAGAGATGTTTTTCATCTTATTCAACAGAAGAGATGTTTTCTGATTGGGACCAGGCAGGCCCAGGGTCCAATCCCCTCTTGGCCATGAAGCTGCTCACCTTCTCCCGATATACTCCATCTTAAAAGCAAGCATAATCACCCCGCTGGGCTCCTTGTATGAACAGCAGGATAAAAAAATATATATCCAAAACCTAACAAGACTTTTTCAACATGACTTATAAATAAAACTGTTGGAAACCATCAAAGGTGGAAAAACATCCCATGTAGGTGCACTCTAAGGAGCTGCCCTTGGTCTGTGAAATCTTTGCCCCAGAGCTACCACAGGAAGGATGAGGGCACTGGCTGGCTTCACGGCCAGCACTGGAGAAGGGGAGAGTCTCTACCCATGCATATACTGCGTGTTTTATTTCTTTGTGCTGAAAATACTGTGACCACCAGAGTCTCTGCAGTGGAACAAACAACGATTAATTGAAAGCGATGCATTGCTGAGCTAGTTGACAGAAATGTTTGCAACAGTTTGCAATTAGGGCTCCGAACACATGTATCCAATATAACATACATTTCAACATTTACACATCATTAACATTTTGATTAATTACCACAACATTTATGCACTATTGTAAAAATTAAAATTTGGATTCAATTCCCACTCAGGTTGTTAGAAATAAAAGCATAATATGAACCCCTTTTTACTTTAACTTTGCACACACTAAGTATGATTAGAAAGCAGTTTAACAGAAAAAAAGCCTGTGCAGCCAAGGCCTTTGTGCCAAAAGCAGCTTGCCATCTTCCTACCTGGAGTTTCCACTCTCTGGTAATGGTATGGGTTTACGCATACTTCATCCTTTTTAAGATTAAAAGCATATTCACAGTTTTCAATTGCCTTAAGTTCATGGTGACTGTGAAGGTCGGGCCAGCGCCACAAGCGGCAGTAAATAACATGTGGTAATCCTTTACGGTGAGATACTTGCAGGCGGCCATCAAGAGACCTAAGGGGAAGAAACATATTCCAAAATATTCAGAAGAGTTTTACAAGCAGCATATAAGCTGAGATAGTCAGAGCCATGACACTGACAGCAACCCTCTTCTCTCTCACCCATGCCCAAAGCGAGCTACAGCAGACATTTAAGTTCTTCACTTCTTGTTCTTACGTAAGAGGTGGAATCATTGACACGTGCACTTGTGTGCGCTCTCTCTCTCTCACACACACACACACACGCGCACACACACTCACTCTATTACTGGCACTTGAATTAAGGAACCCCTGTGTTGCAGGGAGCTCTAGAGACTGCTAAAGAACTAAGTAACCAGTACATTGTTAATACTATTACTATGCTAAAACAGATATTATTAAGTACATCTGTCATACACGACTGCACGTAAGGTTATAGCAGTCAGATATCCAAGCAATTCACATCAGCTAACAACATGAAGCTTGCATCAGACACACATCGCACTTGCTTGTGGTTTCATGATCAGATTGAATTCTTGCATCCCTTGCTGCTACCAGTTGAAAAGTTTTGCTAGTTTTAAGATAGACTGCCTAGGCCTACACAAATGCAGATGGGTTTATGACTCATGGGATGGGAAAGACGAAGCTTCAGCACACAATGCAAGTAAAGGGTGACATGAAAAAAAAAACCATCAAAAACCTAGATGATTTTTTCCTAAGTCTTTGAATGCACATACCTGTTCAAAAAAAAAACAGTGTGCAAACTATTTTAAACACACTTCATAAGAGAGCTGAAGTGTCCCAATCTTGTTAACAAATACCAAACCATGTATTTCCTTTTCAGACAGCACTACACTAATCCAGAGAGAAGTTTGTCTTTTTTGCCCCAAATTAGAATGTCATCGGTCAAAACATCAGCTGAAAACACTTAAGGCAGAATCAGTTTTTAAATGCTTTGCTGACTAGGAAGCATTTCCACTAGACAAGACCCTTGAAAGCCAAACCCTCCCACAAGATCTCTACAACGAGACACAGGGCAGAATATTCACCTGGTTTGTTCAGAGAAGCTGTATAGGCCTGTTGTATCCCACTGATCTATCGTATTTGGTGTACTCAGTCCCCAAATTTCAGAGCAAGTGCTGTGTATAAATTGAAAAACAAAAACAAAAAAGTTGATGTGAATATGGAAGCATGGTTATTCAAACTACCATGATGTAAAGACATGGGGGAAATGTACAGAAAACTTCCTTTCACATAGAAGATACTGCTTTTTTAAAGACCACAAATATCCAATGCTATATTTTCTATATGAAGGAGGCCAATAAAATGGAACATGTGATTCAAGGTAAAATGATGTTTCCAAAAAGGTGAACAAGTTGGCTAGATTTAAGCAATCAGAATATTTGTAATATACCTTAAAACAGGCAAAACCTCCTCAATCTGGCAGTATACAACAGCATCTATCTTTTAGGGAATATTTTTGCAAGCATACAGAAAGTCACAGATTACAGCCATGTCACATTAGATGTCAACAGGTTCTTAAAACAGCATTCAGAAACAGTGATGCAAAACAATTATTAGTTTGAATATGTATGCTGTGTTTCCTGTAGAAGGGAAACCTTTCTATTTTCTTGACTCTCGCCCATCATTTTTGAGAAAAGAGATATCCAACATTTGCTGTTGACAAGTACACAAATACAAATTGAAATGCAGTAAGAATCAAGCAGCTCAGCTTAATTTACAGGAAATGCCATGCATTCACACAAATATTTTCCTTCAAGCTGCCAACCCAATGTCAGCTCCTGAAGTCATCAGGCTCGGGAATAGTGGCACAACCAACTGAATTTATACCTGCAGCAGAAAACTTATTCTGTGAACTATACAGAACAACGCCCACTGCTGACTCTGCATGTGTTTTGCATTCTTCAGCAGGTGGCCTCTGTGCTTTGGGTTTACAGCTGCCAGCATCTGAGATTTGGCCCATTAAGCAAGAGTGACTTTGATGCATCTGTACTGCACCCTGAGCTAAACAAACCTTTGTAATGTCCTTCGCAAAGAGTGCCATTAGCTCTCAATTTACTTGCCAATACTTACCGGGGGTCTGAAAGTTTTAATTATCTACTTGGTGTGCCTCACCTCAGGTAACAATACCTGTTCCTAGCTGGCTACATAATATGAGCCAATAGAGTCAGCCAGCCAGCCACTTTACATGTTCGGTAGCATAAATAAGATATTGTTGAGTTTCCCTCAATCCAGTAGGTGTCAAATAAAGACGGGTCAACAAGTCCTTCTATTAACATTGCCCTTGAACAGCTTTGCAAATACATCCAGAGAATTTCTAGCCAAACCGTGTGTACTTAATGCTAATGCATCTGAGTATGTCAGTCGTTTGTAGTCTTTAAAAGTATGGAGTAAAGGCAGACAACTTTCATACAGCTTTCTAGCTTGGTTATCAACATAGGATTCTTCATTTTCCTGGACCCTTGCGCTGCAGCCTAACAATAAGGGCAAGCAAAAATTGACCTTTTCAAAATCTGAAATGCACCAGATTCTAACAAGAGTCACAAAACAGAGCTTTGGAGGCTACAAACGCGTCTGTCTGTAGCTTGCACTGCTGGGTTAGACCCTTAAAATACTGTGAGGCAGCAGGCTCCGACTACAGCGAGGCCCCTGGAAATAAAATGAGTCTGTTACATTTTATTCCTGTGTTTCATTAATATTCTGAATTTCATTAAGTTTGCTTTCTGGGAAGCCTCATATACCCAAACCACAAGGACACTTCTGAAAACAGTCTCTAGAGTAGCTCAAGCCTGAAAAACCATTTCTTTCCTTTGGAAGAAGTTTGCATACTTAAAACATTGCTTCGTGTTTGGTGTAGATGCAGTCGCCACAGAGGAAAGGTGCTGAACATTAGTACCTGTTAAGGTTGACCAACTCTTCCTATTGAGCTAGTAACAGTTTACAGGAAGCCCATCCATCCTTCCTTGGTGCATTGAACAGAAAGTTTAGCACAGGCTCCATGATACCAGAAATCCCTATGTTTTTGCTACTCTGATGCCACATTACTAGGAATTTAACATTCAAGTAATACTAATTCATTGCCAAAACCACAACTTAGCCCAGTGTTCATGTTTTCCAAGTATTCACCAAGTGTCTCTTGTAAAGCTATTTATACCAGGACCTTGAGTCAGACATGCTGCTTCCTAAAAGGAAAAAGCAGGGTGAATTTTGAGAAGATTACGTTCAGTGAAGGTACGTTCAGTGAAGGCAGATCAAATATGTAATTTCATAAATAATAGAGAGAGGGTGTGGAGAGTCTGTATGTGCACTCTGTGAGAAGCCTCGAACTACCTGCTCTGCTTCAAATGGTTTCCACAATCTCTTCTTTCCACTACTCAGAGAGGAAAAAGAAATCTGAGTGGCAGAGGCAGGGTTTTCTTCTGCCATGATCCTCAGAAAACAGTAATCCTTGGAAAAGAAATCCATATACAGTCAGGTCTTCACGTATTAATACACCAACATGGGTAGGCACACCAAGGACAGATCTTTGCAACACATTCAGTAGAGTTCTCTTTTTAAACGCTCTGCTCTAGAACCATATACATATAATCTTCTGTGAGATTATGGAAAACTGAAAAGTTACTATTTCTTTGTTCATTTTTATACCACCCAATAGCCGAGGCTGTCAGGGCCATTAACAAAAGTCAGATTAGTACAACACAAACCAGAATCTACTTGAAATTTTGAGTAAATTCTGGCTTTAAATCATCAGAGAGTCCTTAACTCCCAAGTGATATAAAAAGGCCAACAGTGTGCTGATCACTTTGAAAATCTGATATGGTAAGATGAGTTTGACTCCAAGGGGTGGTGACTGAAAGTTAAGATCTAAGCATTAAAAATGAACATTGAGGGGAAGCAATATAAGAGGTCACTCATAATAGAAAACATACAGATAATAAATAAAAATGTGCCACCAACAAAAAAGCCTCAGTCATTGAATGCATTATATAAACTTACCTTCCTCACTGAAAATGGTGGCTACTCAAGAATAACCAGCCCACAAAAAAAGCAATTAAAAGTTGGAAGAGAATCTCAACGTTCCCTGACGTATTATAAAAATACTGGTCAACTCCCTTTAAATTATATTTGGTTGTCTAAAACATGAAGCAACCACAATTGGTCAGGATGCTTAGCTAGGGCACTGCTAGCTGGATGACAAATAAGGTATCAGATGTGTCTGGAGCGTTACCCTCATAGCATGGATGCCAGTCTGGGTATATGGGAGCAAAATTCAAAGAAACTGAGGCTTTGGCTACAGGGAAATGAATATACCCAGTGAATCAGGTAGCCTGAAGTCCAATCCTGAGGCTACTGGCTTAGAAGACCCAAGCAGTGCAAGCCAAGATTGTCATCAGAATCCCTGCAGAATGCATGACCACACTGAAGGGAGGCAATGAAGAAGAAGAAAAAAAAGGCAGTAACTGACAGGAGCTAAGAGCAGGGTCAGGGTCTACCTCTGAACTCCAGAAGTTCCTGAAATGCTGATCTACACAGGCACAGACTTCTGTGCAACCGTACAGAGAGCAAGGACATTCATCTGGCTTGATGTAACAGTCAAGCAATGTCTGTGCTCACTGCAGACCGTTCTCATGTGTCTTCTACGCATATTTATTGCATTTCTATACTGCACAATAGCTGAAGTTCCTGGGGCAGTTCACCCGCAGGCAACTTCTCTCTTATCACCAGAACGGGACCCCAAGTAGTACGGCTCTCACACCATTCTGCCTTGATATACTAGAAACTGCTCCACCTCCACTGTAGAAATAGAAAAGGGCACTCTTGCCAGCCTGCCCTGAGCATCTCTGTGCCAAAGTGGCAACCAATTAAGAGACGAGCATATTGAGAGAATGCACATTAGCTCAAGCAACAAAAACAGCAGACTATTATTTCAGTAATTACTGATAGTTGTATGGTGCTGAAGACATAAATTCTCGATTTTATATTCAGAAATGTAAAGCAGAGGTTGGGAAATAGCAGAGTAAGATATGGAAACTTTCTAATGTTACTCTTCCCTGTTCAGATTCTTTACAAAGGCAGTTTACAGGCAACTTTGCATATTGAGGAAATTATGAAATAAATATGAATACTTGGAAATTACCTGGTCATAACAGATTTTCAACTGATATAAAACATTTTCTAGTGTTTTAGTTTCCAAGCTGTATCATCCGTTTAATTTCATTTTTAAATCAGGTTCTTTTGCATAAGTACTTAATGCTTACATTACTGTAATTTCTAAAGTATATGAAGGTAGCACTTATTGTGCCAATTACTGATCGCTCTCATTGATCACAATGTTAATATTACTTTGTCTGGTAAGACTAGAACAAGTTACTGTAACATTAGGTGAGCCATATCAAGTGGAATTTATTAACAAGAGACAGGGGGATGACAGTCTTAAACAAACTGCTGATCTAATTAAATTAAATACAGACAGAACAGATACAGCCACTGTAATTTCTTCGGATGCAGAGAAGGCCTTGGACAAAATTCAGTGGCAGGCTGATTTTTTACTTTGGATCAGCCTATAGGTCCCAATGATAACTTTCTGCCATTCTTGTTTTTCCAGCTATGGCTGAATTTCTCGTCAGGAAATACGGAGGGTGGGCTACAAGAAGGGCCTTTCTGGGAGTGGCATCCTGACTTTGGAATGAGCTCCCAAGAGGAGCCTGGCATCCTCTTTATATTCTTTTTCAGTGCCCGGTGAAGACCTTTTTACTCTGCCAGTATTTTAAATTGTGAGCTGCCTAGGGATGCCATTGGTAAAATAGGTGGCATATAAATATTTTAAATAAATAAATTTGTTACATTGATTTTAACAGTGGTAGATTTGCCTTTACGTAATCAATTGTTTTCTTAAGATGTAACATGGGTGTGCTTTTACTGTTTTATGATTAAGACTTTAATATTGTGTTTAATGTTTTATGTGGTCTTTTATATGATTTTATTGTCTGTAACCTGCCCAAGGAGCCATGTGGCTAATAGGGTGGGCTAAAAATATAATAGATGAATAAATAAAGCATCTTTCAGACTCTAGGCTCAGCTCTGCCACTTTTACAGCTTCAGAGTTGCCACCATTGGATGGATCTAGGTTGAACAGCTGTAGTCCCTCACAATCCATGTTTATGGGTATCTGCCGTTGGTGACAAACATGAAATACAGGGTTTTGAGATCAAGAATGGAATCATAATTGGTGCATCCTATTCAATGCATGCAGAAGGGGTTACAGATCTTCCAAAATTAATTTTTGCTAAATTAAACATAAGATTTTTTTTCAAGTATACAAGATGCCACTTCTTTTCAACAAGGGCTTAATTAAATTGGCCAATTGTTGGAAATGTAATACAGCAAACACTTTTCATGTTTTGGTAATGCCTAATGGCCACTTCATTTTGTGAGGAAGTAATAATCTGAATAAATTTTGTGATGCAAAGTTCTTTAGTATTTATCAATATGCATGTCCTTCTTTACTATCTGCCCGACTCTTGGAGCTTAATGCAAGAAAACATAAATTGATCTTCCATGTCCTTCTCAGATCTAAAAAATGAAAACTGTAAATGGCCACCTGCAATAATAGAATGGATTGAGGCTTGAGAAAACTTTCAATATTCGAATGGGTGGGTTTTAAGTATAATCTACAAATAGCCAAGTATAAGTATATTTAGGCTGCTTTTGCTGAAGTCTATGCATGAATAAAACAGTATCATATCTTGCTATATATAAAACATGTAAGGGGAAATAGTCTATCTGGTAATTTACTTGGCTATCATGAAAGAAAATTGCAACATTTTCATTTTTCCCTTTTTTGTCTGGGTTTTTGCCTTTGATTTTGAACTTCACAATAAGTTTTTTAAAAGTGAAATGACCCTGAGCACTCTACAAAGGGTAAAGAATATGGGGAAGGTGGATCCATGTGTTGGGTGCCATCATTCAAGACTCGTAAGGGTAAGCAGATTCATGGAGACCAGGGCAAAACACAGAGTCTGCAAGCTTTTTTAAACTTCAAAGTGAAGGGTAGAAGACATTTTAAAGATACATATTCAGTTATGGATTCTCTGAAAGACAGCAGTCTAGGATCAGGTCTCTTCATACTATGAGCCTGGCCTGGCAAAGATGACTAGATGTCTTAAGTGGCACCTTACAAGCCAAGTATTAAAGGGCACAATGCGGAAGTTCTGCAGGAGAATATAATTTGATGTGCAGGGAAGAGCTGCCGACATCAGTATTCAAGGGCCCTACTAATACAGGGGTGAAGACTTATGAGACAAATGCTTGAGAAGTTGGGACCATAGTACCTCATGATAAAACATCTTTAAAATGTTTCTAGCTCCATCCAAAATCCCTAGCAAGCATAGCTGAAAGGATTTAAAAAGTATATCTGAGACCACAAGATTAACCTCAGCTATTGGGCAGTATAAAAATGAAATAAATAAATTTCCAGCAGAGTAGTTGTATACACATCAAAAGAAGAGAGAGAAGTTCAATGAGGACCTTCCTTTAAAACTGAGGGACTATTACAGCCTCCTACCTGCTTTGAAGGATTACAAAATAAAACTAATTATAAGGAGAGGTTGTTAAACACCCTGAAGAAAATGGAAACTATTTTTAAAATTCGCTGCTACTGATGTGTTGATACAGCCACTGCCACCAAGTAAAGCCTTCAACAACTGATTGCTTTGAAAATATATGGAGGTGTTAAGCCTGCACAGCCACTACAATTTGTGCAGACAAAAGATGCTTTGGAACAGAATTTGACATGCAGTAATGATCTGGGTCAGATGGAGGGTTAAATTTTAACAGTTTTAGCACTCACCTTTTAAATATGCAATGTAGTTTTCAGAAAAGCCAGGTTGCTTACTCTTTGAGTGGCCATCTGTGTGTTCACACTTATGGGATTTGTGCCTGCAAAGAACCTATTGCCAGGAAGCTTCCATAGCTAAGTGTTCATCTGGGTAGAAGTCTCACCCCTTCTGGTTCACAGACGTGAGGAGAGGCTCCTGGTTTTTCCCTTAGTTCCTATGAAGACCACCATGGATATCTGGACAAGGTAGGTGCAGAAAAAGGTCCTGACCTGGTCCAGCCTCTCTTGATAGAAAGTAAGAAGGCAACTGTTGGAGGGAAAACAGCAAGTGGGGCCTGTGGGTGGGTTCTGTGAATGATGACTACTCAAAGAATGACAGCTGCAAGTAAGCAACTGGTCTTTCTTCTTCACGGTCTCTGTGTATCACAGAAATGGGCAATTAGCTAGTTTGCCCTGAAGGATGAATGGATGCTGCTTTCACTGCAGAGTGGAGGAAAGGGCTGCCCTGCTGAAGGAGCAGTCTGCCCTCAAAGAGATCCAGCCAGCAATATCCGAGGAACGGTGAGGACATGGGCCACAGGGCCACTCTGCGGATGTCTTGCAGGAGGATCATGGCAGGAGGGCTATGGACATAGCCAATGTTCACGTAGAGTAGGCCTTCAGTCATGTGGGGAGGTGAAGGCCTGCCATCTTGTACATGAAGAGAGTGGGTCTCTTTTCTTCTGGCTGTCATAGCATGTGAACAGCCTTAGTGAGCAGCAGAACAGCTCAGTTCCGGATCTGTAGAAGGTGAGGGCCCTCCTGACATCAAGCAGGTACAGAGTTGTTTCTACCAGGGTGGACAGGATGGTCAATATCTTAGAGGTGGAAGGACAAGATGACACAGAACTAGGAGGACAGATCTGGACGGGGGACTTCCTTGTCCCTGTGAAGTTTGGGTACGGTGGGCACAGCGCTTGCTGGCACAGCAGGCTGAAGTGATGGCCACGAGGAAGGCTCCCTTCCAGGATAGGAGGGGCAGGTCAGTTGTAACCAGGGATTTGAGGCGATGTTGGGAGTCCCCTCAGGAATCTGTGCACCAGGGGTGTGCAAAGACAGATGCACCATCGATTGCTGCGTGGAGAAAGGAGATAGCCACCAGGTACACACAAATCAAAGAGGAGCTAAGGCTGTCCCAGAAGCAAGTCTACAGAAAATGCAGGATCTATTCAATGGTAGACCTTCTGGCATGTTCTTTGAAAACCTCTCTGGCATTATATTCAAAAGCGTATTCTTTCCTAACTTATAAGAAAGTTAATTTTAACTTTTTTGTATATTCCCACATTTATCAACTTCCAACCTCCTTTAATTTTATCACACCACATATGAAGTCCCACCTATGTTTTTTACATTTCCAACATCTTTCATTATAATTCTTGTCCATTTTTCCCATCTTTCAGCATAATGTACCACCAAAAAACATCTAATACCATTTTTCTCTTAGTGCTTGACTGGCTGTGAATTTAATGTCTTTCTTCCATAAAGCTTCCCATTAGTGGGACAATAATTCTTCTCCCAGGGTTCTACGTCCAAATTACCATACATTTCTTAACTTGCAGGGTTTCAGTGCCAAATTGGAGTAATTGCTTGTACAATCTTCCTAACAAATGATTCTTTCATTGCGTAATCAGCTTTTCAAATTCTGTCAGTTATTTAAATATATGACAACTGCAGCAAGAATTACAATTCCTTCTAAACAGAAAACGGCAGAATGCCCAACAAAATTGGGGAAAAAATTGGCTGAGTATGCAATGATGGCAGTATTAACTAATTATGTGAACAGAAAACAGACTGAAGAATTTAATGATAAATGGAAATTTTTATTATATGCAGTTTAATTAATATAGAATAAAAGGAAGCCCATTAAAATATTGTTGATGATTTATAATTAAATCAAAGTGAATGGAAAATTTGTTGGTTTAGAGAACTATATTTTTTGAGAGCTTCAACCAAGTACTTACTGACAGAAAAATGGAAATGTTTGGTTTCTTTGGGAATTTGCAGGTTATGAATATATATATGTGTAAGAGCCCTTGGCATTCTTATTTTTCTTCCTTTCTGTATGTGATTTAAGAAAGCAATAAAAACATTAAAGATGGTGGATCTTCACAGATCAAATCCCTCCTAGCATCCAAAGGCTATGAAAACATTCCATCTGCCAAAGCATGGATGACACCTCAGGTGGTAAGGGCACCCCCCCCCCCCCGCTCTTCTAGGGGATGATTCTCCAGGGTCTGAGGCACAGAGTCTTGACATCTGGGTAAAGGCTCAGCCCGGTCCTGTGAGATTAGGTCCTGGAAGTGTGGAAGTTGGGTGAAGTTTCCCTGGAAGAGGTGAAGGAGCTGGGCAAACCGTGCTTGCCTCAGCCACCAGGGGGTGATGAGGATATAGTCGCTCCCAACCTTCTGAATTGTGACCACCTTTGTGGTCAATGAGAACAGCAGAAAAATGTGGAACAGAAACCCGCTCCATTTGAGGAAAAAGGCATCTTCCAGGGAGCCACTTCTGACTCCCACCCTGGAGCAGAACTGGGGGCGCAATGTGTCCTGGGCTGTGGCAAAGAGATCCACTGATGGTATCTCCCAACTGTCATGCAGGTCACGGAGGACCATCTCATTCAGCTGCCACTCATGTGAGTCTAGACTTGCACATCTGAAGGCATCTGCCAGGATGTTGTTTGTGCCCACCACATGAATCTCTATTATTGTAATGTCTCTGGCAATGTGCCAGTCCCAGACAGTTATGACTAGTTTGGTGAGCAGTATGGACTGCCTGCCTCCCTGCTTGTTGATATAATACATCGCCGTCATGTTGCCTGTGGCAATCTGTGCATGCTGACCATGCAGGGAGAGCTAGAAAGAGATTAACACCTTGTGAAGAGCCAGGACGCTACCCCATGCAATCTCCCAGCAGGCATCAGTTTTCTTCCCCCACGGTCACTACAGATGTGTCCAACACAGGCTGGGGAGCATCCTGCAGCAACCTGCAAATCCAAGGAGCATGGCACAGCCTCTGACGTCTAGGATCACTCTAAGGGCGCCGCCCCCATCCCACTTCAGTACTGTAAAACACTGAGTAAAAACCTCTGGAGTGGTGGGTGTAGACCTCTCAAAGGCCCCCTTGGAGAGTGATGTATTGACCTCTGACAGCATTGGCAGAGATGGGGGTGTGCCACTAAATGCTCTAAGAGCAAAGAGGGTGTCAAACTCAATCATGTCACCTCCTTCCATGCTGAACAAGACGGGTGAGTCTGATATTCTCACTTCCCTTGCAGGAAGGAATGGGGGGAGGTGCCTGTCAATGGTAGTGTAGGGAGGAGGGATGACAGGGACCATCACTGATGGTGATCAACACCAGTGCTTGGTCCCTTCTGTGCCTGCCTGAAACAGGGAAGGAGGTCACACCTCTTCTGATGAGGGGCTGTCTGGAGCCTGTGGGGGCAATTGCTTGCATGGGTGCCTCAGTTGTTGGGGAAAAGAGGTCCCAAGCCTCTTATGTGCTCTAGAAGCTGCCTGCTGGAATCCCATTCCCTGGCAGCCAACCTCGCTTTCTGGATGGAATTGATTCTGTCATCAGTTTGTGTGGGGGCATTCTCACAAAGCAGGAGGGCACATAGTCCGGGGGAGACCAGATTAGCGGAGCCAGACATGCCTGCAGATGGCCTCCATGCCCATCATGGCCTTCAAGGGTCACTGTCAACATGGTGCCTGGCTGCTTCTGCCTGGTACTTTGTCAGCTTTGAGGTTTCCTTGGACAAGAGGAAGGATGTGTCCCTGAACTCATCTGGGAGATACTCACAAGTGGCAGCAATCTTGTCCCATAGTAAAAGTTGTTATCAGATCATGGGGACTTCATAGTTTTGAGATCCAGAGACCTGGGGATGAGACCACGAAAACACATATTGCCAAGCCATCTAGTCAGCCTCCCTCACAGTTGACCTATGTTGAGTGCTCTCTTCACAACAGCCCCTATGCCAACATAACAGTCATGAACACCTGAGTTCAGCTTCAGGTGCTGGAACAGGAGTGAAACATCCTTACTCAGCACCTGGTATATCAACACCACCCTCCTTGATGGTTGAGGGAGACAGCAAGGGACCTCCAGGAATGCGTGGAAGCCAGAGCATCACGGACTGGATCAGCACCCTGGTCTTGTTCAGTTTCCAGCCCCAGGTCTGCAGCCATCCTAAGCATCTGCTCCAAGAAGCACCCCCTCTTCACCAAAGGGGGCGCTGGTCCTGTGCAAATACATCTGGGGAGGGATCTGATGAAGAAAGCAGGATCACTCACTCTGGTCATACACACAAGTCTTCCAGGCTGGAGGATAAAGATGGGCTTCACAACTGATGCTGCCTTCATCTCGACAGTCCCAGGGACAGACTGGTCCAGTACCAAGGACCAGAATTAACCGTGTAGGTCTGGCGGTGGTTAGGTACTAGGGCCTGGTGTTGACTCATCACCACGGGACAATGTTGTCCGGATGTCAAAGGATGGCAAATAGTGGACAGCCTGCTCTGTCAATGCCAGCTCATCCACTCCCAATCTTGGAGGTGCTTGGTGTCAAGGTACTGGTCATCTTGGTACCAGGGCTCAGTACCAACTCAGTACCAGGGGTTGCAGCTGTAATCACTGAATGAGCTAGACTCATCCCTGGAATAAAGGGATACTGGGCACCAATCAAGAGGCCCAGTCTCAGTCTATAAGGGAGAGTGGGATAAGTCCCAGTGCCTCCAGGTCTCAAAGAGTGGCATCAAGACAAGCATGGCAGGGCACCACAACATCAAGCTGGTCTCCAACAGCTGTGCTGGTGCTCTTGCAAACGTACCCAGGGAATGCAACCAAGGTGAGTTGACTGGTGTTGGGATTGGCTTCTGGGAACAAAATAGTCTTGGCGCAGAGGTCCAGGGCAAACGGCAGTCTGGCAATGCAGTGGGACAAGCTCCCAGTTCCCTTCCCAACACGGCAGCAGAGTCTTCCCTCAGCTCCTGGGATTGGGAGCAGTCAGCAAGCAGTGGGGACCCAATGGTCAGGGTTGGTGGTCAACTGGGGCTCACGCAGTACCTTTCCGTTTGTCGGGGCACAGGGGCAGCCACCATCTTTTTAAAGTATTTTGCAGCCTTCCTGGCTGCATGCTTGCCTGGCAAATAGTCCCACTGCAGGTGTCATGTTTCAGCCACAGAAGCTTTCGCCACAGTCGTGGAAGTCAGTCCTGTCCTTTCCTGGAAGAGTGCATGACTTGCAGGGCCTTCCCCTGTTGTTCAGCCTCGAGCCGGTGTTCAGTGTCTCTGGATCTGTTTTGTGAAGGCTTGGCAGTAAGCAGAGGCCTCCATAGCATGTCCCTCACTCAGACGCAGGAGGCAAAGGAAATGGTCACTGGATGGGAGCCACTTGCTATCACAAGCAGCACAAATGCGTAAAACCACCAAAGATGCTGCTGCAAAGACGGGAAAGGTGGAAAGGAGAAAAAATGGGCAAGGAGAGGCATGAGCAGCTTGGGGAGGAACATGAAGAGTGGTGAATAGGGAAGTGGGTAGAAGATAAATATTTCTGTAGATTTTTTTTAAAAGTAAGTAGTGAAAAGGGGAAGGCAGGATGTTGAAGGGAGGAATGGAGAGGGGTTTACTGTAAGCAAAGAGAGGGAAAAATAAGAATGAATGAGTGCTCTATGCTTAAGTAGGGAGAGAGCAAAGCAATTCCTGATCTAGGTGCAATGGCAGTCAAAAAGGAACTGAGGGGATGGGCAGAAGTCTCTTCCTATGCTTCCTGGGAACAGAAAGGGGAGGGGCTTCTGCCCAAATGGACATTTGGCTACAGAAGCTTCCTGGAAATAGGATCTCTGCCAGTGCAAAGCCCGTATATGTGTGAGGCACAGAGATCATCAAGAAGAACCCCAGCTGCTACTTCAACATAGGGTCTGGCTATTTCTTGCAGTCGGACTAGAGCCATTACCCAATTTTCTAAAAGAAACAAATAGTTCCTGCATCAGTATACTCTGTCTGGTTCACCCAAAATAAGCCAGAATTCTTAAGAATCATTCCCACTAACAACCCACAGATCTCCCATTTATAGGCTGTGCACCATGACATGTGAACCTAGAGCTCTGGCTTGTCTCTATCCAAACAAGCCAGAATTAAAAGCCATGAACAGCATGCTGTCCTGCTTTTAAAAAGCCTGAATTCTAAGGAATTAAATACATGTGAACTCAACCTCATGAGAACCAACTTTGCATTATGATCACTGGCAAAAGTTTTTCAAGTAGTCTAAGCACAAAAGCAATTGCACCACTTCTTAGTATGATACAATAGTCAACCTTCTATGCAGAAAAATGTATGTCATGCAATTTTTAGTCTGAAGGCTTCAAAGCACAAACAACAAAGATCTAATCCTTAATTGGACAAGGAAATGGCAGAATGGTGACCATTTTAATGTTGCCTTCCAGAGTAGGCTTTACCACCCTTCAATTCTATGCCTGCTTGGTGATTTTCAATATCGAGTAATAATTCTTCTGTCTAAAACAGGCACCACAGACCAAGTCTTGCAGACAGTTTTTGTATCAGACATCACCTTGCCTGATATTTTACAACAGAAGCTGTTCACATTCAACAGTAAGTGATCACAGAATAAGACAATAGAACTGAAAGAGTCCTGTAAGGCCATGGAGTCCAACCTCTGCTCCTTGAAGGACTGAAGTTCAAGCATCCCTGACAGAGGGCTATCCAGCTGCCTCATGAATGCCTTCAATGTGGGAGAGCCTACAACCTCCCTAGGCCATCCACTGTTATATGACTGTCAGGACATTTTGTCTGATGTCTAGCTTCCTGTAACTTCATGTCCTGCAATATGGCATGATTGAGATCCTTGTACTGTGTGTGGCAGCCTTTCAAGTATTCGAGGAATCATTATGTTTTGCATACATCTGAGAATCCAATATGCCAGAATTCAAGGGAGGTATCTCTACATTTGGACTTCAAGAAGAGTTTCCCATGAACTTGGGCCTTGGCTTAGTGTTCTCAGACAACAGATGCTCAGAGAAGAAATCTTAAGATAACAGGAACATATAGGTAAGATGCAGTACTTCGTGGTAATAGCCCTGTGGAAAAGATGTTTGAATTCATTTTCTAAGTGAAATGTGAATCCCAGAGAATGAAATGCATTTTGCATCAGAAACTCCCAGTGGTAAGCTTTGCAAAGGCTATAGCAAACTTTTCAGTGGATATGGTTCTAGCTACAAGGGGAGTTATCTTTTAAAAGCATTCTGAATTTTAAGGAAAGTTTATTTTCATTTTGATCAAAGCTGGAATCAGAGTCATGGAGTCAGAACCATTTCCTGGATTACTGGAGTCAAAGTTGGCCAGTAAAAATGTACCAACTCCAACCCCTAATAAAGTGCCAACCCCACATTTCAGTCTAGTTAACTATTCTGACGTGGGAGTTATTACAGATTTTTGCTAATTAAAGTGCTAGGCAATTAT
This sequence comes from Varanus komodoensis, assembly GCF_004798865.1. NCBI lineage: Eukaryota > Metazoa > Chordata > Lepidosauria > Squamata > Varanidae > Varanus > Varanus komodoensis. Next base: position 6,391,207 of record NW_025335606.1, read on the forward strand.
TTTCTTCTGAAGCAGATGCTTATTTCTGAGCTTCTCTCTGTTCTAGTTTCTTAAATAAATATACCTAAATTGAACTTCTGGAGTTGATTAAGGGTACAATCCTATGTCCAGTTAGAAAGAAAAGGTTTTAGACCCTTTTTCTGTCTAAACATGCATAGCACTATGCTTAAGTTTCTTTGCATCACAACTGCATTGGTCTCACCCACACCACCCAACAAATGCTAACTGGTTCTAAGTTTAAAGGAAGCATGTCTGCACTGCTCAATTAATGTTTCCAATCAATACAGGAAATAATTAGTAATGTTCCTATACTGATATATAAATAATGGAGTCAGACTGACGGTATCATAAACTGAGGAACTACAGTCAGAGTTAGAGTCAAATGTTTTATGTACCGATTCCACAGCCCTGATTTTGATAGCTCCTTCAGAAGACCTAGACGGTAGAATACATTACTGCTGAACAAATAATCCAAATTTTAAAGAATTATCCAAGAGTAATCCACAGGGTCCAAACCAGACCAGAAAAATTGGGTATTTAAAAATAATGGGAAGAAAACTTACATATAGTTAAAGAAAAACAACTGCTTCAACAAAAACTTAACAAAAATGCTTCTCTGGCATTAGGATTAGCAAGGCATCTACCTTCCCCATCATTCAACTGAAACCTAAGTAATTAGTGATACAGTCTTCCTGTGGTCATCATTTCAGCCATAAGATACTTTTAAAAAATGTGACCTACCAAAACAAAGAAAAAAGGCAGACAGCAGTAGCAAACTAAACCAATAGTGTGTGAAAAGTGAACTGATGTACACTGGGGGACCCAAGACACCACAGATGCAGGAATCCATCTGCATCTGTGTGCCGAGCTGGGTTGTTGTGAGAGGCTGCCGTTCAGTGAGCAGGTTGTGTTTTTGTTTCAATGTGTTTGCCTATTACATGATGGCGGATTTACACCAACAGCAAGTGGCAGTGAAATTTTGTTCAGCTGAATGTTCAGCAGTTTTTGACCCTTGCGCTCCATCCTCCCTATTCACACCATCTCACCCCATGCAACTTTGTTTCCCCAGATGAAAAAAGTCCTCAAAGGAAACGTTTTGCCGATATCGAAGTGGTGAAACAAAAAACAGCAGAAGCACTAAAAGGCATCAAAATCAACAAATTCAAAACCTGTTTTGAGCAGTGGAAAAAAGTCTCAGTAGGTGTGTTGCATCAAATGGAGAGTACTTTGAAGGTGGCTGAAGTTTGAACATGTAAAAATAAAGACACCATTTTTTATTTAAAAATTCCTGGTTTTTTGGGGTCCCCCCCATATCTCTTGGGTACAAAGTACTCCATAGACAGACACATATGTAAAAGCCTGGGCAACTTGATCCTGGTATGCCATCCCTCAAGACTTGTATGAACTAAGAAGACTAACTGCCATGGCATCCAACTGACTAATAACCAGAAGGATCACACTTGAGAACACTGAACCAAATGTACAGCGGACTCCCATGAGGGGAATGAGCATAAATAAGCTTTGGGCTTTCACGGTCCACAAACTGCACAAGGAGACTGAAAGCATTTGGTTTCAACTATACAGTCACCTCTGATTTTCAAAATTCATAAAACTGCTCTCTAAACTAGTGTTTCAGAACAAGCCAGGATCCAAAACTACTTTGATTCTGGCCTTTTCTCATTAAACTTGTTGTTTAAGGAAGCCAGAACCACCAGTGTTTGGCCATCACAGGAAGCTGACTCTTTAAAATCAGTGGTGAATGCTTTCATTCACCTCATGTGGTTAATAAAAGAGGAGCTGGGAGTGCAAGCCTACAGAGTCTTCCAGGTGGCAAGAACTCAGGGCTTTCCGTTACATCTGAACCTAATCAAAACCACTAAGGGTGCCTGAATATGACGGTAACTTATGTTACAGTCTACCCAATTCATCCCTTTCCCCCATCCTTTTCTAACACTAACAATGCCAGTTATGTGGCACCACTAACAGCTTTAAAATTAGGATGAGGGCTTGTGCAGGACTACAGGAATGGGAAGGAGAAAAGCCTGTTCTGAAGCCTGGGTCAGCACTGTGCAGAAAAAAGGGGAAGAAATCATTGGTAGGGTACAAGCAAATAATTAACCCTTTATCCCACCTACTCCCTCAGGCAGCATCCCCCCCTTACTCTTTTCCTCCATGGGATGCAGCACAAACAGAGAAAAATACAAACAGAGCTCCTCATTAAAACAGCAATAGCAAAAGTCTGCAGATCCATGATCCCCTGTGAAAGCTAAATTCCAACCTAAAACAAGAAAACAGGAATAAATATGCATACATTCTTCTCCATACAAAAAGAGCCCTATAGTACTTCAGGATAAACACATTTCAATCTTGTGTTGTCTGCTTTGTAACTTTAGAACACATTGGTATACCATTTCAAACTCTAATAAAAAGTAGACAAAGGCAGGCCATGAAGCCTTGAGCAGATGATGCTATATATGTAAGTCCTAGCAGTCCAGAACTTCATATTCCACATTCTACCACCACCTTAACATGAATTCAAGTATTACCAACTTCAGTGCTTATAGCCCAGGGTTTCAAGTCAAAGAATATCACATTTCTGCTTATACAATATGGTATCTAGAATACTTTTCAAGGAGGCAGGTTGATTTCTATACATAAACACAAAAGCTCTCATGCTTCCAGCATTGTTTTCAAATACATTCTGGGATGTATTCGGCTATGTCCATCCACCACCAGAAAAAGCACAGCAGGCAGAATGAATTTCCCCCTCAAAATCTGCTCTGGAAGATTGGGGGAACCTCTGGGGAAGAAATAGAGGGGTGCAGGGGAAGAAGAAAGGGAAAGTTAGTCTACAGACACAACACTGGAGGACATGCAGTAAAATTAATTTTCAAATAAGGCAACTATCACCATTAAAACTGCAGACATTTTACAAAAGCAGGAATATTTGAGTTACCGATTCACTGGAAGGTTTAAAATTATTAGGATCTGGAGAAGTCTTTGTCAAGGAAATATAATAATGCTATGAGGAAGTACCATCTTGAAAGCTCCTTGAAATTCATGCTTGTCCTTTTATTACTATATGGATTGCGCAACCTTATCCTGTATAATTTTTTTCACCAGAAACTTATTTGCAAGCACATAAAATACTTAAAAGGAAGAACAATAGTAAGGGAAACCATATTATTAAGAAATTAGCTAGAACTCCACCTGTCTGATTATTAAAGAACCCGCTGGATTATTAGGCTGGATAAGATCACAAGAGCTCTGCAAGTTTGCCTCTGTTCTGAATTACTGACCTAATAACCTGCTTTTGTTCTCTCCGGTATTAGGAGCAAGCATTTAGAGCAGCTACCAGCAGTCAAGTACTTTCCCTAAATAGGGTACATCATACAAAATCACATGCCAAATATTGGCATAGGCATGTAGTCAATGAAATCCACGCTTCTGTGAGAAATCCTGTCCACTTGGGTGGTAAGTTACTCTAGTTTAAGTACATGACTAGTTTAAGCACATTGCAACAGTCATCATTTTAAATTTAATCAAAGTTACTATGGGCTGCTCCTTTACAATTCTATGCAATTGCAATTCTATGCAATTTTAGGCAGAAACGGGCCTACAAATCCCAACATACCACAGCTACCCTTACCTTCATTTAGCAATAAAAAACTCAGAGATGGCAAATACCAAGTTCATGCTCTCTTCTCAAATAAAGAACAGGGAATGCTAAAATGAGTCTTCTATGTATATACTTAAACACATAGGGTATGTTTTTACTTCAGAATTTGCTACTGAATTCAAAGGGATGGCTCTCAGGTAAGTAGGTATACTTACTGCAATCTCAGTGTAATTGCCCATGACCTCTGGTATACTTGTTTAACTAAGATTCCATTAAGTTATATTATTACAACAAGGGCTAATTAGTATGATTTTAGCCTACAGAGCATCACTATTATTTGGCATTTCTTGATCTCATCATCAAAACGTTCTTAGATGTTTTGGCAGTTCATCATATAAAAACCCCATGATTGCCAACCGCAAAGAGGCAGTTTCTCTACTGCAGGCCTGTACAACTTCTAATTTGTTAGGAAAACAGCCTCTAAATCATGTGTGGTGGCCTATTACGGTCTGAATAAGCCACCTGTTTTTGCTTCCTATTTGGGAAACGCAAAAGAAGAAAGGGACTGTTTAAACATCTGCTGGCCACAGAACTTGGCTAGTGGGCCACAAGTTCTGTAGGCCTGCACTAATACTAATAATCTCATGTAATGGCCTCTAAGTAGTGCCTTCATAGATACAGTGCATGCAGAAAAGTAATTTTATATTACTCTGTATTTTTAGCACCTTTCTGGCATTAACCAAAGTGATTTATAAACATTTTAAAATATAATAGCAACAATAAAATCCAATCATAATAAACCATTATACAGATTAAAAGCCATGACAATTTAAAAGATCACGTTAAACAGTGTCTTGACCTCTTTTTTGAATACAAAGCAAGTGTATACCAGCTGCAACTCCAAAGTAAGTACAAGGCAAGAGCTCTTTCCCATGTGCCCAGCAATCAAGGGTGTCTTCAAAAGGACCTAACCCACTGATCTTATTAACCAAGCAGGTTCATACCAAGACAGGTAGCCCCTCCAATAGCCAAGTCTAGAACTTTAACTTTAAACTGACATCTTCTATTGTGTATGGACCAGCACAAATCTTGTACTGGGGCTATATAATCACAATCTACCAGCATCCTAACTGCTTTATTATGAATTGAAGCTTTTCAAGCTCAACCCTAAGTAAAATGAACGGCAATTTTGCCAGCTACCTGCTAATTTGCAAACTCTCTTTAGCTGGGAGTAAAGTTCAGTAGTCTGGGTATTTTGGAAGCAACATGAGGCAGAATACTGTTCTTCTAGAGCTGTGTTGTGTTTACTATAATTTCAGTAGACACAAAAGGCCACAGGTCAGAAAGTGATGGTTTTTGCTTGATTATTGGCTTGACTGAAGTGGCAGCTTGACAACTGAAGTATTGTATTTGTGTCTTAGTAAACTTACTATGTTAACTGCTGAAACTAATCATTGTTTAGGTCAGATATAGCTGAACTCTCAGGCCCTCCAAATGATGTGGCTTTTTATTGCTAACCGTTATGCAACGCTTTATTTGCTAAAAAGCAAGTTTTTATACATGCATAAATATTAATCCATTAATGATAAAAAATATTAACTTTATAACAAACTACACATTTTCATGTTTAGTAGATAAGGTACAAATTAATCCCCCCTTTCCTGCAAAGCATGACGTAGAAAGAGGCCCTTAGCGTAGGCCAAGCAACGGCAAAGACAGCCACAGGTAACCAAAAGGACAGATGGCACTGATGAACTTCTCACCCCTCTCCAAGTCAAATTAGCCAGCTCTCTCTGCCCCAGGCCTGTTATTTGTTCCTTTTTAGCTGAGTCTGAGTTCCCCCCATGCAGATCACAAATCTTCAGCAGTCTTTGGCAGACAGCAACTCCTTCCTCCCTTCTATGCTATCTACAGCTCTTTGAGCAGTGATGAAAAGGAAGAAGCAAAAAGACACAAGCAAATTTCCCCTTTCTTTTCCTTCCACACTGTCCATGCCTCTTCAGCTATTTGTCTCCTCTGCATGCTCAAGTGTTACCCTTTGTTCTAAACAGCACTGCAGATGAGGATGCCACAGAGGCCCAGTCCCATGGAATCTGAAGGAATGTGCATCCACACCTTCACTGGCTCAAGAGCAACAACTGAACACCCAAGAAGTACTGGTGCTCACAGAGCCACAATTCAGCCACTCCTGGGTAAGGCAAAGCTGTTAATGGAAGTCAGATCAATTAGTACTGTAATTTACTAAGATTTAATTTCAAATTTCAAAGTTCAATTTAATTACCTATTGATTTGATCCCATTCATTCACCTGAATTATGAGATGAGTAAAAAAGAGCAAAGACAGAAAAGCATCCTTTTTCTTCCCCCCACCCCCCAATTAACAAGTTCAATGAATTAAGGGGCAGTACCAATTCAACTCTACCTATACTGAAAAATCTGCAGGGGATGTTCTTCACATAATCCAAATGGCTAGAACAGAGAACTCTAGCTATGGGCAGTACAGAAATGTAATAAATATAGTGTGTGAAAACAGATTGTTTTCAGCTAAAATCTTTTCTGCAGAAATATATATAACATGGCTAGATTAAGGAACAATGAATTTGTAATATAATTGATTTATAAATCTACATTTTTAATTGTGACATTGTTTTGTTTGGGAGGAAAAGGAAAAATCAATTAATTGCTGGTGGGTTTGTGGCTATATTATAAAGTGAATTACTATTTAAGTGATAATCAAGTTAAAGTTATTTTTTATAACCAAGCATTAAGTCAAAACTGTAGTTATATTAACTGTAGTTATACTATTGACAGTAGTAGTAATAATTGTTAACTTTTTGTGTAACTTAGTGCTATATGTAATTTCTGTGTAAGGTTCCTTGGTAGCTTTCTCTTTCTTTTTCATGTTTTTTCTTTTTCTCTTTGATTTATAAAAATTAAAAATAATTTAAAAACAATGCATTTGGTAAATTACAAAAGAAATCAGATTCTTGGAAGACACTGATTTTGAAAACAAGGTCCCTATTTATAAATTAACAGAGTAAAGCCCCAAATAATAGTATCTTGACAGAGGGAATGCAAACTGCCCAAATTTCCATACCAAAGTAGTGAGTATATTATTATAACCAAATGTAGAACAGTTTATGCCTGAGAATATATCTAGACATAAATACTGATTAGCTGGCTCAAATAAAAAAGGGTATTTTAATCAGATTCTTTAGTGATAAGCTTAAGAACTTAGTTCAGAATATAGTTTGGCAGAATCTGTGCTGTAAATAAATCCTGTCTGATCTTTCCTCCTTAAATTTAACCTAATGTGGATTTTTTAATTTTTTTGTTTTTTAAAATCTTTCTTCAACATCTAGATAAAGGTTGAAGAACGGGTCTTTAAGTCTTTTTAAAGGCGCAGGTGGTGTGCAAGAACCCAGGAAGGCCTAGATTTCAATTAAATAGTATGATTCTATTTAGGCAGGATAGGCAGATAGTTTGCATATCAATGACTTCTTCAAAGTATGTATATTAGCTTGTCAACTTTATATTTGGGCTGTTTGTTTATAACAGAGTCAGTCTGAGATATCAAGCATGGAGATGTTACATATGGTACAAAGGCTGAATCAAGGTTGCTCTAGAGCATGGCCTCTGGAGTTTTTGCCAACCCTTTTAAAATAAGCAAAATCGCTCATGTGTTAAATTATTAGGAAACTTTAGACCAAATAATAAAGTTCTAAGAACATACAAGATCACATTAATCTTTCAGAAGTAGAGTTGAAGCTACTATGTAACTGTTCCATATTCTGAATAAAAAAAGTTATTAGGGAGGGTCATGGGCAGAACAGTCTCTTAAAAAGGACTGCTTGTGCCCAACAGACCTGCCATTAAGTATCTAAACAGTGCAATTGTATCTATCATAACTCCGTAACATGGAATTTCATAAATTAGGATATGTTGTCCAGGTTATATTTACCCACTTGTATGATTGTACTATAGTTCAAGATTATCTGCCTCATTTATTTTTACCGAAATGTAAAATAAGCTTATGCATTTCCCTTAAAATTTAAATTCTCGTACTAGTTCTGCTTAAATCATTTGTATGGTGGGGTGACTGCATACACTAGCTATAGTTTCACATATAGTACTTACTGTATTGTCTGTTGAAGAAAGGAGAGCAAGCATTTAAAGAAAGACATAATGGATCGGGCTGTGACACACACAAAATATCCTGGGGTCCAGGGCTCTTCTGAAGTATTCCTTTCAGCAAAGTGACCAACGAACCCCTAAAATGCTTTTTAAATTTCCAGAGGAAGGGGTTCCAGAACAGGGCTGCACATTTCAAGATTATGTTTATTTTTCATTTATGCAGAATCTCATTCACCATTTGCTCGCCAGTTGTCATGCTAACCAACCCACACCATTTATCAGTTAAATGCTGATTCTAATACAAATCCACTTCTCCTTACTGTAAGAACTGTCCATTTCCCCATCCTTTTCCTTCTCACCCTTTACATAAGGGACTATGTTCCCTAGGACTCAAAGGCAATTTAAACATTCAATGCTACTAAATAAATGGATCAATCCTGCCGACATCCTACATATTTTGATACTCATAAGAATACTTAAGGTCACAGAGGTTCCTTTTCGAAACCAGGGTGCCTCTTTTTCAATACCACGTGTTCTGAAAACCCATTGTACACCAATGTGGATACCTGAAACAGAACAGTTGTCAGTGCAGAAAGCCTCTGGTTCAGGGTTGAAGATATTCCATTCCCATCCTACTAGTCAGCATTGTGTCAACTGAGCAGCGCCAGCTCTTGCTGGCATCTTGCTCTCTCACCCATACAGCTGTTTATAGGGTTTTCGGGTACAGCTGATATGTATTCTCCAATCCCAACTAGCTCAATAGCTTTGATTTTTCCACTGCTGTCTATGGGGAGCTCTCTATTCCATTCTTAAGGGTATTCAATAAAATACTGGTATAAAGCATTAAATTATCTATCCAGAATGAAATGTTTCCTTCTATTCATTATACGTTATTTTTCTTGCTTTTCCTACTCCATTCTATTCCCACCACCATCTACAACAACTCACTTAGCATTCTTTACTACTGAGCTGTTGTGGAATTGTAAAGGGTTTCTTTTGCACCTACCCTTCATCTAGGGCCTTCTCTTTTTGAAGATCTGACTTTCTGAAAACCCTGGAGTTACCAAGTCAGCTGATTTCTTGTCTCATACACATGGGTGAGGTGGTTTTGACTAGATAAGTACATAGAAACAAAGCGGGTCAGAAGGGGCCTCCTGGGCCATCTAGTCTGACCCTCAGCTCCAGCCAGCTCTGCTCACAACATGCCCACCATGTGCATATCTACCCTATCGTACGAGCACGGGAAGACTCTAAAAGACTTTTTAAATGCTCCAATGATGTTTGCTGACAGCTGACGTCTGTCCCTGAGCATATTTAAAAATAGCTTTTCAGTATAAACTATTTAGACAATGAGACGTTATTGCCTACCTCTTTTATACCTGTGTATCCCTCACTCCCCCTTGCCTAGCCATTCAATTATTTTACCCCTCTCACCAAATTGTTGCGATTTTCTTCCTCTCAGTCTAATATTCCATACCATTAAGGTATCATTGTGCTGTTTCCTTGGGATTAACTTTTTGTTTTGTTTTTGTTCTTCTGCAAACCTCAGGATTATCCTGGATCTGCTAAAACTTCCATTTTCCACATGGTTGGTGCAGTTTTGCTTACATTTGTGCAAGCCTGGGAAAACCTGAATCAATATTAGGAAGAATTACTTCAGTTAGGGTGACACATTTAGTCTTCTGAATATTTTTAAACATCTGATATAGAAAGGCCAACTAGCAGGGCAGAACAGCTCCAGACTTTTGTGTTAGTTGTAGATTTCAGTGTTACCAAGAAACTCAGCCATGATGGCTTTCATACATATACAGGCTCAACTGCATAATTCACTGGCATCACCTGAGAACCGAGCCTAACATTTTCTTTGTTCTGGGAAAGGCTGGATGGGCAGAAGGCTTGAGGAGTACAGCCACTGTTGTACTACGTATCTTTATTGTAACTGAAGTTCATGGACCTGCATGTACTTTACCCTAACTGCATCAAAGCTTTGCTAAGTATGCAAAGCTTCAGAACTTTATGCTTTCTGAAGGAGCACCTCCTTCCCTATGTGCCTGCTCGCCCCTTAAGATCTGGGTCGGAGGTCCTTCTTCAGGAGCCCTCCTGGAAGGAGATTAGGAGGGTGGCTACCCGGAGAAGGGCCTTCTCTGTGGTGGTGTCCTGGTTATGGAATACACTTCATAGACAGGATTTGCCTGGTGGCAACATTTTATTCTTTTCGGCACCAGGCCAAAACCTTTTTATTTTCCCAGTATTCCAAGGTTTAGATTGTAATTTTAATTGTATGGAATGGATGCTGTGCTTTACTTTGTTTTATTGTAAGACCGTTCTGAGACTATTTGGTAGTGGACAGTATACAAAAGTTTTAAACAAATAAATAATTTCTGATTAAGCACAATGGCTTTTCTTTTTGGCGAACAAAATGGAAGTCTAGAGTATTGTGCAGAGATCTTTAAGGGTTTCAAATCATGCACAAATACTCTCATACATGCCCACCCAGTTAGTGCCATCCCCTTTTCTCTTGTCCCCAAGTATAATTGCCTCCCTCACCATGTTCACCAAGACCTCTTAGTGGCATTTGATACCATCAACCATGCTATCCTTCTGGATAGGAAGGTCAGATTGGGAGTTGGGGGCACTGCTCTGCAGTTGTTCTGCTCCTACTGGGCTGACTGATTCCAGATAGTGGTGCTGAATTCCAGAATGTAGCTCTGCAGAATGAATTTGATTTGAATCCCTAGTCAGTAAGATTAGATTTAAATCATGGTTTTCTATATAAATTGCACACATGCCTGCCTTACCCATAAGTAGAGAAACTTCATTAAAATATTCCCAAATGGGGTCTCTTTTACAGCCTACTGCCATTATAGGTTTTCTCCTCCAGGAAAAGAATATGAAAAACCTCAAGCTATACACAAAAAGATCCAAAGACCTGTGCAGCATTCTGCTCAAAGGGTTCAATTTCGTTTTTATGCCTTGCCCTCCCTCCTCCTCATACTTAGCTTCTCATGCAGATCTATTCCATTCCCAACAATAATCTTCTATTCACTGAAATTTTTGAAGCTTAACACTTAAAGAGGTAAGGGGTTAATTCTATGTACATAGTTCTCCAAAGGAACAATGGGGATAAGGTCTTTTCCTCAACTCTGTATCTTTATTTTATAACATTTTTGCTGTGTAGAGGAGTGTGATCTCTGCAGACACAAATTCACAGTTTTGAGAACTGTAAAACCAAACATATGTGGCATCTTCTGAATAGAAAAATTGCCCAATAATCTTACAGAAACCTCTGAAAGAGCATGACATTAGGAATGCATTAATACAATTCATTTACCAAAAAACATTTAAACATTGCATGAATATACAGCCTCATGCTACATAATTAAAAAGGAATCCTTATTTCATGATGAACCACCTTTGGACTATAATGAATCTTCAACAGAAAACTATCTTTAGATAGATTTTCCCCAAAAAGGATTTTATATTGAAAATAAAATTTAAAAGATCAGTTTAAAAGAATCACTGATTTCTACCCCCCCCCCCCAATTATGTCATGAAGTGGTGCAGAACATCATTTTATCCCCCAAGCTTTTTAACATCTACATGAAACTGTTGGGAGAAGTCACCTGAGGTTTGAATCTGAAGTGCCATCAGTATGCTGATAACACTAAGCTCTTGTCTCTTTTTCATCTAATCAAGGTGAGACAGTGACAGTTCTAAACCAGTCTCCAGCCATAGAGCCAACAAATTGAACATCAATCCAGAAAAGACGGAGGTGCTGTTGATAGGTGGGTCTCAGGTCCAGAATAAGGATATCTGCCCTGTCCTGGATGGAGTTGCACTCCTCCTAAAGGAACAGGGTTCGGAGCTTTAGCGGTGCTTCTAGACCCTGAGCTGTCCCTGACGTACCTGGTGGGCTGTGGCCAAGGGCACCTTTCACCAGCTCTGGTTAATTCATCAACTACAACCTTATCTGGATAGGCAGAACCTAGCAACAGTAATCCACGTTCTGGTAATTTCTTGGCTGGACAACTCTAATGCGCTTTACATGGGGCTGCCCTTGAAAACGGTCCAGAAGCTTCAAAGTAGAGAGGCCAGATTGTTAAAGACTAGTAGCAGTGAATATATAACAGCAGCCCTTTATCAGTTGCGTTCACTGCCAAATGAAGTCCAGGCACACTTTAAGGTGCTTGTTTTATTTATTTTATTTAAACATTTATATGCGACCTATTTCACTCATGCCATCTCTAGGTGGCTAACAAACAATTAAAAAATTATAAAGCAATGGCATGAGTTAATATAAAACTGGATAAAATTACTTTAAAATCAATATGAGTTGACGGTTCTGTAACAACTAGTAAATATTAAAATGTCTTTTAATGTATAAAGCCGTAAATGGTTTAGGACCTCAATATCTAAAGAAAGATATCCATTCATACAAGCCTACTCAGACCCTAAGACCTTCATCAGAAGCTCTGCTTTGGGAGCCACCTTTAAAGGATGCTAGGAAGGCGGCTACTTGGTGTATGGCCTTTTAAGTCGTGACACCCCATCTTTGGAACCAGTTCCCCAGAAATGTGTGCCAGGCACCTACCTTGTACACATCTTGGCATAAGAAAAAGACTTTATTTTCAGAGTATTTTAATTGCTGACAATGTTAATTCTAATTTTTAATTCTAATTTTATGTATTTTAATTTATGAATTTTAAAATTGTAAATGGTAACTTAAAATGTAAAATGTGTTCAATATGGCCACTGTATGAGGTCAACATGGTTGGTGCCCCTGCTGATGGAACTGGTTTTATCTACTGAATTTGTTTATAATGCCAAATGATTTTAACTGCATGTTAAATTGCTGTAAGCCAACCAGAGAGCCATGTGGCTATTGTGACAGTATATAAAAGCTTGAAAATACATACATACATTACCTAAATAGAGTGATCATATCGTTATGAACTCATGACCAAAAGCCTATCGTGGCCTAAGTGCACTTGTTTACCTGAACGAGCAGGAAGTGCAAGGGACCAGGATACCTCCATATATCCCTTCCCGACCTATAAGATCCTCAGAGGACCTATAAGATCCTCAGAGGAGGTCCTTCTCCGAGAGCCATACCCAAAGGAAGTGATGGGAGAAATGGCTTGGAGAAGGGCCTTCTCCATGACTGCACCCAGCCTATGGAGCACTGTCTTGAAGGAACTGTGCCTGGCACGGGAAGAGAACAGAAATGGCACTAGGTAAAGACATTTTTATTCAACAAGTGTTTTAATGGCTAATGGTTCATAATACTGTCTTATTTTTATTGCTCTGCTGACAATTATAAGCTTTGTTGATTGTCAGATTTTGTACTCTTAAAAAGATTATGCTTAATTGTTTTTATTGTTTTACTGCTTTACTGCTGTTTTATTGTTGTTTTATTTAAGCCGCTCAGAGAGCCCTTGGACTATGGAGTGACATGGAAATGTAATAAATACAGTGAAATCCCATAATCTGAAAGAAAGTAATAAAACTTGCTTGGACTATCTCTTCCTCCTTTCCCTGCAGCTGCTCTAACCATATCCATTCTGCTCCTCATATGACTCAACATGTGCCATTAAAAACGGAAAAGTAATCATGTGATGGACAGAAACCACAAAGAAGCAGCAAAGAAATTATCCCGTTTAAGTGTCCCAGGCCCTGTCTTTTCCCTAGCACCTTTCCCAGTATAAAGACTGTGATCCTGAACTCTCCATCTGTCTTTGCTATTCTGTTTTTAAGAATAGTCAGCCAGTCCAGTGCTGGAAGGCTGCTGCACTAATTACACTTTCTTTGAAGCTCGGAAATAAAGCAATGCAATTTCCTCACAATCCTTTTGTCATTAAGTTAGCATCATGTTTTGTTGGAATATCATAGAAGGTCTGCTGCCTGAGCACCATGTCTCCGCAGAAGATAGCCAATGAACCTGGGAAAAAGGTACCTTGAGGTAAGGTACAGGTGGATTCACTAACATCTTCAGCAGAAAAGATGTCAATTTACTTTTTCCCCTTATTAAACAAAATGATTTAAACAAAGTGTGATATGAGCTTCTAAATTTTATGTTTTGTGTTTTAATTTTGGGTTTGCTGTAAATTGTTACTTATTGTAAATATGCTGTTTTCATTTTTAAAGTTAGTCTGAATTTAAGTTGTGTTGTTTAATTGCATGCTTATAGCAGAGTACTACATTACAAGACGCTGCAGCATATGAATATTTTAAATAAATATGGGTTCCACAAATACTAGTTTTACAAATTTGACATCCGAAAAGAGTGGAAACCTATTCCCAATACTGTTTTTAAAAACTGCATTTTTCCTGTGTTGCTCTCATGCCTGTCTTCTTTACTAGTCCTCCTTACAGATTTATATTTATCACATTTCCTTCTAATTTTCAGTTTTCTAGTTCTTAAAAACTGATAGATTAAAATGCCATCATGTGCCTTTTACAATATCCTGCCTTTGTTATGCAACTGTGTTATCATATTTAACAATCATAACATGATTACATTTGCACTCTCTGATCACCCAATGCACAACACTTAAAGGTGAGGGTGTAGAGCAGCATACTATTCGCTAACAAATAATTTCACATAAAGTTTTAAACAAAACCAAAGTTTTATTCCAGGAATACTTCCCAGATCAACACACACAAAGCCTCTCTCTACTGTAATGCTGACATCACTAACGGAAGAAATCCAAGCAGAGGCCAAATAAACATTATGGAAAAGATACAAATAAGCCAAGACTAATTCTTGCAGTAAATGTGTTTATTTGACTGATGCTCAAAACTGCCAATGACAGTTACATGTGATTAGCTGACTGAAGTGTTCACCAAGGAGTCAACCAATATGTACTCTTAGGAATACATGCAGGTGGAAAGGAACCTATGTACCACAATCTAGCTATTAGCTACTTCAAGACACATATAAAAGGAAAGTCAGTTAATAATCCTTAATGTGCAGCACCAGTAACCCTTCTAAATTGCGTAAAAACAGAACCAGGTTACACAGTGGTATGCAAACGTAGGTAAAAACAAATTAATCTTAAATACTTTTTATCTAATTGCAACACATTAGTTGCCTCGTATGTTAATCTGGACTTGCATTCTGCTTCGAAGAGGTCTTACCTTGGTATTGTAACACACTTTGTATTGCAGTTCTGAGTGGTGATTGCTTTTTCAAGCTCATCCAGTTGCCCTGTCTTCTTGAGCTTCTTGACCAAACTTTTCACTGCTTTCTCACACCATTTTTCTTCCTGACCATTCTGCTCACCCCCACCAGCACCTCCTGAACCACCAGCAGACTTCTTCCACCCTAGCAGTCTCTTCACAACAGGTGGGGTAAACGGCAATATAGACGACATGGCCAGGTGCAGAACAACTTACAAAATAACTTGGCAGCCGTTTGCAACCTATGAAAAAAAGAAATCCATTAGGAGATTTAAGAGAATTCCTCAATTTTTCACATTGTCTAGACAAACTGGAGACTTCCAGATGACAAAAATCCTTGAAATGCTCATGACAGCATAGACAGCTATTGCTAGCTTATTAGTTGCCTATTTTAGGGGCAAATTGCCAGTTATAGCAAACCTGTTGTCCCTTTATCATTTTAAATCCTTTCATTGTGGTCATCTACAGGACTAGTATGACTATTGCTATACTATAGATATATATGCCCCTATCAGTGAAAAATTCACTTTTGGCTATTAAACTAATAGCCATGTCATTTTGTAGAAAGGGGAAGAGCTGGTTCATGAAAGCGTTAAGTCCCTTGCTACTGCAAAGTTTCTCTCTTTGAAGAATGAAGCCCACATTCTCATTTCCACCCAGAACACATTCCTACACCTACCTGCTCAGACACAGCTCCAACTAAAGCCAAAAGGACATGCAGCCCCAACTGCTGCATGCTTCAGCTAGTCCATGGACTTCCAATGGGACTAACTCCCTAACAACTGTACACAGAAGTGTAGCCTTACCTATTTAACATTTTTACTATTCTTAGAAAATTATAATTCACTGTATATTCTTAGACAAATTAATGGTCATGACCATATTAAGATACATTAGATTTACACTTGCCTGACACATGCAACATAATCGTATTTTTTGTCAAGTGACTGCCATACCCAAACCCTGTCATACAAAGCTGTAGAATAAGCTCAACCTGAAGCTGGTAATAGTTGCTGCCAGAGCAGACCAGCGTTTTCAGAAACGTGTTCATGCTGTAGGGAGCAAAGGGGCTGATTTCTGCTCCGTCTGCCTTCATACTGTAGTGCCACCCACCCAGCATTTGGCGAGTCCCTCCAATTCCTGGAAACACAACTCACACAGGTGAAAACTGCCCCCACTTCCAGGGGAGAGTTCTTAAAGCAGAGATCCCTGAAACTCAAGCTGTATACCATTAAAATGCAGATTTAAACTAAAGAAACAAATGGCTTTACTAAAATAAAAGACTGCATCCTGACTCCAAGTCACACACAGAGCCCAGTGAAGTCAATTTAGGAAAGTTACTCATTAATTTGAGAGCCACTGATTCTAGCAGGCTCTGCCTCCAACGCATTCCAGTAGGGATACTGGGGATGTCAGAAACTGAGTCAAATATCATCTGATGTTCAGGAATCTAAGCTGTAGATACTACAGCGAAGCAGCTTTTTTTCAATCTGCAGAGACCATTTTTTAGCTTTGGGGATACATGCAAAAGTTCCCACAAATGAACGTCTTATGCAAAAAAATAATCTATTCAGTCACTGAGCTGACAATAGAACAAAAGATATTTGATAATCCATGGAATATAAAAAAGAGCATATTTGACAAAAACAATAAATTCTAGTGTAGTGGTTAGAGTGCTGGACTAGAACTCAAGAGATCTGGGTTCTAATTCCCACTCTGCCACAAAGCTCATGGGTGACTTTGGGCCAGTCAGACTCTCGGCCCAACCTCACAGGGTTGTTGTAAGGATAAAATGGAAAGGATTATGTAAGCCTACTTGAGGTCCTTGCAAGGAAAAAAGACAGGGTTTAAATAAATTACCGTATTTTTTCATGTATAAAAGACAATACTTTTTGTTAAAAATATTTACCTAAAAATGGAGGGGCACTTTATACATGGGGGGGGGGGAACCACAGATGCACTGCAGGGGGAGGCAGGCATGGGCACAATCGTGAGGGAGACAGGTGTGGGCACGATCGGGGGGGGGAGGCAGGCGCGGGCACACGTGTGCGAGCAGGTGGCGGGTGCGCACACGCCCCAGCAGCTTGCTCGCTTGGAGATCAGTATGAAAAGTGGGGGGCTTCCTATACATGGGGGCGTCTCGTAGTCGGAAAAATATGGTAAATAAACATGGCATTTCCAAGCCTAAGAAACTAGTCTGGAAGGTAGCACAAACATATTTTAATGTGTGTGACTTTTTAACAGTGTGTTTCAAGATTGTAGTCTCTACCATGCATTTGTTTAACAGAAATAAATATAATCTCTGGATCTTACAAATATCTGCCAAATTACTAGGCAGACAACAGATATCCAATGTGCCCTTGTACATTAAAAACTAAACACAGGAATATTGCACAGGCATAATTTGATCCCAGTGCAACACTGGGAGTTACTTTGTATGGGCCAGAAGCTCTATAAAAAGTAACAAGATAAATGGTTTTAAGTGCCTGGGCCAGTAAAAACAGAATCTTGAATGTGTGCATGTTCTGTCACAGCATAATCTGCTATTTCCTCAGGAGTAAGCCCACAAATAGCACTGCTACATTTACTTGTTAACATACTTACTGCTTATAAGACTCAGTGGAAAGCAATCCACAGCTGAGAACAATTTGGAAATCAAATTTGTGGTGTTAATGGTTGTGATCACATGTGATGACAGGCAATCCGTTTGTCACTCCTGGCCATGTTTCTCTCCTCACACATTTCCCCCACCAATCATAGTGGTAGGCAAGCTTGTCAGGCATCCAGGAATGTTTGTAATTTTTCAGACCTATCAGTGCTTTTGTTATTTTGCCCTGTAGGCATTTATTTTTGCGATCCGCCATTTTCTTCCTCCCCTGCCCTAGATCCCCACTTTTCTTGCCCAGCTTACTTTTTCCTACCTCATGATCCCCACCACCATCACTCCATTCCTCAATTAAGCACTGCCAAAGGTTGAAGGGGAAACCAAGATGGGAGCAGCTTCCTTCTTGGGACTTCGTCACTGCAGGGAGAGGTAGGGAGTGGGGAAAACGCAGTCAGGGGCAGGGGAAGGCGTGCACGGGGCACAAGAGAGGAGGTGAAGGGGGTCTTGCGGTAGCCACTAGGTTGCTTGGGAGGTGGCAGTGCACCAACGGGCGCCATGTTGCCAACTCTAACTTATCCTCATTCAGCATTAATGTCCTGAAAAAGGAAGTGAGTGTGGTAAAGCTGTTAAGAGAACAGGATGGGGAACCAGGAGAGCTAGGTCCTGGCCCCCGCTCGGCCATGGAGCCAACTGCGTGACTTCAGGCCAGTCACAGACTCTCAGGCCAACCTTACCTCACAGGGTTGTTGTTGTTGTGGGGTTAAGACTGAGAGCAGCAGCAGGACAATGATACAAGCCACTTTGAGTCTGTTATCAGAAAAAAGTGGGATATAAATCTGATAAATAATATGTAATCCATGAGAGAAGAAAAACCTGGCTTATTGGCCCAAAAGGAGCAGAGCCAAGGATCCTCTAGTTGCTGAACTTCCCACTCTCATTAGCCCCATCCAACCTCCCAGAGATGGGGGGAGCTGTAGTCCAGCAACACCTGGAAGATCACAGGTTCCCTGCCACTGACTGCAACCGAATATACAGATCTGGTACCTTTATCTGAACAACAGGGCATTAATCAGTTTTAAGGATTACATTCAGGTGAGCTGCAAATGATTCCTTCATTGTGCATCACTGTGTTTTTCCGACTCCAAATTATAACAAATTTGTTCACTAGAACAAGCATCTTTCATGACCCCCCCTCCCTTCCACAAGTATGCCAATCCACCCCACATTCTTTGTCCTCCTCAACGGGAGAGAAAGGAAGAGGAGTGTTTCTGACTTTGCACTCTGAGGCACTCACAGCTCCCCCTGAAGAGATGCCATCCCTTCATTAATTCTGAGGAAAAGCGAAGTCATGACAAATTTTACTAGGACTAACACACTGAGACAGAGTCTGTGGACCCCCATCTGTTAAAAAAGCTATATATATGCACCCCAGACATTCCCATTCTATTGGACTGAGGAAAACATTTGTAACAGTTACAGGTCTCCCTAAACAACACAGCACAGAGCACCAAAGAAAGTGGTATGGGGGGAAGAGAAGAAAACAGCATTTTATTTCGCACACTGATCATTTTCATTCAAGTGTAAAGGGGCAAAGACGACAATGATTCAAACAACCTGCCTTCTGAAACATTTGCCACAAACTGAAGTTTTGCTTAAAGATCACTAAAAATAACACTCACTATGTAAGTTTCAGACAAAGTTAAAAAAGTGTTTACCATTCACTAAAAGGGAGTGATTTTATTTTCATAATGAAGGATTTTTAGAAGATTTGTTTCCTCCTGCTTTAAAAGAAAAGGGGTACAGACTAAAGAGTTCTAAAGAATATGATCCTGATCTGGAGCACAAAGTCCTTTTTCCAGAAAGCAGACAATGCTGATTCTAGAAGAGCCTGATCAAGGGCTTACTAGACAAAAGAGTACCCATCAAGGCTGCATACAAGTGCTCCTAAGATCGACAATGGATACAGCTTAGCACATGAAGGGCCCTGGTGCTCCCATTCCTACACAAGTATGATGATGCTGGACAGCAGGAGGGAAAATACCAGCCTGCTGAGCCACTGCTTGTGCTCAATTCAATTCTTCAGCTAATTGTGCAAGCCGTGGTAAGTTCTATGCAGTTACTCAGCCACCTACGAATGGGCTGAAACTGTCCAAGCAGCAAAGTCTCTGCTAGCACGGCAGAAATGAAGGGGGAAGCTCTCCTTCGAGCAGCAGTGCACCACCCACAGGCCCCACAGCCTGTGGGCTGCCAAGGCTTTTACTGTGCTCAGAGGAAGCTGTGACCCCATTCCTAGCCACTGGATTTGCTATCACCTGTACTTCCGGATCCCTCATACAGGTAGGACTTCTGGCACAGCCACTACAGAGAACAGTGATCTCTATCCAGATTTTTTAAAGGAAAATCCAGGAAATTTATGAGGTAATTGGTAGAGCAAAACTTTCTCCACTCCCTCCCTCAAATTATTCTTCTCCCACCATTACCAACAAGGAAAGGACATGGTTCCATCCACAAGAGTAAGTTGAATATTAATAAATACACATAAAAACAAAGGAAAAGTATTTTAGGTTCCCTGAGTGTTTCTTATGGCCCGAACAAGGATTACAGAAGCATTGCCTGACACAAAGTCCAAGTCACTCCACCCCCACTAACTTGGACACATAGTAAATTCACATATGCTCCTCATAACTCAGTGATGACTTACATGTGTGGAAAAGCCAATGCAAATGCAACTTCCCAGACCGTATTAAATGCAATCCTTTTCAGAGGAGTAACTAGAAAGTTCTCCCAGTGGAGCAAGGAATGCATTAGAGTCCCTCAAGTATCTGAATTTCGGGGACTAGTACTTTACAACTTGCTCACTCATAAAGTTCACATTAAAGGCACGAGAAAAAGTGAGGTCTCCTATACTGACATCCCGTTCTTCCTCCCTGGAGCTTAGAGCACTAGACATAAAGGGAGATACTCTGTCTTCTTACAGCAACCCAGAGGCCGAGAGTGACTGTCCCTAGGCCACCCAGTGAGACCAGGGAAGAATTGAATCCAGGCCGCTCTGGTTTAAGTCCAGCACTGAACCACTACACCAAAGCAGATGTATAAAAAAACAGAAGTTAACTCACTAAATCACTGGGCAAGCTACCTGGGAAATCGATTTCTGATCCAAGTAATGCAGGAATGTCTAAATACCAAGTCCTTACAGAATGAAAATTTGGAAACAGCTCATTTGGAACAAGATACTACCAAACCACCTACAAAAGAAGACTGGGATGGACCAAGAAGCCTCTTCTACCATAGATATTCTACTAGTGTAACTAGAATGTTCTCCCTATTGAATTTTTTACCAAAGCATTCTCCAGATCAGCTGCAGGCATCCTGATATTTTCCAGAGCCAACAGGGCCAATGGCAGTCCAATTCAAGTGCTAGAGGTAGCCCACCTCTGCTCTAGGAATACTTGGAAATACCCTTCAGCTACTAAGACAGAGTTCCCCTGGCTAACTATTTGCCAAGATCCCAACCAAATCTGAAAGGAAAATAAGCATAATTCTTGGATCATTGAACATCATAATGTGATAAAAGCTGAATTAAAATTAATAGCTTGGGTGAACAGGTGCTTAACTCTAGGTTTCTATGGTAGAGTATTCAAAATGTAAGCATTTTGCTGAACATATGAGAAATCTGCAGCTTAAACCTAGTAAGGAAGCAAGACGACAGAACACTGACTATAGGACCAGTATAGAAATAAAGTCAATAAGAAATGTTTCAAATTGGTAAGTGTGTATTACATAGCTTCTAAAGTACTTTTAAAAATAAAGATCATTATCATCTTTCAACTATCAATTGTTCAGGGCTTTTAAAGCCCCTATACTACAACATAAAATGTTTAAGAGTTGGAGATTTTCCAGACCACAAGTCAACTGGGGAACATGCATCATGTTCTAGGAGGTGTGGCTAAAGAAATTTGTTCAGCTGAAAATCGTGTTGTATGTGCTGTACAGGAAGTATGTAGCCCCAAAAGATGCAATAACAGTTGCAATTAAATTATGTAAAGTTCAATAGCACTTACGTCTGCTTGAATGCTAGTTTTTAGATTTGATCACTGATCAGCTTTGTCAATGGACCAAATATGCCAAGTTCATCTTTCTCTTTTCCTCAACTTCTCCTATGCTTCTTGTCTTCCCTTAGTTTTATACTGTGAACCCCTGGAACAAGAAACACTTCATATTGTACAATGTGTTACTCAATGCTATCCCTTGGAGAGAGAATGAACTATAAAATGAAGCAAATATTGTTAATGGATATACTTCAATGCTGGGCATTAACCACCATCTAGTTTTCAGACCACAGCAAGAAGCTTGCCTACAAAATGTACAAACAGAAGGGTATAAATAGCAAGTAGCAAGACATTGAACTAGTTTTGCTAGTTGCTCTCAAATCATTGAGGCTCTTTCATACAGTAATCACAGTTTACACAAAAATAAAGCAGACAAATAAGTTTTTAACTTCTGTCTTGTAAAAAAAACATACTTCTTACCATGTGTGTGTGTGTGTGTGTCTGAGAGAGGGAGAGGGAGAGGGAGAGGGAGAGGGAGAGGGAGAGGGAGAGGGAGAGAGAGAGAGAACAAACACCTATCTGCTTCATCAAGACACAGATTTAAAATGTACATGTGAATTTTAGGCACCTCAGTTTCTTGTAGCCTATCACAGATCACAAATACCAGAACTACTTTCTGCTCCATGGAACAACTAATCCAATCGCATGACCTGCAGCAATTCAGTTGAACGATCAACAATTACAAATATTCCAACAAAGTAAGCTTAGGTATTGTCTTGTGGCTTTACAATAGGAGTAATTAAATCCAATTTGGAAAGCAGAATTTACAGCTCACTTAGCAAGTCAAGCCCCTAAAGGGATGCTTCCAATTACAAAATTTACATGCATGGCCCATTAAAGCAATGCAATGTACATTGTTTATACAGTGGTGGAACAGAGTCAACTTTTCTTCATCTACAGGGACTCTGTTTGTTCATCTCATGATCAAAGCACTACCATGAATACATAATCCAGACCCCATTTTTCAAGAAGTGAGAGAGGGAGCCTAGAAATGAATGCAGATTTTGAGAACAAATTTTACTGATACTGTGGCATATGTTTTAAAGATTATACATCCTAGTAATACTCTTACAATTTACCTAACTTACTATATAGCCACCTCTCCTTTAACTTTTAAACACTGCAACATATTTAGCAATCTCTTTTGGAACAACACCACTTTGTAACTTTCCCATATTTCTTAGTTCCTCTTATGCAAGTAAAGAATTATGGCATGGCTGTTAACACATTATTTTAGAAGACACACCAAAAAAAAACCCAGAAGTTCAGCAAGAGGACTACATGACAGTGAAAAACTGAAAGTGAGAGAGACTTGAAAACTGTAAAGCAGAGGGGAAACATTAAGGTACAAAATCTAACTAGAGGCCGGACTCCAAATAACAAGCCTCTGCTAACTCTAAGTAGCAAGTGCTTAGCATTCTATGAATGTGGACCCCCAAACTGTGCCAAAGAAACAATGCTCTTGTTATTTCAAGACACTTTATACACAGATGTGCTGCACAGTTCAGCCTATTTTCCCTGTGAACCAGAGCAGCATCCATGTGATTCACAGGGGAGAGATGGCCCACTCCCTGCACATACCAGGAGCAACATTCGAAGACACTGTTATGTACTATTGTGCTTCTATACTGCTTGCTTATGCTGGCCCCTCTGATTTGAAAATTAACTGTGAATAGGAACCTCTAATCACAAGGCTGGAAATTTTAGTACAAGTGCAAACAAGGTGATGGTTCTAGTCTTAACATCAGTATTTATCAAGCATTATGAAGTTGTAGACAACAACGCCGAGGTGGAAATTACAGCCCACCAAGAACTAAAACTTCCTCCTTATACTCAAGTTCCCAGGCTGAGAAGAGCCTTAGAAGAGCAGCTAAGGTCTACAGTTTGTACAATGCTTACAGTAGCTATACTTTTTAATATTCAAGTAAATGAAACTTCCACAAGAAGACGATTTTTGTTTTTATCTGGCAGATCTTTTTCTGCTGACTAATTTAGACAGGGGTACGCAATTTGTAGGCATTCTTCCAACTGTTTTTACCTACAACTTGAATTAGCTCTAGCCAACAAAGCAAAAACTGTGAGAACATGGGCGTTGTAGGCTAAGGCGGCTGGATGGCCACCGCAGTTCTTCCTTTCAGAATTGGCCTGGTTCCAATAATCATCTAACAAGAGTAACCAACCTAGTACCCTCCAAATGTCCAGTACCACAACTCCCAACATTCCCTGTCCACTGGTCATGCTAGCTGGGGCTGAGGGGAGTTGTGCACTCCAAATATTTCGGACTACAGTGTTGCCAGCCCATGATTCAGACTACAGTGAGTGAATCTCAGATTCAAGTTCCCACCCTCCTCATGCCAAGAGGATAATGAAAGCTCCTGATCGCACATTTGATTAAACTACAGTTTTGCATGACGTAACAATTCAGAATACTCTGACTTCACCTAACTCCAGTTAAACCAACCTCCTTCAATTATGTGAACACAACACACTGCAGACATAAGCACATGAATCACAGAGAGCAAGATCTATTATGCAGTTGCTCACAAAATTTTATCTCTACACCAACCACAATGCAGAGAGGAAAGCTTCCTTCCCTGTCATGACAAAGGGCTGGTGCCTCCTTCCCTGGTCTCTGTACTACACAAAAATAAAAGATGCTCCACTCAGCCTCCAAAAGTAGATGGAAACAGTTGTTTCAAGAGCTCCCAATCTCCTTAAATGGGAAATTGCTTCATGTGATCTTATAGCACTGCTCCACTTCGTTCAGAGTGATCCAGCCAGCAGAGGAAAACTCCAGCCCTTACCATTCATTGTCTTGTACATACTCTTAACAGTCATAGCAAAATACTGCTGCTGGTGATTTAAAACTTTACTGACACAATCCATGAGCTTATAAGTCACAAGAAGGTGGTCATATGCATAAATGATTACTATTTACGTTTGTTTAAATGGGGCAGTAACCGGCCCACCAGCACATCATGCAACTCCCTTCTCTTTAAGGCTCAAGCCATCTTTGACTTACAAGATGCCACTTGGCCTGACAGCTACCCCACCCCAGCAGGAAACGAAACAACTGTCATTTCCAGACTGAAAAGCCTACCAGGTGTGAAGCTGTTCTTTTTACATGCGCTTTAACATGGCCAGATCCACCACACAGTGTTCAAGAAGCAGCCAAAATGAGCATGAAAGAGTTGCTCAGTTCTCCTGCAAGCAAGTTATCCCTCCCCTTTTGGAGATCCAGGGGTCTGCAGATGCTACCTCATCAAGGAGGCTGACTAGGGGGAAGCAATACAGATAAGCTAAAGAATTCTGTAAACCCTGCAATGGACTGCATCTCCCATAAGAGGCTGCATCTACAGTTAATCCTTAAGATGCATCAGTTAGAGTCGCATTACTACAGGGTATCCAAACAGGCAGGAAGCCCATTCCCCTTCAAGAAATAACACACCCTCAGTATTTATGGGAACACAGGGCGACTTATTTTATACAGTTACGTGTATTTTATATTGTTATTTATGTATTTTATTTATTTGTAAGCTGTCCCAAGGCTTCGGTGAATGGGGCGGCCTAGAAATTTTCTAAATAAATAAATAAATAAATTAGGGTGCAATAGTGCAGAAAAGGTGCAGCAACTCCCAGCTAGCTAATGCATCCTGGGAGCTGCAGGATTCTTTTCCCTTGTGCATACATAGGATTGCACCCTTAGTCTCTTATATTCTCAGAGATCTAAGACATCAAACAAACCTACAACCTCCTCTTGCCACAGCACTTCTTTAAATGGGCATCATATTCGAAACTGGGAGTCAGTTCAGATGATATTTGGTCTCTTGCAAGAAACTGCTTGGGCAAGGTATGATTTCATACAAACCCTCTTTTCTGACATACCGCTTAAGCAATCAGACTACTCGTGTGAGCTGTTATTCCTAAGAGTAAGTCAGTAAATGCAGTACTGAGCTCTCTCAGGTTCTACCAGCATTTCTATTCAATTAAGAGCAGCAATTGTATTTGTTTTCCTAACTTTAGTTTGCCGTTATTTTTCTACCCAACGCAAACCTGCCACTGCCCCAGATATCCTAAAACTCACAGGAATCAAGGAACTAATGCTGACAAGTACAAAAGAATGTCTTTCAATCTCCATTAGTCCGGAACACACTGATGTAATGTTAACCCATTCACCTCAAATGAAGAAAATAGCAACTGGTTTATTAGGTCACAAAATCTCTGGAACAACCATTTGTAAAAGCACCTAACAGAAATACACAGTGTGATCATCTTGGCACTCATCAGCAGAAGTTGAGAAAGGCTTCCAACTATTCTGAAGACAAGCCAGACTTGATTTGTAGGGGAAAGTATTTTAGACACATAGCTTGACAATAAAACGTACTTATGCACGTGTGTGTGTGTGTGTGTGTGTGTGTGTGTGTGTGTGTGTGTGAGAGAGAGAGAGAGAGAGAGAGAGAGAGAGAGAGAGAGAGAGAGAATGAACATCTAACACACCCAGCCCAGCAGTCAGCAATATGGTGACCTTGTGAGAAGAGGCCACAGAATCAGCTTCTTGAGCAAAAGAACTGGATCAGGGGCTGATTTTCCTGTGCAGCACAGGGAATTCTGCTCAGTGAGGGAGCACAAACACCATGGAATACTGGCTGCAGCGTCAGCCATTTCTTGTGTGACTGGGGGCATTTCAGCAGCATCCCAGGGCCACGTTGTGGGGTCAAATAAAGCCCACAGGCCATGTATTGCCCAGCCCCTGGTCTAGTAGAAACACACCAGAATCATAAAAGATGTATCACACTTTCAATTCAGAGCAGGCGTTGTACCTTCAAAATCTGGGCTCTATTCCCAAATGAGTAATTAATTCACCTGATGGTTTTGGTGAAATCTACTACAGCTGCATTTTCCCTCAAATTTAAGGGGAGTAGCAGCAACCTACCCTGACAGGTTTGTTGTTAAGGACATTAATGTAAAACGTTATAAAAATTGTTCTCCTCTTTTTCAGAGTGCAAAGTGTTAACAGCTCTTTCTAGCGGAAATGTAAGATTTTACAAAAACTGCAGATTAGGACAAAATCTTCATCTGATACAAATCAAGTTTTGTAAGTTAAAAGTACACAAAAAGGATTACTAGCACACTGCTTCACACACTTTTGTAAATTGTGACCATAAAAAGACAGGTAGCCCATCTGTAGGCATGCTGACTGAGAAGTCTCACTGAGTTCAATGTAATTTGTTCCCAAGTTTCCTTATTTAGCCATTCTGAATAAAAGACAAGAGAGCCAAATAACTACTTACTCCAAGATTACCTTAATGCTACTTTTAAGTACTAGAATGTCTCACCTGTTTTCTGTTTAGTTCTGATTTTAAACAGTTTCAACTGTCAAAAAGCTTTAAACTGTGTTTGTGTTGGGCGTTACCATTTTACACTTTTTATTTTAGGGTGCTTACTTTAGGGTGATCTGTTATGCCCTAAATACTAGCTAAAAATACTGGTATAGAGAAATGAAAACAGTTGACAGCAGACACTTACAAGAGATTACTTGCACCATCACTCACTCGCAGTAAAAATTATTCTACCTCCCTTGTCCCTTTTCCTACCATGTCTATATTAAATTCTTTCAAGCAGACATCTGTTGTTTGCATCTGAGCACATAACATGCCCACAGCCCTGATTACAGGAAGTGATAGAAACATGTTTTTATAATACATGTATTTAATATGGGAACCAGGACCTTATACTGTGTGAAACAGACAACTAAATTCCAAAACACAACTCACACAACAGAAACACATTTCTAAAGTACATTACCTTTTATTGTTGATTCAGCCTTTCCTGTATTACAAGAACAGGTCTACCTCACTCAGCAGTAAGTTAGCCTGGAGAAACACACTTGTGCATGACCCAACAGCCTATACAAGAATACCAACAATTTCCAGAAGCCATATCCATTCACTGCTACCCAGATATAAGCTGCTGAATATCCCAGCCAGCCCTTGTATATGTGTTGCTACAAGATCTCTCAATCAACTGTGACCGAGACTGTATTGCCTAATCACTTCAGTAAGCCTCAACATCCCATTTTACTACTTTTGATCAGCATATATCATTTCTCATCAAATGCTAAATGTCTGCTTATGCAAAACATATGAACAGTTTTTATGTAGCTGAAACTACTTCAAGAGCCCTGCCTCTCTAAATAAAACATGTATCATTAATCTGACACTAACACTGAACAGGGCATGGGATTTCCCCACTGAAGAGATGTTTCAACAAAGACTAGATTATGAGAATAGGAAAATGAAGAGTGAAAGAACTGGAAACCAAGGCAAGTTACTTCCTTGATATATTAAGCACAATCTCCCCCCCTCCCCGCAAAAAAAAAATAGTGGGAGTGGGAACTATGCCTTCTTTAAACCATTTGCAGCAGGGACAGGCAAAAAGATTTGCTGAAAACCTCTTTTGTACTCAGCTTGG
Organism: Varanus komodoensis; assembly: GCF_004798865.1. NCBI lineage: Eukaryota > Metazoa > Chordata > Lepidosauria > Squamata > Varanidae > Varanus > Varanus komodoensis. The sequence goes on from NW_025335606.1 coordinate 6,419,323, forward strand.
TTTTGGTGGACTCCTTGCTCAACTTAAGATATATAATACAATTTGATTTTATCAGTTTCTTACAGGGCAGGGAGTTTGGAGGTAGAGAAAAATCACAGGAAAACAATTAAGGACTGCCCAAACATCTTGTTACTGGCATTCCCCTCCTAGTCATTCTACTTTCAGCATGGCCTGAATGCCTACTCCACTCCCAACTACATTTTGTGACATGGCTAGAAAGAAAGGGCTTGCTGTTTTCCTCCCCACTACTTTTGAGACATTTGATGTTACTGCTTTTCTCCCCTCTCCAGATTCAAGCTACTAAGAGTACAAACACACACCACAATCCAAAACAGTTTTACTGAGATGAAAATCTACTCTGTATGGTAACTGTTTTTAGACTGCAACCTTCTAAACTGCAACTGCACACACGCTTTTACTTGCAAACACGAGTTACTGTTGGTGGGGAGGAAAAGAAATGCTTAAAATTAGCACTATGCAGATTTCGATTGCTACCTTATTCAACTGCATACAAAATAAGACTAACAGTATAACCCTACGTCTACTCAGAAGTAAATCCCAGAAATTTCAGAAGAATTTTGTCCTTTGCAGGGTTAGATATAGTCGCTATCTTATACACACTAAGTTGAAAGCAAAGGAAAGAAGAAAAAACTGTCTGAACTCCAAAGGGACGTGCTTCCAACTAAGTCGCCTGTGCATGGCCCCGACCCTATCTGCACCACCTTCGCCTCTCTGCAAGTCTCCACCAGGATCCGAGGGCTGCTGGCTGGCGTACGGGATTTCCTCGATTTTTTTCCTTTCGGTGGAGCGCGAAGACAGACTAGTTACGAGAGCTTCCCACCCCCAGCCCGCAAAAGGCCGCTCCGTCCGAAAGTTGTTCAGCCCCTCGCGGAGAACGCGAGGCGTGCTGGCTCCCAGCTGAAGCGCCCGCAGCCAAGAGCCGCCGGCTGCGATCCCACGCGCGCTTTTACACCTGAGAAGCCAGGTCCCTTGGATTCGCGGGGGGCGCGGGGCTTGCTTCCGCCCGATCACAGAGGTGCGGGCTCCGGCTGGGTGGGGAGTATCCGCGAACACCTCCCCACTCGCCTGCTCCCGATGTGCACCGCAGCCCCCCGAAAGGAGAGCCATAAGGGGGCCGGAGGGCCTCGCCGCCTCCAGCAGCCCCTCCCCCTCCAGAGGAGGAAGAGCCCCCCGCCTGCCGCACACCCCTCCCCCACCGCAGCACCGCCTACTCCCACCACAACAAAGCAAGGAAGCCACCCCCTCGCGCAGCCCAGGCCTGGGGCCTACACCGGCCCGCACCCGGGGCCCAGCCGCCGTCCCCCAGGCCCCCCGCCAGGCCGGGGCCCCTCGACCCCGCGCCGTCCCCCCTCGCCGCCTCCGAGACCAACCTCCTCGCCCCCGAGCTGCGCTTCTGCCACCCTCGCTCCCTTTCTCGCTGGCTGCCCCTCACGGCTCCACAACCGCCATTGGCTGCCACGGCCCAGCCCCGCCTCGAGTCCCTTTTTGCTCCCCGCCTCAGCAGGACTGAGAGCGATCTGATTGGCCTTCTCCCTCGTCCATCCCAAGGAAGCTGCGGCACAGAATAGATGAGAGGGGGGAAAGGGGCGGGGTCGGGACTGAAGGCTCCCTCCCAGCCCCCTTTCGCTCCTCCTTCCTCCGCCCTGCTGCCTCAGCTCAGAGCGATTGGCGGCAGGAGCGACCAATCGCCTGGGCGCGATCCGCGTGGCGTTAAGTAGGGGCGGAGGAAGAAGAGGAGGGCGTGAAGAGCCATCGGATTGGCCGCGACGAGTGTCAGGATGGCCCTTGCGGGGTTTACACCCACCTACTCGCCCAATGCGTTCCCCGTATTTTCAGTACTAAGAATTGGTTGCGGCCAGGGAAGATGAAGCCGTGGGGGCGGGGAAGCTGGGCAAAATTGGGTGAGCCGCAAAGCAGCCGGAGCTGGAGGGAAGACTCCTCCGCGCAGTGAGGGGACTATAACCTTCCGCGCAGCGGTCGTCTTTCTCGCAGCATGGAAGAAATAGGCCCGCGTCCCGCCACGTTTTAGGACCAAATTAGCCAATTAATAAACGCCTTTTATCTATGTTTTCAGGAAAAGCAGGGAAAATATGGGGTGGTGTCTCCTCATCCTCCCGAAAATCCAAGCATTTTTTTCTCAGCTTCATTCCCATCAGCCAACACAACCACACCCTGGCGTGAATAATAATAATAGCAAAGAACAAAAGTAAGCCCTCAGACATGAGAGGGCTGGGAAATAAACATTTTAGGGAAAGTTTTTAACGTACTATTTGTGTAATAAATCATATTGGTGGGTTGTAAAGCATGACAGGAACTGCGGAAGCGAGGTGTTGAAGGATGCCTGGAAGGAGTTGCACAAATGCTCAGAATTCGGGGGAAACGGTTTAGGTTGCAATCCTGTGAATCACAGGGGTAAAAAAGCTTCAACTCCCAGCATGCCCCAGGCTGGCTTGGGCATGCTGGGAATTGTAGGCCTTTCTTTCCTGTGGGTATTCATACAACTGTGCCTTTAATAAAACAAGTATATAGTCACTGTGATTTATTAATGTAGTAATTATATTTATTTCCCACTTTTTTCCTTCAAGGGGCTCAAAAGTGGCTTACATAATCCTTTTCTTCCTCTCAGTCTTATTCTCACAAGAGCCCTGTGAGGTAGGTTAGGCTGAGAGGCAGTAACTCTCCCAGAGCCGCACAATTAGAGGATCTCAGCTGAGGTCCGTTCAGCTGGTCCATGGAAAAATAGGTGTAGATGGCCCAGCCTTTATTCCCCCACAGGCCATTTTGGCCAGAAATTAATGATCAAGCTTATTATCAAGGCCTTGGTCTAGGGCCTGTGATTGTCATTGTATGTGCTGGCTGTACATATGTAAAACTAGGGCAGGGAGTGATCTGAGGCTGCAGAACGGAGGGCCCATCTTTTTAGATTGGTGGGTACAGCTGGAATTTTGTCTTGTGGGCACATTCACAAAATGACTGCCACCAGTTTGGTTGCCCAGTCACAAAACGGCTTCCATGATAGGCATGGCCAGTCTCAAAAGGCTCATTTCCCAGAAGAGTAGGATAGAATTAACTGGCCTGAGAAACCTAAGTACAATGCAGAAGCATTGTCTGAAAGCAAACCCGCGAGACCCAAGGGCAAGTAACTTCACAAATGCTGCATGGAGCCCCAGATGGATCCTTGAAAATAAAAATGGTTCTGAATGTTGGCGATTTGCAGCAGGGACCCTGGTGGAGGGCCAGAAAGTGTCCACAGACTCAGTGATGTTTAGAGATACCACATTGCAGACCTGAACTGGAAGGTATGCCAGGCAAATACTTTCATCAGAGTATTTATATGGCCAAAACGTCACGTGATCTGCCAAAGTTGTGCACTGGGCATTGCAGATAATGTGATGGCAGATAATGCAAATAATATTTTGGTGATCTTGCTTGCATTTTATCTGCTGTTCCTTTATGGATACTGGCACTGGAATTTCAACAAACTTCTGTACAGCCCATTAGTCAAAGTTCTCTGGGTGGTTCACAAAGCTAACCTGGAACCATAACATGCAGTAACATGGTAAAATATATGGTGTGCATGCATCCACAATATCTAGGAAATTTGGAAATCAGGGCTTGGACAGCTGTAAAAACTGGAAGCATGATAATTCCGAAGGTGTTCCTAAGGCAGAGTGAGGAGTAACAGGCAGAGACAGAAGATACAAACCTATGCAAATTGAAACAGAAAAAAGGCCACAACTGGGAATTGAAGGACTTTTTCTGTCTAAACTTGCATAGAGTTGCACTCTGAAAGACAAAATGCGTCACACCCCAAAAAAGATGAGATGAAATGAAATGAAATGAAATGAAATGGGCTTAACTTAATCATGGTTGACTGAAGTCCCATTCATTTCAATAGGTCTTCCCTAGTAGGACTAATTCTGGATACAACTTATCCTTTTTACTGATGTAAAAAAATGTTAAGCTATCATTATAACCAGTCTAATGTGATTTTATTAGAGAGAATGAAGTTAATTCTCTGTTCTGTTGAGGATGTAGCCATGTTATTCTATGGTAACAACATAACAAAGGGTTTTGCAATGTCTTGAAATTGGAGCTACATAACAGCCTTATCTTCAGCTGGCAGTGAGCTATAGATACATAGATTCACACAGCATGTCTCAAAGGCCATGAAATTGAGGAGGGCTGTGATATTCCTATGCAAAATAGTTTCCATTCTTCCCCAACCCATGCAAATACAACTATAAAATCAGCATAAATTTACATGATACACTGGAACTTCAGTAAAAGAGATGATGAGGACTTGCAAAAGGCCTTGGACAATTGTCACACCTTCTGGCTAAAAAAAGCCACAAAAGAATGTGTGTGTTGGGGCAAGGGAAGGAAGCAAGGGAGAGTTAAACCATAATCTTTCAACCTATGGCTAGTAAAGAAAGTTCAAGTGTCTGACACCCTGAGAGCATCATCCTTTCTAAAATGGCCATTAGGAAAACATCAGGATTATTGAAGGAAGAATTAGTAGGCTGCTGGCTTTTTTGAAGCAATCACCCCCTGCCCGCCTTGTCTAAGGATTTGCTTTGTAAATTTAAAACGTGGCTGCATATTCAGATCCATGAACTCTTGACCATTAACTACTCTGTAAAATGATCCTGATTTAGGACTAGCCCAATACCCACCCATTCTTGCATTCTTCGTGGGAATCATCACTTCTCCAGTTCTGAGCAGATTGCTGGCCTTTTTCATGGAAAATCACCCTGTAATTTTCCTTCTGCAAGTCCCTTGGTTTAGGTTGCTTCGTATGCCACACTGAGCTTGTTGGTGAACGGTGGGATAAAAAAGTAATGAGTATTTTCATTACAGTTATATACTGTACTGTGATATATCATACAGTGAAAGATATCTCATACAGAATATTCAGCTGTTTACTTTGGTCTGAATTATTCTCAGACACAGACCAATTCATACACCCAAACAACCCATAATTAACAAATCAAGGGGTTGCTTCTGAGCAGGGGGAGAGAGAACAAGTGTGGCGACTACCAACCGCTCAGCCACTTGTGCTTTGCTAAACAACTAGAAGCAAAAACAACAAAATAGAGGCTGTCATACAGAGGGCACATTATGAGAAGGGATCCTAGCTGGAGAGGACAAGGAAGCTAGGAAGAGTCAAAGGCAGGGGAAGAGCCGAGAGTCGAGCTTAGCAAAGCCAGGTAGGGCTGTCAAGGGTAGGATATTTCAGAGGGCTTCCTTTCATAGGGTCAGCCTGACTCAGCGATAACTTGACGGCAAATAGCAGCAGCAACAACCCCATTCCTGGTTTGGGTTAACAGTCTGGGTTGTGTCTCACTCAGCATCCCCGAGTTCTGGTTCCAGAAGTTGCAGCAAACGACCAAGAAATGGAGCGGAAGCAGGCAGGTAGCTGGGAATCGCTCAGCCCCTTACCACAGAGCCAGCTCGTCGTCTTCGTTATGGTTTTACCATGAAACTGTTCAGCTCGATCTTTTCTAGGAGCGTTGAAATGTTTCACATAAGCAGAGCCCTGTCAGGTCAGCAAAAAGTCATCCTGGTTCAGCGTCCTTCTCCCCATAGCAACCACCGTGTGAAAATCTCACAATTCCCCAAATAGAAACTTACCATCTTTTTGGACCAACCAAAGGCCATTTAGTTGAATTAGTTTTTCTCTGTCATGTAAATGGTTATTTCTCTACTATTTTCTCCTAATAATTTTATGGTCAATACTGTATGATTTCATTGTGTTTATTAGTTTCTCTGCACTTTGGCATTATTTTATAAAATACATTTAATAAATAAACAATAAACAAATACACTACAAGTATTTATTTGCTTATTTATTTAAACCCCTTATATATTGCTTAATATCATAAAATCTCCATGTGGTTTCTATGGGAAATGCATAAAATACTATAAAAGCCAATAAGAAAACAATACAGTTAATTGATACCTTAAGAACATTGCAGAAACAGTAAAACACAGCAGTGCTCTGTAAACAGCAGTAGCATCTATCAGTATACTAACCACTGGGGGCAAATAATTCTCTTTAAGACATTATGAAGCTGGGTCCCACATATTTGAAGATACAGCACAACATATAATTGAAGAAGAACAATTCTGTTTGTGTTATATCATCAAGATTATTTGTTTGCTTGTACTAACATTTGGCCTTTTTCCATTTAGATCTATTTTCCATATTGGTGATTTTGGAATCTTGAATCTTCCTTAGACCCTTTCTCTAAATGGATGGCATTTAGAATAGATAGATCCCATACCCAGTTATAGCTGTTAGAAATCAGTGCTGTTCAGCGCTTACAGTTTGATCCATTTCCTCATTCCTTGATATTGGTCAATTTAGCAGATGCTGCTGACGGGTTTTTATCATTCTCTCTTGCACAGTGAAATATTATCTGTTGGCTGTGGCTGAAAAATTACAATGTTTGTTAGTAGCAAGGTTTTGGGAACACTTATGGAGACCAATCAGGGAAATGGGTCTATGATCCACATATATAAATGCTTATCATTGCCGAATAAGTATGATATGAACATGTAAGAGCTGAATGGAGCTTCACGGATACGACATTTTGGAGGGCTTTCCTTCTCAGGGTCAGCATTCGCTTGAAGATGAATTGATTCGACAAAGCAGCAACAAGCAGGAATGGAATAGGTAACTGAATGGTTTGATTTGGCTTAATTTTTACCTCCACATTTGAATGTGATGCATCTATGGCTCTCAGGTTGTGCCTTATTCAGTAACAATGTTTGTTTTATGCCTGCTTGACTCTGCAGCTTCTCTTTAATAAGGATCTGTCCAAGCTGGGAGGAGTAACACAGCTAAAGCTTATTTTAAGTATCTGCCTTGGCAATGCCCAGTACTCATCTCTTTTTTGGAAGGTCATTATGCAGATACATTTTGCACTGGAATCCTCCTTAATATGCTCATTCCAGTTATCTACCTGCTCCTTGGAAGTTAATGGACTGTCAGTGCGAATGAACCCTCTGGGCCTTTCCCCCAGCTAGAAGACTGATATCACAGCACTGAAGGGCTGAAAATTCACCTGATATATTGCAATGCATTGAAGATCTTACAAGGTATTCAGTATTTGAATGGATGATGTTTAGATGCCACCAGCAATCATATTATTTAGATACTTGATCTGCTTTTGCTGAAGTTTACATATGGTCCTTAGAAACCTGTATGTTCAAACACCACACACATCCATATGTATAAATTGAAACTGATATATTCAATCTGATAAATGTACTCTTATCTTTTTTTCTCTGCTGAAATTGTACCATGAAAATTAGCTTATTAAAAATTATAGTTTGCTTTGGGCTTCTGGGTTTTTTGTTTTTGTTTTTAACAGATCTGTCCAAGTTAATTGTTCTCTCTCTCGCTCTTGCGCTCTATCAACACACACACACACAATTTCAGACATTTTGACTGCAATTCAATGGCCTCCCAACATTTCAGAATCAAGGTCCTACAAGATCTGAGGTGGGGCTGTGCCGGCCAAGCCCCAACCACTCTTCCCCAACAGCAAACAGAGAAAGTACTGCTTTGGCCAGCTCTCCAAAGATGCAACCGAACACCAAAAGCAGGACAGGAAGGGGAGGAGGCTGGAGTTGTCACCTTAGGGTGCTTTGGGTCAGTGTCCCGGCCTCCTTCCTTCTGTTGTACCTGACTCCCCAGGATCCTGACATAATAGAGATACCTATC